>NW_019154146.1:8676783-9069741 GCF_002288905.1 Enhydra lutris kenyoni | reverse complement strand
TTTTTTTTTTTTTTTTTTTCCTTTCAGCACTTTGAATATATCATGCCTTCTTTCTAGCCAGGAAAATTTCTGCTGATAATCAGCTGATAGCCTTTTGTGGTTTCCCTTATATGTAACTCCTTTCTTTTCTTGTTGCTTTTAAAATTCTCTATCACTACTTTTTGCCATTTTAATTACTATGTGACATGGTGTGGATCTCCTTGGGTTGATTTTTTGGGGGGATTTCTGTGCCTCTTGGATCTAGATTTCTGTTTCCATCCACAGAGTTGGGAATTCTTCAGCTATTATTTTTTTCTTTCTCTTTTCTTTTCTTTCTTTTTTTTTTTTTTTAAGATTTTATTGATTTATTTGACAGAGAGAGAGAGAGAGACAGTGAGAGCAGGAAGACAAGCAGGGGGTGTGGGAGAGGGAGAAGCAGGCTTTCTACTGAGCAGGGAGTCTGATGTGGGGCTTGATCCCAGGACCCTGGGATTATGACCTGAGCTGAAGGCAGACACTTAACTGAGTCACCCAGGCATCCCTATTATTTTTTTTTCAAACAACTTTTCTGTGCCCTTTTCTTTCTCTTCTTCTTCTGGGATCCTTGTAATGTGAATGTGATTATGCTTGATGGTCTAACTAAGTTCCTTAAATCTATTCTCATTTTGCATAATTTTTTTTCTTTCACCTGCTCAGCTTGCTTACTTTCCATTACTCTCTCCTCCAGGCCACTAATTTGTTTTGCTTCATCTACTCTACTATTTATTCCATCTAGTGTATTTTTAATTTCACTTACTGTGTTCTTTGTCTCTGATTGGTTCTTTTTAATTTTACTGTTAAGGGTTTCACTGATGTCCTCCACTTTTTTTTTTTTTTTTTTTTTTTTTGTGAGTGCAGTGAGTATCTTTATGATCTCTACTTTAAATTCTTTAATAGGCATATTACTTATCTCCATTGTGCTTAGGTCTTTTCCTGTGATTTTATCCTCTTCTTTCATTTGGGACATAATCCTCTGTCTCCTCATTTTGTCTAACTCTGTGTGTCTATTTCTGTGTTTTAGGAAAGACAGCTGTGTTCAGGGCAGTGTTCAGTTCCTGTGGTGTTAATTGGTCAGTCTGGACTGCCTTGGGCTTGAGGTGAGTCAGACTGGGCATTTGCCAAATATGCGGTAGCTCTATAAATTGTAGGACACTTTTCTTCTGTTGTCCCCTGAGAAGCTTTCATTGGTGGGTGAGGCCTGCAGTCAGACCAGATATCTGCCTCCAGCCCACTGCTGGGGGCTCCATCTGACTGGTGTTGGGTGATTATCTTTCCTTCACCCCAGAGCAGGAGTCACTTGGAGTGGTGCTGGCCACTGTGGGGGCTGCTTGTGCATGGCCAGTCCTGGGGCACTGCCCTGGGCTTTGACCAAGAGTGCATCAGAGAGAGTAGATTTGAGGAAGCACAGTTGGGGAGTTGTGTCAGGGCCCTCGTGCTAGCAAGCTTTGCTTGCCACCATTCCACTGTGGGCAGGGCTGTGCCATGCAGGGTCTGAGGTGGGCCATCTGGACGGGTGGATTAGTGGAAGCACTGGGCAGGGAGAATGGGCAGCAGTGCTAGCCAGTTAGGTAGCAATTTCTGCAAGTGGCTGTGTGTTCACACTGGGGTCAGGGGAAGGAAATGGTGCTTGCCAGTTTCTTTGTTCCTTGATGTCCCTCTGGGACACATGTTGACATTAATAAATACTCTCCTTCCTGTATAGCTTTTCAGACTCCTTCTTCTATGCTGTATCTCCACGGGCTGTTTGTGATGCCATCTATTTAAGGGCAGGGACTCAGTTTCCTCTGCTTACTGGCTCTTCCAGGTTTTTTAAAAAATTCCAGGTTTTGAGTCCTACTGGTTGTAAGGACTCATGAAATTCTGTACCTCTGGTTTTCAAAGCCAAATGTTATAGAGATTCATCTTCGCCATGTGGGCTTCCCAGTGTGGGGGTCTGTTTCTCTCCCCTTTCCATGCCCATGGTGTCTCTCCCTCCTGTGGATAGTCCTGTGAGTCCATTTAGTTTCTGATCACTTCTCTGCCTTTCCAACCATCTTCAGTGTATTGTCTTCTCTACATTTATTTGTGGACTTTATTCTGCCAGTCTTCAGATCATTTTTGGGGTTATTTATACGTATGTGAGTGCTATCTAGTTGATGCGTGGGATGAGGTGAGCCTCTCGGGTCCTCCTACTGTGTCATCTTCCCCAGAAGTCCAGACTCAGATTTCCTACGTAGATAATCATGTCACCTGTGAAGAGAGACAGTTTTATTTCTTCATCCCCAATCTGTATACCTTTCATTTCCTTTTTTTTCTTATTGCGTTAGGACTTCCCGTATGACATTGAAAAGGAATGATTATAGGGACATCATTGCTTTATGCCTGATTTTGTGAGAAAGGTTCTAGTTTCTCACTTTGATGTTAGTTTGTGGCTTTTTATTCCTCAAGTTGAAGGTTTCTCCTCTGTTCCTAGTTTACTGAGAGTTGTGTGTTTGTTTGTTTTTAAATAATGAATGGGCATATATTGAATTATGTCAAAATCTTTTCCTGCATCTAATGATACAATCATGTGATTTTTCTTTTTTAGCCTGTTGATGTGATGGATTCCATGAGTCGATATTCATATGTTAAAAACTAACTTTGTATACCTGAGTTAAATCTCACTGAAGTCATGGTGAATAATTCTTTTTTTAATACATGTTGTACTCAATTTTCTAGTATTTTGTTGTGGATTTTTTGCAACTAGGTTTATAAGAAATACTGGTGTGTAGTTTTCTTGTAAGGTGTGGGTGGTTTTGGTGTTAGAGTAATGTTAGTCTCATAGAATGCATTCAGAAGTATTCCCCTTCCTCTGTCATTGGAAGAAATTGTAGAGAACAGAAAATTTCTTTGTTACATGTTTGGTAGAATTTACCAATGAACCTAGGTGGGCCTAGTCCTCTGTTTTAGAAAGTTAATCATTATTGATTCAATTTCTTTAATAGATATAGGCCTATACAGACTATTTCCACCTTCACTTTTTAAAAAAAGATTTTATATATTTATTTGTCAGAGTCAGAGAAAGAGCACAAGCAGGGAGAGCAGGCAGAGCAGGCAGAGCAGGCAGAGGAAGAAGCAGACTCCCTGCCAAGCAAGGATCCCAATGCAGGGCTCATTCCCAGGACCCTGGGATATATTACCTGAGCAGCAGGTAGGCACTTAACTGACTGAGCCACCCAGGCATCCCATATTTCCTCCTTCATTTTTTTTTAAAAGATTTTATTTATTTATTTGAGAGACAGCACAAGTAGGCAGAGAGGCAGGCAGTGGCGGGGCGGGGGGGGAAGCAGGCTCTCTGCTGAGCAGAGAGCCTGATGTGGGGCTCGATCCCAGGACCCTGATGAGCTGAATGCAGAGGCTTTAACCCACTGAGCCACCCAGGCACCCCTCCTCCTTCATTTTTAAGAACAGTTTTGTTGGACTTTTTGAATGGCAGCCTTTTCTTTTTTTAGTACTTTGAATATACTCATTGTTTCCTGCCCTCCATGGTGTCTGATGAGAAATGAGCTGTTAATCTTATTGAGGAGTACTTGTATATAAGTTATTTTTGTCTTACTGATCTCAAGATTCTCTCTGCTTCTGTCTCCTAACAATTTGACTATGGTCAAATTGGTAATTGTGGATCTCTTGAGTTTATCCCACATGGAATTCATTGAGTCTCTTGGATGTAAATATTAACATTTTTCATCAAATTGAGGACATTCTCAGCCCTGGTTTCTTGGAATTTTTTTTTTTTAAAGATTTTATTTATTCGTCACAGAGAGAGAGCACAAGCAGGCAGAGTGGCAGGCAGAGGCAGAGGTAGAGAGAAGCAGGCTCCCCTCTGAGCAAGGGGCCCAAAGCCAGACTTGATCCCAGGGCCCTGGCAGCAGCTTAACCAACTGAGCCACCCAGGCGTCCCTCCTCGAATGTTCTTTCGGTACTTTTCTTTTTCCTCTTCTGGGATTCCCATTATGTGTCTGTTAGTATATTTGTGGTGTCCCACATGTGTCTGAGGCTCTGTTCATTTCTCTTCATTCATTTTTCTTTCTGCTCCTCAGAGTGGATTCTTCCAGTTGACTTAACTTCAATTTCATTGACCCTTCTGCCAGCTCACGTCTGTTATTGACTCTGTAGTGAATTTTTCATTTCAGTTATTGAGATTTTCAACACCAGAATTTCTATTTGCCTCTTTTTTAAGTTTTCTAACCTCTTGGTGTCCACTATTTGGTAAGACATCATTCTCATACTTTAATTCTTTAGACATGGTTTCCTTTAGTTCTTAGAACATACTTATACTAGTTGATTAATGTCTTGTCCAATAAGTTCAAGATTTGGACTTTCTTAAGAATAGTTTCTATCAAGTGTTTTTTTTTTTCTTCTGCATGGGCTATACTTTCCTTTTTTTTTTTTTTTTTTGTATGTTGGGTTTTTGGGTTTTTTTTTGACATTTGGACAATTTAAAGAATGAAAATATGGTAACTCTGGATATCAGATTTGTGTTCTGCCCCTCCAACCTGGATTTTGTTGTTGTTGTTTTTGCTGTTTATTGTTGTTGCTGTTTGTCTCTTTAATGGCCTTCCTGAATAAATTCTCTGAAGTCTGGATTTTTTGCTGTGTGCTACCTCTGAAATCTCTGCTCGGTTAGCTTGGTCTGCTAATGATTAGACAGAGATTTCCTTCAATGCCCTGAACCGTTAAGTCTTTCACCCTTTGCTAAGGGACTTCTATGTAGGTTGAGACATGCCTTCAATAGTTTGGCGGTTTGTAATCCTGACTTAGCTTTTAACTCCTGCTTATGCAGAGCCTCAAGGTCAGCCAGAGATGAGAAATTACGGCCTCCTCTTGGCCTTTCCAGGGCATACACACAGCCCTACAAAGCACCCTACATATATATATTCTCAGTAATACATTGAAGCTTTTCAAATCTCTCTATAGTCATCTCATTCCCCAGGTTTCCACTTTTCCACTTCAAGTTTGCTGTTTGCTCCAATAGGTACTTCTGCCTCAGGCAGCTGCGATGTTAAACAAGGGCTGATTTTTTTTTTTTTTTTTTAATTACAAATGCCTTGGTGTTAGGACTTTCCTCACTGAGCAAGCTCTGAGTCAGGTCAAATAAAGATAAGCCCTGTTAATGGAATTTTCTAGGGAGCTGCCAGACAGGTCAAACATTGACAATTTTCTGAGGATGTGGCTTTTTGGGGACCTCTAAGCCCATTTTGTTCCATTTTAACAGCTGATAGGCTGCTGGTTTTCTCAGTTACTGTGGGTCTAAGTCTGTTGGTTTTCATGGTTATCAACGAACTGGGAAGAAGGAGATGTGAATTGAAGGGCAAATTAGAATGCCACAAGGTTTAGTGTTTTTACTGAGATTCAGCCATTTTTCTTGAATAAATGTTCTTCATTGTCTTAAGTTTTTGGTTAATTTCCAGAGTTCTTAAATGTTGATTTTTGACAAATTCTTGCCTGTGTTCTCCTTGCCCTTATGAAGGAGCAGATTTCCAGTGGTCTCCACCATTCCAGAAGTGTTTTTCCATAAACAGTAATCTCTGTACTGTGCTGTAATATAATGATGTATTCAGGGCATGCTGAGGAACATTCAACTTTGGCTCCAGAATGCTGTGCTTTTTGAGCTATCCCTTTTTCCCCCTCTTTCTTATAAAAGTTAGCCTATGGGTTTTTCCAGAGCAGTCCCTCTTTCCTTGTTAATATGCTACTTCCAATATGCTGTGGAGTTAATAATCAAATAGCTGAATTGGTTAGCAATATTGTAAAGTAGCTTTGGATGGTCCACAGCAATGTGTGTGGACTTTGTGACATAGTGACTGCATACAGATCATTTTGGCTTTTTTTCTCCTATGTTTTATTTTTTTTCTCCTATGTTTTAAAAATGAGGTTTCTAGATATCTGAATTTGGAAGTGACTAGGTGCTGTCCACATCATGGGAGAGGGCAGTCCCAGAGCACTCCCTGCTGAGTCAGATTACAGCTATAGTAAGTCTCCCTAATTCTGGGAAATAGGTTTAAGATGACGCTGAACAGATAGAGGAGTTTCAAGGTAACAGTAAGTAGGATGGAGGGTGAGGAAACTCTGAAACTACGCCATATGAGGAATAATTGGGAAGAGTAGTGATACTTCATTCCAAGAAGAGAAACTCTGAAGAAAGGAAAAACTTATTGGAATGTAGGAGAATAAAATCGTTCTGTTTTCTTGCATCATACTCCTACCAAATGGCATGATTATGACAAAAAAGCATAGACTATAATGGGACATTCTGACTCAGAAGAAGATACATTTCTAAAAATGAGAAATATCCAACAATGTAATTGACTAAGCATTTATTTACTACAGCCTGGGCCTGGGGGGACAAAATTAAGTAAGATAGAATTGGTATTCTAGAGCTTCTCATAAAGTGAAAGCCCCATACTCAGTGATTAAACGAGAACTAAATGATCATCAAACATACTGTATTGGATAGAGGCCTTGGGTATATGACAGCTAAGGTCTATTCTGAAATTAACATTTTCAGGGTCTGAGATACAGGGTGGAGTCCACTGGCATCCCTACAGAGCTGGCAGATGAGTTTAGGGAAAGATAAAATATTCAGTGTGAGTCTAGAGTCTCCAAGGAATACCATTATTTCTGAATGCTGTCTCTCAAGGTCTCTTCATGGTTATCAAGTGAAGCTGGAGGCAAGTTAACTTTACCTTAGAGTTTTACTGACACCTGGTGGTAAGTATGGATATCAATATAATCTAAAATGAAGACAATACATACAGTAGCACAAATAAAAATGCTTCATACTTACAACAATTATAGATGCATATGGTGAGAAAAAGTCATTCATGCTTTGGACTCTCTTCCTGAAAAGACTTAAAACTGTTTAAATATTATCGTCAAGATATTTTTATCCTAAAGTTTCAAACTCTAGTATCTTCATAGATTTATAGTGTTGTTACTGTTTCTTCTAAGTCACATATTTGTTATTACTATTTTTATGGTTTATAAAAAACACAAAATATCATCTAAGCTATCAATGTACCAAATTTTAATTACAAATCTATTAAAGTTCATATCACTAAACTACAAAGGTAAATGTCCTCCAATTCAAAGGGAGAATTACAGGTACCATCCAATATTATTAACAGTATTTTTCACTGTAGTGGCACCTGATTTGTAACATTCTTGACAAGCCAGGAGCAGGTTGGTTCTGGTTAAATCTGGGAATTATTGCTAAGACACAATAGGTGCTAATTGGTCTGTGGGGGAATTAAACCCATCGGTCCTCTCCAGAATGCCTCTATGCTAAATAAATTGAGATATGTGGCTACCTAAAATCAATAACCTATTGACCTATAGAATATATATAAAAATTTTCTGTAATTCATCTATAAACAAACTAGAAATGTTCCAAGTTTTTCATAGTAAGTGAAGCATTAGAATATTAAAATTACAGATTTTAAAATGTAGCTGTTGTGGTTGATAAACTTTAACAACATGATAAGAAAATAGAAGTCTTCTAGGATAGAAGTGGGTGTTATTAACATTTTGATGGTTATGGTACCATCGCATTTTGATATGATACAAAAATGCCACTTGTCCCATCCCCGTTATAACTTTCAAAGGAATAGTAGTCTCCAAGTATGTTTTCCTTCTAAAGGTGTCCCACCCTCCTACATTCAAAAATAAAACACAACTGATAAGCTGGTTCTGTTCCCTAATTACAAAGGCAAACGACCTTATGCGTGGAGAAAGTGAGCCCAGGCTTGGCTCCGGTGTCTGAGCTTCCAGTCACCACCCTGAGCTGCTCTGAGTGACTTTCCAGGCTGTGCCAACATCCCTCAGCTCAGCAGAAGTCAGGGTGGCTTGTACGTGATGATGTGTACCTTGGAGAAAATTACTTTGACCTCCCTGACCTATTTTAGTGATATGGGAATTTATCACTATCAGGGCTGACCATCTCTATAAATTTATTACATAACATGCATTTTACTACTATTTAGCTTCTGTAAGCTTAGTGTTAGTAGGAACAATGGAAAGGAATAGAACTCATAAGAATAGTATTAGCAAGTGTAGGCAAAGCCAATTTAAAGTTTCCATTCAATATTGTTTCTGTAGGTAATATATAACCTGTTTCTCTAAGTTTTCTCACAGGGAAGTGATCTAAACACTATTTCTTTTTTTAAAGATTTATTAACTTACTTTTGAGAGAGAGTAAGAGAGAGAAAGAGGACGAGTTCGAGGGCCAGAGGAAGAGAGAGATGAACTCGGGGCTCCATCTCAAGACCCTGAGATCGTGACCTCAACCGAAACCAAGACTCGGATGCCTCACTGACTGGGCCAACCAGGCGTCCCAGACCTAACCACTTAATCATTTTTTTTCTCTCTAGCGTTGACTAGGATGGCATTAAGCTTAACCAATTTCAGTATGAAGTCTACAGATATTCATATATTTAATAAATTGAATTAATTCGTGGAATTATCGAGCACAGGTCTGGATGTTTAGCTGAACATCTGCTGAAAGTTTAATGGATTTGGCTATTGTAGAAGAGGATTAGAATTGTAGAAGATAATCAACCTCTAATCCATTTTGAAAGCATTTTTAAAATTGGAGGTATTTTAAAATCAGTAACAATAATGATTCACAGTGACCCCAATTTAAAAAATGTTTTGCTCTTTTTTTTTTTTTTTAGATTTTATTTATTTACTTGACAGACAGAGATCACAAGTAGGCAGAGAGGCAGGCAGAGAGAGAGGAGGAAGCAGGCTCCCTGCTGAGTGTCTGATGCGGGGCTCCATCCCAGGACCCTGGGATCATGACCTGAGCCTGAGGCGGAAGCTTAACCCACTGAGCCACCCAGGCGCCCCTGTCTTGCTCTTCTTGCCAAAATTAAAATCTTGTCTGTGTGAGGATGCTCAAAAAGACTTCAACAACATGGAATACCCAGTAATGGTAACAGGTGTGATTCCAATTTTTAAAATGCTACTAATGCAATAATTTACTTAAAGTCATTCTTCATACCTCACAAGGGCCCAAGGTTGTTTACAGGATAGTACAGTGGATTAGAAGGACGAAGATTTGCGTCCCAGCTTTCATCCCATTACTTACTAAGCTTGTGACTTACGGCGAATCACTTAAAATCCCTGAGCGGCTGTTTCCTCATTTACACCCCAACTACATTTAGTTCCACCGCTAGGCTGGTCTGCACGGTGCTGGTCTCCCACATGGTGCCCAGCACACGGCAGGCATGCAGTTAACGTTTGCTGGCTGACCTACCAAGACCGGCTGACAATGAAAATAAAAATATTGTCATGCATACCTCAGAAGGGTTGCTCTGAGGTTAAAATGATAAAGTGGTATGACATATGGGAAAATGGTTTGAGAACTACATAATGCTGTAGATAACATGGTGTGTTTCTTTTTAAAAACAGAGGAAGAAGTTCTTCATTTTTAAAATGTGGATACATTTTTGGTACCTAACTTAAAAAGAAATCAAGATAAATGTGTTAATAACTGCCAGTTATTTCAAATCACTACAGCTTATAAATCTACAACTATTCTGAGAAAAATAGGTTTTATCTATCTAAAACTTCAGAGGACTTCAATGATTGCTTAAGATTAATATGACTTTAGAGATAAGATATTAGTGATTGGAGCACCTAGGTGGCTCAGTTGGTTAAGCCACTGCCTTCGGCTTGGTCAGGATCCCAGGGTCCTAGGATCGAGCCCCCAGTCAGGTTCCCTGCTCAGCAGGGAAGTCTGCTTCTCTCCTCCCCCTGCTCATGCTCTCTCTCGCTCAGTCTCTTTCAAATAAATAAATATAAAATCTTTTAAAAAATCTGTGATTTTCTTTCTTTTTTAAGATTTTATTTATTTATTTGACAGACAGAGATCACGAGTAGGTAGAGAGGCAGGCAGAGAGAGGGAGGAAGCAGGCTCCCCGCTGAGCAGAGAGCCCGATGCGGGGCTCCATCCCAGGGCCCTGAGATCATGACCTGAGCCGAAAGCAGAGGCCTAGCCCACTGAGCCACCCAGGTGCCCCAAATTTTCAATAGCACAGGTAAACTCTTCAGACAAGTTTGGGTTAAAAAGTCACATGTGAATTCTGTATAACACAGTCAAAATATATATAATAGCTTACCGTATTTTAAAAAGAGATTTATATGTACTAATGTTTAAGGTCTAAGATAGACTGTTAGCTGAAAAATGGAAACTATACATTTATATGTACATAAAGAAAAAGGAACCTGTATATTTTCTAATGTTCAAATATATATGTGTATGAATATCTTGATAAAGGCCTAGAAGGTACAGACCTAATTATAACAATGATAACAATGATTATCGTTGAGGAGGGGAGGGGAACCGCCTAAGGAAAAGTAGGGACTTCAGCTTTACTGGTGTTGTTTGAAATGTTTTAATAGCAGGGATGTGAGAAAACAGACAAGAGCCTATTACCAATTCAAAGAATCCCTTGAGCCTTACTTGAACATTGACAACGGAAGGGGTAGCGATCTATTTAGTTTCACACAGATAAGGGTGTATGTGTTGGTCCCTGCAAGGAGGGAGCACTAAAGCTTTCCGTGATGTGACATTTAGGTATTTTTTCATGGGGTAGGTAGAATAGTTTTCCTGTAGAGCAGAAAGTCTCAGTGGCTAACAGCACCGATATCTAACACTAAATATGACACTAAAAAAAAAAAACAAACACAAAATCAGAAAAATTCAGGGAAAATATATTTGTTAGTTCCATTTGTGGTAACAGAAAGCTTGTAATTAGACATGATTCTTATTAGAGTTACAACAACACAGCTTCTAGATATCTCCCATTAAATAAATGAATTAAATTTCATTTTTAATTAGTTTTATTATTTCAACATATTTGATTTGCCCAGTCCATGAGACAATGTTGAGTAAATACAACATAATTTCCATAACCTGAGGGACCTGCACGTTACCTGATCGCTTGCAACGCTGACTGCCACCAAGCGGTGTCCCGGCTCGAAGGCGCCCCTCGGTGGCAACAGTTCTCTCCCTGAGGTCTTCCTTATTGCTCATCCTCTCCGTCTTCCATAAAGTTCCCTTCTTGGGGCGACACGTTCCCCACATACCTTCCATTGCTTAGTGTTCTTTGCAGGGAGTCTCTGTCTGAAAGGGGCCCCTGTGGCTGTGGCATACTCCGTTCAAGGAATTCCTCATCCGCCAGTGGTTCTCCCATCGCTCCAGGACCACCAAGCCCGTCCTCAGGCTTCACATATTGGGGCTGGTCCTCCTTATGCTCGTACATGGACAGTCTCTTTTCCACCACCTCACGAATCAACACTGGAACATTACATGTGCAAAAATCACTGTGATTGTTCCTATTTGAGTAGTTATAAGGCTGACTTACAGATGAGCGGAAAGTGTTCACCGGACGTCAGCCCTTCCCTGTGTTCCTTCTATACAAAGGCAGCACACTTAACTTCTATGCCACGTAATGCGCTGGATATGAATTATAGTCAATGCCTGCTGTAACAGGATAGGATTTATACAGTCACGAGAGAAGATACTGATTCCGATCAAATTACACAAGAACCAAAAATACTATTGAGGGTAAAAAATTGGTGCCTTTGTTAATATAATGGAGATAATGAAACTTTAAAAATGAAAATTATAAAATTTAACATCTTTCTTCTATTTATTCTTTCTGACAAAAAATCTCAGAAATGAATTTTTTTAAAAAAAGATTAAGGGGCGCCTGGGTGGTTGAGTGGGTTAAGCCTCTGCCTTCGGCTCAGGTCATGATCTAGGCTCCTGGGAGCGAGCCCCACATCGGGCTCTCTGCACAGCGGGGAGCCTGCCCCCCCCCACCTACTTGTGATTCTCTCTGTTGAATAAATAAATAAATAAATAAATAATTTTAAAAGGATTATATTTAAAGAATATTTTATTTTTTTTAATAAAAATCTCTACACCCAATGTGGGGCTTTATATTTAAAGAATATTTTATTTTTTTTAATAAAAATCTCTACACCCAATGTGGGGCTTGAACTTATAATCCCAAGATCAAGAGTCACATTCCACCAACTGAGCCGGCCAGGTGCCCCAGAAGTGATTTTTTTTGTTTTTGTTTTTTGTTTTTTTGGGAGAGAGAGAGGAAGCACACATGAGTGCAAGGATGGAGAGGGAGAGGGAGAGAGAATCTTAAGAAGGCTCTATGGCCAGCACACAGCCTGACACACACTCCATCTCATGACCCTAGGATCCTGACCTGAGCTGATAGCAAGAGTCGGATGCTTAACTGACTGAGCCACCCAAGAGCCCCCAGGAGTAACTTTTAAGTAAAATAAAAGGGCTTACTGTCAAGCACTGTTCTTCCCACCATACTGTATTCCATGGTTTTCTCAACCTCGTTCATTAGCCATGGAAGGAATCCCATCTCAATATCTGTAATAAAAAAAGGTTAATTTTGTTACAATGAAATTCAATCATTATACTGATTTTTATGAATTATTATGGATAGGAAGAATCTGTGCTTTCTCCCTAATTGTTGAAGATTCATTAACACTGTTTCCTTAATACAAAATGTCAAATACACTTACACAGCATTACTTTTGCCACATTCTTTAAGCATGTTGTGGTCCATTTCCTTTCTGTTGCAATAAAAAGAGTATTTTCAAAACTATGAGGTCTTCCTTGGTGTCCAGGCCTTTGGAACTAACTGCAACAGGTGCAATCTGACTTGGTGAAGGAGGTAGGGTAGGGGGTGGGGGAGTAGGGAGGAAGATGTGGGTCTTGGAGCAGAACTCCAATTCAAATGTGATACAAATCTGGGATCGAACCATGCTAATAAAGAGAAGCCTGAAGCCTGGGCCTAGGACAAGCTCTCCAAGGGTCAGGGCACAAGGGTCAGAGAGTATCTGAGAAGAAGGCCATCTAGAAATGGGTCAGAAACTAGGTGCTTCCATTAGTGATAAAGTTGTTCAAACTGAAATGGAAATCTACTCTACTGTGTGAGCCTTTAAAAAATATGATCCATTATTATATACATTTTAATGTTTCAAAATGGCTTTTTGCGGGGGTGGGGATGGCATCCGTTAGTTTTTAATGGGTTGACAATAGAGAATATAATAGGGTATTACATTCACTACTAGAAGTAATTTTTTAATCTGAGGTATGAAGCTCATTTTTAAGCTTCTAAATGATCTGTAACTGACTTTTCCAGCAATTCCTGAGAGGAAAAAAAAGTTATCAGCCTCTGTGACTACCAGCAGAGGTCTAGCTAGATCCCGGGGGGTTGGCACGGCAGCATGGAAGGAGCAGTGGGTCTAGGGTCAGAGTCTGAAGCTGGATGGCTGCTTGGGAGAAGGCATTTCACTTCCCTGAGCTTCAGTTTCTACTTCCAAAAAATGGGAATTAATCTGCCCTATCTACCCCCTCTCCCCATCAGGGTTCCTGGGAGGGTCAAATGGAAAATACTACATAAATGGTAAAGTACGATATAAATGTAAACCAGTGGTTGTGTGTAATCTGACCTCTCTCTATGCATGTGTACTGAATTGAGTATATATTCAGTGAAGATTAACATTACTAACCTCTGCTCCCCAATACTATTAGCCTTTTGAAATAGGACCTGTATACAAAAGAATGTGCATTTAAGGGGTTTTGAACCTGAGGAAGGAGGGTGAGATTCCTTTGGTCAGGTTAGCTGAGGGGTGGGTCTTGGTGGGTGCTCACAGAAAGCTGACAGGTGTGAGTTCTCTAAAGGTGGAGACCAGGTCTCCTCATTTTTATCTCCCATACCTAATTCAGTTCCCAGGGTGGTGGAAACACCTAATTAAATGAATACACAACTTCCATTGCTGCCCCCAAAGGGTTTTTGAGTGGAATAGGAAGTCAGCTGAGAAAAAGTTAACAACTACTTCTGCACATATCTTATACATATTATGTTCCATACATATTATGATATTTAGCTCCTAAATAATCATTTCACCCATGAGGAAACTGAAGGTCATATAGCTGATTGATGGTGAAACTGGGACCAAAACTCGTTTTTGACATCAAGCCTGTATTTCTGCCTACTACCCAGTGTTGCTTCTTAGTACAGACAGACTGACACCCTAAAATCATGAGCTTTATAGTATACCTCTCAATAATAGCAGTACTTACTTAAAACAACTATAATTGACTTTAAAATTTTGTTTTATAAAGATAGATTCCAATTCAACATAAACATGGGCAGGAAGCATTAGGAAGATGCTATTGTAGCAGTGATCCTACACCACCTCCACCAACCGACCTCTTTCTTTTTTTTTTTTTTAATTTTTTTTTTAAATTTTTTTTTATTTATTTATTTGACAGAGAGAGAGAGAGAGACATCACAAGTAGGCAGAGAGGCAGGCAGAGAGAGAGGAGGGAGGAAGCAGGCTTCCTGCAGAGCAGAGAGCCCGACGTGGGGCTTGATCCTAGGACCCTGGGATCACGACCTGAGCCGAAGGCAGAGGCTTTAACCCACTGAGCCACCCTGGCGCCCCCAACCGACCTCTTTCAATGGGATCGTAGAAGTAGCCACCGTCCCTGAGACTGTCAAACACCGACGGCAGGAGGTCCGCCAGGTAGCGCTGCGCGAACACTCGGGCGGCCACTTTCTGCGAGGTCTCCTTGTGCTTGTAGACCACTTCCCACTGCTGCTGCTTACGCCGCTCCTGCGCACAGAAACCACCACCGCGCACGGTTACTGAGCCGTCAGGCGCTCCCCAAACACGGAATCTAGCGAGTGGAAGAATCTGGCCACGTATTTGTATCAAAAATGGACAGCAAGGAATCTGAATAGTTCATAGTTTTCATTCAAGATTTTAATGAATTTCAACAGCTACTGGGTATTGATTTCAAAAAAGAGATGGAGCTTAAGGGAAGACTCATCTCCTGATCCACTTTTAAGTAAAATCACTTGAAGATGAACATGTTTAACTATATGGATAATATCAAAGAATAATAGTTATATGTATTTGTGATTTGTATTACCATAAACTATTATCAATACAAAAGTTACGTGGCTCAGACATCTTCAGTTAAAGAACTTGGATCCGTGAGCTGTCTCATTTGTGAGCTTCTCTGAATTCATAGAGCTCTGAAAATTATAAACCTCCCTTTTGTTGTTGTTGCTTCTTATAGACTATAGGATATCTATAAAGCTAACGAACCATCTCCTCTACTCCCATGTGGAAGTGGGAGCATTAATGTAGTTTCTTATGAAGTCTATTTTCAGAGTTTAAGCAAATATAAGTCTAGGTGATTTTATTCATTATTTTCATAGTATATTTCCTAATAGTAAACAAACAAGTACGTTTCCTTTGATAAGGATTTCCCTGATTATTTCAACAAAGCTAATTTTGCCACTGTTCATTTCACATTTGTAAACAAATAGTCTTGCAATTGTATAATCTCTACCATAAGCCCTATGCCCTTTACACAATTAATTATTCATTATGGAGAAAAATGGAAAGTCCATTTGATTAGGCATTGAGTAGAATAACCCAACAACTAAGCTATTCTGTGCAGTAAACTAGACTTTGGGAAATTATTTGAACTCTTTTAGGTATTCAGGCACTCCTATGTACTTTATCTATTCAGTGTCCAACAAAGGGCAACAATTATTGTCAGACCCAGAAAGACTCTCAAAGATCACTGAGTCTAGTGTTTCCTGACTGAAGGTAATTGGCATACTTTATTTATGTTTTATTTTTACTTTTTAAAAAGATTTTATTTATTCATTTGACAGAGAGAAATAGCGAGAGCAGGAACATATGCAGGCGGAGAGGAAGAGGGAGAAGCAGGCTCCCCACTGAGCAGGGAGCCCAATGCGGGTTCCATCCCAGGATCCTGGGACCATGACCTGAGCCGAAGGCAGATGCTTAACGAGCGAGCCACGCAGGCGTGCCTATTGGCACATTTTATAAACTAGATTCTAAAACTTTTCTTACTAAAAGTTCTAGAAATCTGTAATGTAAAATACTCTATAAAGAAGCTCTGGAGAATCCCTGGGTACAGGAAAGGGTCTGGCCCCTGAGAAAAAGATCCAGAATTCTTTCCAGATCCTCTGCTTCTTGATGCCACCTATCCCCGTTGTACTCTACTTTTCCCTTCCATTTTTGGCCACTGATGAATGGTAAACCAATATATTTCCTTCGCTAGAAATCCTGATATTTAAGACTGCCTTTCAGCTGGGCCATATGTAATTTATTACATTTAGAAACTTTTGGAAACTCTTTTTAGATACATTTATGTAAGCTGGTATTTAAAGAATGTGATTCTGTGCATGAAAGACCTGTGATCTACAAAAGAGGAGATAACTGAGCAACAAACTTTTTCCTGACGTATTTGCAAAGATTTTTAGCTCTATGACATACGTGATTCAGGACATAATCTGTTAAATAGCCAAAGACCAAGAAAGAAAACTAGAATTCTATACTTTTTCTTCTCTGTGTCGTCTCTCTTGCTCTTCAAGTCGTTGAACTTCAGCGAGTTCAACGCTGCGCAGCTCCTCGTATGCGTGCTGACTGGCCCGCAGGTTGGCCAACTCCTCTTCTTCCATTACTTCCAGAAGAGACTGCTCAATGGTCTTTCCCACCAGAACTTCTAACATTGGTTTTACTTCAAGATCAAAGTCAAAGAGCTTAAACACACAGGACAAAGCAAGTTTAAAAAAATTTTTTTAAAGCAAGTTTAAAATTTTAATCATGAACCAAATGCTCAAAGAAAAAATATCCAGAAAAGAGGTAATGGCAGGGTTCTATTTATTGAGGATCTTCTGTGTGCCAGACACTGTGATGGTAACTTACTTATGGTTTCCAAAACTCACAATGGCCCTGCAGGGCACACAGAAGAACAGCCAAAAATTATAAAACGACTTACGTATTCATAAGAATGAACCCTGGTACTCAACAATTTTTAGATCAAACTCTGAAACCCAAAAGAAATATCCTTATATTTCTTAATTTTTGCCCTTTTTATTAGATTTTCATTAACAGTTTGAAGAACCAAGGAACTAAGGAATAAGAATAATGGGCATTTTGGTGATTCTTCTCTAGAATTTAGAGGCAAATATACCCTTCTACGTAGTTTGTGAAGACTTACTTTATTTCCCAATTTCAGGGGCAATTCCTTCAAGTAAGTATTAAATCTCACTTAAGTAATTATGTGCATAAGAATTGCCCTCTCTTCAATTTCCTAAACTGGTCTATTTGTGCATTCTACGTTGATATGAAAATGTAAATATTTTAGGATTTTTTTCCCTAACATAGAATATCTTCATGAAAATTATATAATTTAAAAGCAACTAATAGGGAACCTCTTATACCAGAGATAGTATTTTTCTTTATTTGGTACAAATTTACCTTGTATCCCTATATTAAGTATGCAAACACACAAAAATCAAAGTGCAGATATTCTAAAAATATTTCTAATGCTTTTTATTTCTGATCAGCAAAGAGGGTAAATCAGAACATTGTAGTTCAGAATAAAACTATTATAGGTACATTTGGAAAGAAATCCAGTAGGTAGCATCTTTCTGATTATGAAGTGGTTTGTAAGCTTTTAACTAAACCTAACTTTACCTATTTATAAAGAAGATAGCGGGAAGTCCAAATAATGTACTATACCTCTCCTTCCAGTATTTGGGTGGCCACATCTTTGCCAGTTTTGGCAGGAATAAAGAGTGGTGTTGGCGGTCTGTCCAAAAATGCATCTGTTTGGCATTCCACATCAACTTCTATTATGCGGTCAGCAATTTCTTCAAGGTATATTTCTAAGAGAATACCGTATACACTGAGTTTGAAATTCTGTTCTATTTCAAGCATATATGTGTATTGAAACTTTAGCTCCTTCAAAACAGAATTAAATAGATCAGAAAAGAAGTGCTCAAGTGTGGGATTAAATTCACACCTTGTCCTAAGCAGTTTTATGTATTTGGAAGAACACAGAGCCAGCCAGGCTAGGGCATTTATGGAACATTGAGAAAGCACTGAGCTTTGTACTTGAAAATGGAACTAAAGAACATGAAACTTAGGTGAATGTAAGATGCAAAGTATGATTAGAGACGGAGAGTTAATAATCCATCTGTATAACAGAGTCCTAAGACAGTAAACGTATAAAGATTTCAAAATTCCTGGATATTTTAAAACTTAGGCACCATGTTACTTGATGTTCCCTCTAGGCTATAGATCATAAACAGACACACGAAAAAAAATTTCACCTTAGGAATCATTTATCTGAGGCAAGGGCAGTGTGGTACCATGCAAAGAACATGAGAACCGAAGTCAGATGTTGAACACAGGACCTAGTCAAGTTACATCTTCTTAGAGCCTGAGTTTCTTTATCCGTAAAGGATCATAATGACTCATCACAAGGAGTTTTTAATAATAAAGGAGATGCACAGGTAGAGGACTGGAATGGTCTCAGATATAGGAAAACTCAATACAAAGCGGCTGCTACTGTATCACTTGATATTTTGATGTATAAAGAAACACTAAAATTTAGCTCTTGTAGAATTGCAGCTACATTGGCTAATTACGGACATATATGCATTCTAGACTTGGCCTCAAGGTAGTGGGGAAAAGACCTGGAATGGTTCGGTTCCTTTTGTCCTAACTACCCAGCAATAACTGGTAAAGCCACTCACCATCTTGGCAAGATGCAAGATGAATCCTGAGTAGTTACATCAGTCTAAGGAAAACACCTCGTGTTATCTAATTATCAAGATCCTGACACCACTACCGCTCAACCCTAGAGGTCCAGGTAATCCTCCCTAGCTGAGAACAGCCAAATGAGTAGGAAAGCCTGGCACTAGCCCAGCAGAGCCCATGTGGCCTTGGGGAATGTGTGCAGTGAAAGGAGAAGGACAGAACAGAAGAGCCTGTGGGGAGAGAGGGGGAGGAGTCAGATCTGGTTGAGTTCATGCCTCTCAAAAGACAAATAAAATGTCAAAGTAGAACTTCATTGATCTCTTCTCTTGTAGGTCCAGCAGTGATTCATGTTGGGATATAAAAGAGAAAGAGAGAAATAATCCCAAGTAGAGAAAAAGTATGTGAAAAGAGCTAAGAGAGAATTAATTTGGTCATAAATTTTTTTAACCTTATCGCATACTTCCAGCTATACCCAATATAATAATAAAATACAGTCTATGAATTTGTTGAATGAATGTGTTCTTCCTACCATGTGGCTGGGGCAGTACTGCATAGATTAATGGATATGTAAGTAATATAAAAGCCAAAAAAAAATGAATTGACTTAGAAAATTGAGCAAACCCAGGAGCCATGATGCCAGGGCCATGGTCACATACCTGTTTGCACATCCACGTGCTTTCTGCCTTCCACGGGTTCGGGGGTTCGTGGTCTGAGCTGTTCTTGGGCTCGTTTTCTGGCAAGAGCCCTCCTCTTTGCCTGCTGCTGTCTCTGAATCTCTAGAGGATCAGGCTGCCCAGGCTGAGTGACAGAAAAGGCTTCTAAAATTTAGAAGATATTTCTCAAAGCATACAGAACTGCCATTCCAGAAGTGATTCTTGGATAGCATAAGAGCATCTGCCATACAATTCTTCCTGATTATCAGTGACTTCATGATTAAAATTATGTTTGAACTTTGTCAGGTAATTATAAAGTTATCTGATGAAGCATATAAGTAACTTCAAAGTGTGACTGTTGACTGGAATAAACAGCGGCAGAATCCCATCTAATAAATTCTTTTTCCTCATTCAAGCATTTTTACCGTGAATTCCTTGGATGCCTCGTCACCAAGTATACTGTAGAATTACTCAGTTACAATACATTTTAATATGTAGTTAAGGAATTGAAAAGCACTAGGATCTAAAAAAAAAATATATCTGAATTTCACATAGACAAAATTCCTGAAAAAATATGTAAGGTCACAAAGAAAATATTCTTAGTCCAAACAAAGCCTGTCCCAGTGTACAAAACAATAGCTGATTTGGGGTCAAAAATGTAATTATTTACAGTAGAGTTCTGCAATATTTAGAGGTCCTTGATTTCATATCTGTATCTTATTCTGTGGTCATTTCCTATAGCTAACCTGTCTTATCTCAAGGTAAATATGAAAAGAATGGGGAAATTTGAAAGACTTTGTGTGAAAAAAATTTTAATATTTAAAATTAGAATTGTAGAAACAATCTGGTAACATTAAAATTTATTAAAAATAAAAAAAATTTATTAAAAATATGCCATATTCCCATTTCCCTAATACAGTGGCCATTGTCATTTAAATGCATATACTTTTTCTGGTTGTGATGATACCATAGATTTATTTTATTTATTTTTTTTTTGAGAGAGGGTGAGAGAGAGCACATAAGTGGGGTGGGGAGGGGGAGCAGGAGAGAGAGAGAATCTCAAGGAGACTCCCTGTTGAGTGTGGAATCCCCGCTGGTTTCTCTTTGCTAGTATTTTGTTGAGGATTTTTGCGTTGACATTCATGATAGCTATTGGTCTATAGGTGTCTTTGTCTGATTTGTTTATCAGGGTAATACTGATTCCCTGAAGTTTTCCTTCTTCTTTTATTTTCTGGAAGAAATTGTGTAAAATTATGTAAATTGTGTAAAATCAATGAGAATTTAAAAAAAAAATCCGTGGTAGAATTTTCCAGTGCAACTATCTGGGCCTGTATATTTCTTTTTTGAAAGCTTTTAAATTAGAAATTCAATTGCTTTAATAGTTATTAGACAATTCAGAATATCTATTTCATGTTAGGTGAATTTTGGTAGTTTATAGTTTAAAGAATCAGCCCATTTCATTTAGTTTGTTGAATTATATGTATAGATTTATTTGTAGTATTCTATTATGATCCTTTTACTCTTTTACTAGATACAGAATCTTTACTAGTTACATCCCTGATATTTGCTTATTTCTCCTCTTCTACTTCCTTTCTTTTCTTTTTAAAAGATTTTAATTTATTTATTTATTTGACAGAGAGAGAGAGAAAGCAAGAGAGAGCGAGCACGAGTGGCGGGGAGGGGGGGAGTAGGGGAGGGGAGGGAGAAGCTGACTCCAAGCCAAGCAGGGAGCAGACACCGGGCTCGATCCTAGGACCCTAGGACCATAGCCTGAGCTGAAGACAGACGCTTAACCTACTGAGCCACCCAGGAACCCCTCTTTTACCTTTTTTTGTTAGTTTTGCTAGAGGCTTATCAATTTTACTGATCTTTTCAAAGATAAGAAATTTAATCTTTTCATGGTTGCAGGATCTATGGTTATATCCCCTGATAGTCATTCTGGTATCTGCTATTTGTGTCTTCTTTCTCATTTTTAATTTGGTAGTTTTGCTAGAGGTTTATCAATTTTATTGATTTTATTCAGAGAACCAGCTTTTGGGTCCATTGATTTTCTCTGCTGTTTTTGTATGCTTTTAAAAAAGATTCATTTATTTGAGAGAGAGTGTGTGTGCATGCAAGTGCACATGCATGGGGGAGGAGGATGGGTGGGGGAGAATCTTCAAGCAGACCCTCTGCTAAGTGTGGAGCCTGAAGTGAGGCTCAATCTCAGGACCCATGAGATCATGACCTGAGTCAAAACTAAGAGTTCTACACTTAACCGGCTGAGCCACCCAGGTGCCTCTACTTTTTTTTTTTTTTTTTTTGAGAAAGGGTGAGTGCATGTAAGTGGGGGTAGGAGGGGAAAGAGAGAGAAAGAGAATCTTAATCAGGCTTCACACCCAGCACTGAGCCTGATCTGGGGCTCCATCTCACCACCCTGGGATTATGACCTAAGTCAAAATCAAGAGTCCCATGCTTAGCCAATGGAGCCACCCAGGGGCCCCTATTGTTATTGTTTTCAATGTAAGTGATTTCTGCTTTTATCTTTATTATTTTCTCCCTTCTGCTTGCTTTGGGTTTATTTTTCTCATCTTTTCCCCATTTATTGAGGTAGGAGGTTAGATTATTGATTTGAAGTCTTTCCTTTCTAGTTTTTTCCACTTCAGCGCTGTTTTGGCATGAAACACAAATTTGGACTTGTTGTATCTTCATTTAGTCCTGAGTAGTCTTTCAAAATTCCCTTTAGTATTTCCTCTATGGATTATTTGGAAACATGCTGCTTAATTTTCAAGTGTTTGAAGATTTTCCTGTTATCATCTATTATTGATTTCTAGTTTGAAATTTTGAAAGAGACATTATTCCATTATGGTATGATTTCAAATATCCTAAATATCTTGAGATTTGTTTTGTAACCCAGGATATGTTCTACCTTGGTCAATATTCCACAGGAGCCTCAAAACTGTATGAATTCTGGAGTGCCTGCGCGGTGCAGTCAGTTAACCATCTGACTCTTGGTTTAGTTCGGGTCATGATCTCAGGATCATAAGATCAAGCCCACCACTGGGCTCCGTGCTTAGTGCAGAATCTGCTTGAGGTTGTCTCTCCCTCTGCACCCCTCTGCCCCCACTCATGCTCTCTAAAATAAATAAATCTTAAAAAAAAAAAGCATATGTACTCTGTTGTTGTCAGGTGAAAGTGTTGTATAAATGTAAATTACAACCTATTGGTTGGTGATGTGTAGTTCTTCTATATTTTTGCTGATTTTCTGATAGATGGATATTGAAGTACCAAACTAAAATTATGGATTTGTCTATTTCTCCTTCCAGTTTTAGCTTCATGTATTTTGAAGCTCTGTTGTTTGGTGCATATATAGTTAAGACTGCTATATCTTCTTGGAATACTGTGACCTTTTTACCATTTTGTATTGTCCTTCTTTGTCCCCGGTAATATTGTTTTCTTTAGGTCTACTTTATCTGTTATTTAGATAGCCACAACTACTGCTTAAATATTAATGTTTATCTTTTCCCATCCTTTTACTTTTGACCTACCTACATCACTGTAATTGAAATGAGTTTCTTGTAGACAGAACACAATTGGGTCATGGTTGGGGTTTTTTTGTTTTGTTTTGTTTTTGTTTTTTTTTTAGCCTACTCTGCCTATCTATCTCTTAATTGGCTTGTTTAGACCATTTACATTTAAAACAACTATTACATTAAAGCAAACTATTACATTTAAAGCAACTATTACAACTATTACATTACATTTAAGGCAGCTATTGCCATGTTAGGGTTGTCTTTTTACTTTTTAATTTCTGTTTGTTCTAATTTTTGTTTTCTTTTTCTTTCCTTCCTGTGAATTAGTTGGAACATTTCTTAGAATTCTTTTTTTATCTGTAATAGTTTTTACTATAACTCTTTGCATAGTTTTTTTTTTCTTTTAAAGATTTTATTTATTTATTTGACAGATAGAAATCACAAGTAGGCAGAGAGGCAGGCAGAGAGAGAGGAGGAAGCAGACTCCCTGCCGAGCAGAGAGCCCGACGCGGGGCTCAATCCCAGGACCCTGGGATCATGACCCGAGCCAAAGGCAGAGGCTTTAACCCACTGAGCCACCCAGGCGCCCCATCTTTGCATAGTTTTTTAAAAAATAGTTGCTCCAAGTTTTACAATATACTATGTACCTGACCACAGTCAACATTTAATATCAACATTTTACCACTCTAAGTGGAAGGCAGAAACTTTACTGCCATTTAGATCACATTATTTTCCTTACTTTTAAAATACAATCAAAATCTAATCATCTTAAGTATTTTACCTACATATATTAAGCACCACATCACATGATGTTGTAGTTTTGCTTCAACCATCAAACACAATTTTTAACACCCAGAAGACAGTTTATTGTATTTACCCCTATTTTCACCTATTCCACTGTTCTATCTTCCTTTCTGAAGTCCCAAGCTGCCTTCTGTTATCATTTCCTTTCTACTTGGAGAGCTTTCTTTTTTAGCTCTTCTCTAAGGGTAAGTCAGCTGGTGACAAATCCTCTAGGTTTCCTTCATCTGAGAGCAACTTGATTTCCTTTTTATTCCTGAAGAACGTTTTCACTGGATTAGAATTAGAGCTTGATAGCCCTTTTCCTTCAGGACTTGAAAAATACTGTGCCACTTTTTCTGGTCTCCATTGTTTCAAATGAAGAACCACTGTTAGTCAAATAATTGTTCCACTTCTGGCAATGTGTCATGTGTTTATAGCTGCTTTCAAGATTTTTTAATTTTAGTTTTGAAATTTGATTTTGTTGTGTCTTGGTGTGAATTTCTTTAGGTTTTCCCTGCTTGGGGTTCAGCTGACTTTTTAGATCTGTAGGTTTTTGCCTTTTGCCAAATTTGTGGAATTTTCAAACACTAGTTCTTCAAATATTTTTTCAGTCCCATGCCTTTTCTCCTCTCCAAGACTCAGAAAACATGAATGTTAGACATTTTGTTATTGCTCCTCAGCTGTGAAGCTTTTTTTACTTTTTGTTATTATTATTATTTTGTGGCCTGTTTTCCAATTGTCATTCAAAATGGGTAATTTTCATTGATTTGGTTTGAATTCACTGATTGCTCCCTATGTCATTTCTGATGAGTCATGTGACTTTTTACACATTTTCCATTTGGTTCATTTTTTAAAAAAGATATTTATTTATTTGAGAGATAGAGAGGAGCAGGGAGAGGGACAGAAGGGGAAGGGAGAAGCATATTCCCCATTGAACAGTGGGCCTGATGTGGTACTCCATCCCAGAACTCTGGGATCATGCCTGAGCTGAAGGCAGATGGTTAACTGACTGAGCCACCCAGGTGCCCCCATTTGGCTCATTTGTATGACTTCTATTTCTTTGCTAATATTTTGTTTTTTCATTTAAGAATGTTCATAATTATTCATTTTTGATTGAAACATTTTTTAATGATTACTGCTTTAAAATCCTTGTCGGGTAATTCCTATATCTGAGTCATGTTGGTGTTGTCATCTCTTGACTGATTTTCCTCGTTCCGGTTGTGACTGCTCTGGTTCTTGGTATGATGAGAGATTTTTCTTTTTTTTTTTTTGTATCCTGGAAATTTTGGGTGTTAGGATGTGAAACTCTGGATCTTAATCTTTTTTTTAGCAGGAAGTCATCCCTTTTTGCTGTGGCATGCAGGCATGGGTGGAGATAGCAGTTCAGCCTCCTGCTAGGCCCCATGTGAAAGCTGAGGATCAATTTGTATCAATCACCTTATTGGTGCCTGGTGGGGGTAGTATTTCAGCTCCCTGCTGTGACACCAGTATTGGGGTATAGAGGAGTGGAGCTCTAACACTGCTTTATCTCACTTGTTTCTCTTTGTTGCTGCCAGATAGGATTGAAAATTCAGCTGCCTCCTAGCTCTGTTGCCATCACCCCAGGAAAAGCATGGTACCAACTTGTACCATCTCTGGCCATCTCACTGCCCCTGGGTGAGAAGGGAAGGTAAGCTTCCTGCTCAGCCCTTGTTGATACCGCCTCAGTGAGTGAATCAGAGCACTGATTAGTACTGCACTATTGCTGCCAGCGTGGGGATGGAAGTCCAGTTCCCCAGCCACGTCTTGCTGACTCCACTAGGAGGGACAGGACAGTTTTTCCATGGGGGTTTGGCTGGGGGAAGGGTAGTAAAAAGGTTTCTGTTCTGCTAGGTTACCCTTTTGCAGTCTTTTGGATAAAGGGAGCAGGCTTGTGCCTGTTGGTTGTGCTGGGTTGCAAGCTTCTCCAGTGTTCTGAATGGGATTTAAGAAGACTTAGGGAACTCATCACTATGTCGCTCAAATCCTGAGGTCCCTAGCCAGTCCATTTCCTTTTTTCCACTTCCAGAATCTTCTAGTGTTTGCTTGTGCTATTGGCAAATTCCTGCTCGTCTGGACTGGAAGTCTCAGTATAGGGTTTTTAGGTAAGTTGTTGAATAATTAACTGAAAAACTAAAAAAAAAAAAAAAATCAAATCATCACAATATTAATTTTAAAAAACTAAAAAAAAGGTGATTCTCTTTTTTGGTTTAGTTCTAGGTGTGCCAGTGTTTATTGCTATTGCCACAAGATGCCAAATCACATCTATATTGCATGTTTGAGCTGTTGTTTTCAAATGTTGGTCCCTGAACTGGCTGTACCGACTGCCTAGAGAAGCTAATTAATGATGCACATATCTGTGTCCAACCCTTGAAGGTTCTAAATGCAGCAGATCCAGGGTATGGCCGAAACATACAATATTTTTAGTGAGTTTCCTTGATGGCTTTGATGTACATGCTTCAGAATGTCTAATATTCCATATATCACCATGTGGTGGTGGGCATGTATATATCACACAGTGTTTACAGATTAACTATATTGAATCATCACTCTTAATCATCAAGCCACATCCTAATCATCTCTGTATCCTAGGTACTCAGCACAGGACCTAAAACCTAATAAATATTATAAATATTTAGAAATTAAAGAAATTTAATTAAATTAGAAATTAAAGAAAAGAATTTTGGATTAAATAATGAGGAGAGTATTATAGTATGAAATAATTTAAACAAACCTAAATATGTTATACCAGAGCTACTCAAAGTGTTATCTGTGAACCATTTGAACTGGTCTGTAAAAATTTAATTATAGAAATTGAGAGTAGAAGTGTGTAAGCTTTTAGAGCAGTTTTACAAAGTGCTGTTAATCTAGCAAAACATTGGAGTTTTTGTATTTTTTTAAATTATTGTTTTTAATTGTGGTAAAGGTCATTTTGAAGTGTAGAATCTAGTGGCATTAAGTACATTCACACTGTTGTACAACCATTACCATTATCCATCTCCAGACTCTTCATTTTGCAAAACTGAACCTCTGTACCCATTAAACACTAACTCCCTAATCCCCCACTCCCTTCATCCTCGGCACCCACCATCAGCCTTGTATTTCGCATGTCTTTTTTTTAAAAATTAGATTTAATTTTTCTAGTAATCTATCAGCATTTTATTTTATAACTGTTCTAGTCTACAGCAAATTAGAAATGAAAACAAACAAACTGGTCGCTCAGCACAAGTACTTTGAAAAGCTGTGTGTTAGAATATTCAAATTTTACTTACCAGCGGTCCCATCTGTAGAGCATAAGTGTTGCCTCGGATCACCCTTCTGTCATACATTATGTTTCCGTAATGCATAGGTTCTTCAGCTCTGTAAAATAGCAAATTCTAAGTAACTATTGTAATAGTGTTGGTCTGTGCAGTTAACTCATTTTTAATTGGATTTAGACCAAGATATAAATTTTATGAAAACAGATTTTTGTTTGGGCACAGTCCATGACAAATTACTACCGTTTATGGAATGCTTATTATATGCCAGACCCTTCACATATTTTATTTATTGCTCACAATAAGCTTTAAGTTGGGAACTCTCATTCCCATCTGACAGAAGAGGAAGGAGATTCAGAAAGGAATGTGCCCAAGGTTACCTAGCTAGTAAGTGGCAGAGCTGGACTTAGGGCTGTACATCTGTTAGACTACTTGACAAATGTGAAAATGGGCGGTTGGAAAGGGGCCTGCCTTAAAGTACTGACAGTAATTGGATTCAAGGATTGAAAAGATTCACAGAATCAGGCTTATGAAATAAATAAATAAAATTTCTTGTTGTTTCTTTAAACTCAGAGATATATTGTTAAAATGATATTGTTTTAAATTTTAATAGAATTTTGGTTTGGGGGATCAGAATATCAGTAGTGAAAAACCATACTGTTGATGTTTTCTTTCAAAGTTCTTTGAATGATATCTGATGTATGGCTATGAAGTCAAATATTGACCCATACCAATAACAGTACTTTACTAGAAATGATTTTGAGAGGGGTCATAAACTGCTTTTTTATCATATATTAAAACCACTTTTGGATAGCCTGACCTCATATTACTTAAAAACGGGCATGTAACACTGCTCATCTTACTTGCTCTCTGGGCAGGGTTCAGCTCAGCTGGTCACTCCTTCGCTGAAGCACTCTTTTTTCTAGTTGCTGTGATACCAGGATAGTCTTCGGATTGTTTTTCTAGGACTTGTCTTTCCCAGCCTGTGTTTGCTGGCTCCTCCCGATCTCAGGGCTAGGCCTTCTCTTGCCCTTCACTGAATTCATCCATTCTCACGGCTTTCCTCATAATCCATATACCTAAAACTCCCAATTTTATTTTACCTTTAACTCAGAACTCTCCTCTGAGCTCCAGGAATATATATCCAATTGATATGCTCAGTGACCTCTCACTGAGATGTCTCGAAAGCAACCTCAAGATTGAACTAATTATCACTCTCCCACTCCAACTTCTTAGGTCTTTAGTGTTCCCTGTTTCTAACTGGTACCATTAACCACCCAATTGGCTTAATCTAGAAGCCTGGGAGTCATCCATAATTCCTCTCTCCTCCTCACTGTCTGTATCCAGCAAGTCTTATTGATTCTACTCCCCAAATCTTTTTCGTATCTTTCCATGGCTTATTGCCACCGCTATATTTTACCTGGACTACTGCAAGAGTCTCTTAGTCTTAACTGTTGGGAACATTTTTCTCAGAATCTGTCCTATACATTGTACCCAGTGATTTTTTAAAATAGAAAAAAATCTAAAGGACACTTACTTGGTTAAAACCCCCTAGTGCT
This sequence comes from Enhydra lutris kenyoni, assembly GCF_002288905.1. NCBI lineage: Eukaryota > Metazoa > Chordata > Mammalia > Carnivora > Mustelidae > Enhydra > Enhydra lutris. The sequence goes on along the minus strand of NW_019154146.1, from coordinate 9,041,281 downwards.
AATTAACATAATAATGAGGAAAATTTTTGTTTTGATTTCACACTATCAAAAGCCAAAAAGAAAAAAATCCATAAAACCTATTGCTGGTGAGGATGTAAGGAAAAATATGTTTAAACATTACTAAGGAAAAGGCATATTGTTCCATCTGTTCATATTAAAAATATACATGACCTAACAACCCCATTCCAGGAATCTGTTTCATAGAAGAAAAAGGCCAGCACAAAAAATTGTTTATTGAGAACTTCCTCTTTGTGGTAAAAACTTGAATCAAACTGAATACCTAATCAAAAATCGAAAATTTTAAGAATGCATAGTACATTTATACCCCAGGGGCTATCATGCTATTAAAAATAATTGGAGGGATTTCTACAAAGAATTAAGTGAGAAAAGGAAGATGTTGAGAATTGTGTATAATGTTAGCATTGCTATGAGGTAGACAAAACCGTGTGGGCTTGTATGCATATATTTATATATTTGTACATAAAATGTGAGTGTGGAGAAAAGTCCAGAAACATTCACGTAAGGGCATTAACACGGTTTACCTTGAGGAGAGGAGGGAAAGAACAAGTTTACAAGGGAAGGGGATTGGGCATTAAGAATGTACCCAAGCATGAACCACAGGAGTCTGTTTATATAAAAATAAATATGTATGTATATGTATATGTAAAGAAATTAGAAAAAAAAGAATTATAAGTTATAAAAAGGCGGGGAAGCTAATTGCAGATTAACATGTGTAGTATGATTCAATTTTGGAAATAAACCTCCTATATAACTGTGCATATGCTCAAGTATGGAGGTGTAAAAGAATAATGTAAGATTTTTTTAAAAAAAGATTTTATTTATTTATTTGACAGAGAGAGAGATCACAAATAGGCAGAGAGGCAGGCAGAGAGAGAGGGGGAAGCAGGCTCCCTGCCAAGCACAGAGCCTGATGCGGGGCTCGATTCCAGGACCTTGAGATCATGACCTGAGCCAAAGGCAGAGGCTTTAACCCACTGAGCCACCCAGGAGCCCCGAATAATATAAGATTGTTAAGGTTAGTAGGAATAGAGGTGAGTGGGAGATAACTTGCCCTTTTCATCCTTATTTTGTATTTTTCATTTGCTTCACAAGCATGTATTACTTTTTAAATTGAAAATCACCACTAAGGATAATTTTAAACTGCAAAATCAAATACACACACATACACACATACTCCTTCCAATGGCTTTATCAACAGATTACATCAATATAAGCAAGGTCTTGCAACTTGCTTATCAAATAGCTATTAAAAAAAAATCATTCCTAATGAACCACCATTGATTCTTATTTGTTGGTGTAATTTAATAGTAATGATTTGTTCGATACTACTTAAAGCCACAAGAAAGTGTTTTTAAATGGAATCTTTTATAATATAAATAATCCCTCTGTAAATTTAAATTTTGTGGGGCGCCTGGGTACCTCAGTCTGTTAAGCATCTGCCTTGGGCTCAGGTCATGTCCCAGGGTCCTGGGATAGAGCCCCCGCCTCTGGGCTCCCTGCTCAGTGGGGAGCCTGCTTCTCTCTTTCCCCCTGGTTCTTTCTCTATCTATGTAGCTATCTCTGTCTCTCTCTCTCTCTTAAATAAATACATGAAATCTTTAAAAAAAATTTAAAATTTCCATTTTGGTTTCTTTAAAGTAACAGGCATTTCTTATTTTAAAAAGTCTTTATTTGCCATAATAAGATAATCATGAATTTAGACTCAGTGTTTGAAATACGCATCAAGAGTTACTTGGTTCAATCATTAATTCAACAATTTGTGTGAGTGCCTCTTATATGTCAGGCACAATCCCAGGTGGACAAAAGACACAAATGTTCCAGCTTCCGTGGAGTCTGCATTCTTGGGAAGTTCTGCTGGTTCCAAAATTTGAGGTTTATGGAAAGAACTACAAGCTTTAGAAAGGCCCGTAAACATTATTATGGATAATAATGAAGCGGATATTCGAATAGTTGCCAATAAATACTTATTGATATAAAAATACAACTTGGGGTTCAGCATGGAAGGATAACCTGACTCCTGACCAAAGACTGGTGTGGAAAGAGCTCGACGTGGCTGTCATTCGGGACGTGCTACCGTGCCTGACACCTGTCCCCGTTTCCCCCTCTGCATAATGGAGTTACTAAAGCAAGGTCACAGCACTGTGGACTACGGAGGAAAATGTACGCGAAGGCCGCTCGTGAGGTGCCCACGGCTGGCCAACGGTACTTAGCTGACTCCAATGTTGTGAACCGTGAGTTTTCTGTACACGTTAAATCGATCACGCCAGCAACTCATGCTCGTTTAAGGTTCAGGAAGGGAGACCGCCCGTGCCCCTTCTCACTTCATGCCTCCACTCACGGGACAGTTCTTTAGGTAAGCAATTTTATTTCGGCAGGTGTGGAGAGGGGAGAGCAGCACAGGTAAGTCTGCCAGGGCGAAGGGGCCCGCAACCCGCGGCTCCGGGACGGGGCAGGTGGAGATCCCACAGGGGCTGCTTGCTCACTCACGGCTGCGTTATGCTGTCCCGGTAACAGCGGCGCTGGCAGGGCAGGGCCCGGGGCCGGCTGGTGTAGGTGTAGGTGTAGGTGCCCATGGCCGGGGAGGAGCGGTCCGTGAGCCTGGAGGCCACGCCTGCGGCCCGGTCGCTTCGCTTCCCGTGGAGACTGGCTTTCAGGCAGGTGGGCGCTAAGTGGTCGTGGGAGCCGGAGACGTGAGCGTGGTGCCACGGGCAGGGATTCCGCGACGCAAGGAGAGGCGGCAAGAAGGAAGGCGGGCGGGACGGGAAGTTGCCAGGACAAGAGGTGGGAGCTACACTCGGCTTGTTCCAGGGAACACTGAGCCAGCCGAAGGAGCCCACTTTGGTTGCCCAGCAACCCGGAGTTCCGCCTGGGGGCGGGACCTCCAGGCACTTCCGGCCGGGGGTTTTCGCTGGAAGGCCGGCCCTCCGGGGCACTTCCGACCCTTGGCTCCGCCCATCGGCGCGTCCCTGGCGTGGACACCTGCGGTTCAGGAGCGGTCTCCCGAGCGAGTCGGGCTTGGGGACTTCGGGGAACTGGGCGAGCAGCGCGGCGGTCCCCGTTCCCACTTTGAAGTCTGGCTTTGCCGGGCTGGTGTCGGCGCCATTCTTCCAGGGCCACGTGCTCCCGTTCCTTAAGGGGCGCCCTCGGCTGTTTCTGTTCCCGCCACTGCCGTCGCGCCGCTACCCGGGGCTGGTCAGCTGTGATCGCGCACACGGGGCGCCCGGGCTCCCCGCTCTGTTACGTGCTAGGGCGCGGCGAGGGTTGCTCGGCGTCTCCCAGCACCGCCGCCCCTCCACCTTGGGCGCTCCGCAGCAGTGTCTCCTTTTTCCCGCGCTCCTTGTCCTCTTACCCGCCGGTTGCTAGCACTCAGCGGATCCTCGGGCGCACCAGCGACGGGGCGCCCCCCAGACATCTAATGTTGGCAAAGGGGTGGGTGCTTTGTTGAGTCTGTTAGGCCTCCTGTGTCTTAATCTGTCGGGCCCCAAACTCTGAAGAATGAGGCGTCATGGGGTGGGTCTTTGCTTGTAAGTGCAGGTGCTTTGGTTTCAGTATTAGCAATGTTAATACCAGTTTGTGTAAGTGAAGTGTATGTATCCCTGAATGGTCAGTTATTTGCACTCGCATTCACTCCTTCAGCTCAGCGAAGTGCTGTCTGGTTTTGAACCCAGGTTCTGTGGGGTACCAAGTCCACAGCCTCTGGCAAGTTAACGCTTTTGTGCTTCATTTCCCTGGTCTGTAAAATGGGGGCGATAGAATTTATCTGTTAGGATTTGTCATGAGGATTAAAAGCATTAATAAGTATACTTAGAACTGTGTCTGGTAAATGATGAGCCATTACATTAAGATCTAGATTCCTCCTGCACTTTGAAGATTAAGATCTAAAGCCAGTGTGTAGGTATGGTATAAATAATCGTAAATAAAGGTGTATGGTGAGTGCTAGAGGTAAACACTGCATGGAACTTTTAGGTTTGATCTCTTAATTTTGAGGTAATTTATGGAAGGGCTTTAGGAGAAAGTGATATTTTAATTCTGTTTGATGGGTGTTAGTGTTTTCACTGGTTGAGAGTCTTGGGGATGTACATTTAGAATGGCTTGATCAAAGGCTCAGAAGCCCAAGGTCCTTGGAGAACTCTTAAGTGAGTAAAATATATATGTTAGATAATTATAAGAACTAAGGATAAAATGCAGCGTAGGAGGTGTCAGAGGTGGAGCGGGACCTAGAGATTTTAGATTGGTCAGGAAAGGCTTTACTGAGAAGGTGAAATTTGAGTGGAGATGTGAAGGAGATGGAGCAATGAAACTCTAACATTCCAAGAAGCCATCAGTGCAAAGTTCTAAGGCAGGTACAAACCCGGTGTGTTCTAAGTAAGACTAAGGAGGCTAGAGTGGGTGGAGCAGGGGAAAGCATTAGGAGATGAAGTCAGAGATAATGAATTCAGATTGTTGTGCCTTGTTGGTCAGCGTAAAGATGAACTTTTACTCTGAGGTTAAAAACCCCCAAGGCTTTTGAATAGAAGCTTGACATTTATTTATTTATTTATTTATTTATTTATTTATTTGAGAGAGGAAGAAAGAGAGAGAGCGTGCAGGAGCAGGGGGAAGGAGGGCAAGAAGGAGAAGCAGATTGCCCGCTGAGCCTGGAGCCTGAAGACCTGGGGTTCCATCCCAGGACCCCGAGATCATGACGTGAGCCGAAGGCAGACACATAACCCATGAATCACCCAGGTGCCCTGACATAATTTTTTAAAAAAGCATTTCTGTTCTAGTTGCTGGGTTGAGAATAGACTGAAGCAGGGCAAAGCAGAAGCAGGAGACCAAATCGAACCAGTCAGCCTGGCTGAGAAAGTGGTTTGGATCAGGGACCAGGCAATGGAGTGGTCAGAGAGATCCTGAATCTATTTTGAAGGTAGATACAGATGGATTAGAAATGGAACACTAGAGAAGGAAAGGAGTTAAAGATCACGCTAAAGTTTTTCATAAGATGTTGCGTAGAAATTGCGGAGAGGCTCTGGCTGATGTTGTCTCTTTCTGGAGGATTTAATTTTATTCTGGCTGGCAATTAGAGTAGCGGTAGGTGACCTTTAATCAAGGATTCAGGCATTGGGAGGGCTGATTGCTTTCTGGTTTGCTCTGATCCCAGAGCATAAGCCTTTAGGAATCTCAGCAGAAAGCCTGGGATGTTCAACAGGTACCCATCTCTAGGAACCTTGCACTCCAATTTTTGTATTCCCAAGTCCACAAGGTTATTAAAAGGCCTGCTTGCCTTTTTTAGCCACTTCGCACTGTCTTGGTTTCTTGATTTTTAGTGTCCTTACAGCTTAGAATTCAGCAAACACCTTAAGGATAAAAGCCAAATTGTCAGGCTTATTTCTCTGTGAAACTGCTTTGTCTGGGGTCTTGTCCCTTCAAGTTCTGTCTGTAGTTCTCAACTGTAATTTTTATCTGCCCAGATCTGAAAGACTCCTGACACTTCTCACCACTGCTTTCTACTTGCCCGTAAATGCCCTGCTCTGAAACTCAGCAAATGCCCCAGGAGAAACACAATGGAGAAGTTGTATATCTTCTATGTATTTTATGTATATCTATGTATTTTCTTTCTCCCTGGGATCCCAGTCCCTCATTTCTTCACTGGCTTGCTTATTCTCGTGCCTTCAGAATGTCTCTGTGGTTTTTATTTTTGTTTTTAGTTTTAGTTTCGGCCTTTACGGTTATTCCTGTAAGAAGGTTGTCTGATTCAAGCTACTGCTCGGTCTTAGGTAGAAGCTACACCAAAAATGGCGTTTCTGTTTACTGATAGAGGGAACACTTGAGAGGAGCAGGTTTTAGAGGGAGCATTTTTTGGAGGGAGTTCAGTTCTGGGTGCATTGAGCTTGAAAGACATGTTAGTCATCCAAGTGGAGGTGTTGAGTGGACAGTTTGATATGGGAGTCTGGGGCCTCAGGGGATTGGTCCAGAGTAGAGATCCAGATTTTTGCGTTAATGGCATAGATGGCTATTTAAAGCCATGACACTTGGTGAGAATACTAAGGAGTGGAGAGAGAAGACAGATGAGCCCTTGAGCATTGTTAGAGGCTGGAAAGATGAAAAATAACCAACAAAGGATCCTGGCAAAGAATGGCCAGAGAGACGGAAGAAATTGCAGAAAGTCCGGTCACTGGGAATCAAGTGATGAAAGTGTTTTGAGGAGAAGGGAGTAAGGATGCCTAATGCCATACGTGAATCAAGGAAGCGGTAAATGTTGGATTAGCAACAGTAGAAACAGTAGAAATTATTGGCGATGGAGCAGAGGGTGCCGATAGTGGAGTCAGGGAGGACAAAGTTCGGTTAGAGATTTAGAAGAGATTGGGAGGAGGGAGATTTGTGACTGGGAGGTTTGCTGCAGAGAAAAAGAAAGAAACAGGTTGTTAGCCAGAGGGAAACAGCCAAGAGAAAGTTTTATATTTTTTAATGGGAGAGTTGGCTGTACATGGGTATGGTCTAGGAGTGAGTAGCGAGGGCAGAATGGATGTTGTAGGGGAGAGAGCCAACAATTGATGGAGTGATGTAGGCAGGAGGGGATGGGTTCTCATGTACAATTGGAGGGGCTGGGCTTCCTTGGAAGTGTGCATGGTTCATCATAGTAATACGGAAGGTAGTTGTGCCTGCTGATGCACGTAGGTAGGTAATAATTTTCTTCCTTCCTTCCTTCCTTCCTTCCTTTCTTTGGCAGAGATCACAAGTAGGCAGAGAGGCGGGCGGAGAGAGAGAGGGGGGGAAGCAGGCTTCCTGCTGAGCAGAGAGCCCAATGTGGGGCTCGATCCCAGGACCCTGGGATCATGCCATGACCCAAAGGCAGAGGCTTTAACCCACTGAGCCACCCAGGCGCCCCTAGATAATCATTTTCAAGTTCCTTACTAATTAGCAGGTGTTTCTGATACAGCAGGCACTATCTTAAGCACTTAACATACATGATTTCACTTAGTTCTTACCATGACCCCATGAGGTAGGTTCTTAGATCATTTCTACTTAACTTATAAGGGGATAGAAGCTTAAAGAAGTTAAAGTCACTTACTGAAGTCATACAGCAAATGAGTGACAAAACTGAGATGCAAACCCTGATCTGCCTGAGTCCAGAGCCTGTGCACTGAAGTATCAGCTTATGCTCGTTATCTTCCCATCCCCAAACCTCTCTTGCTATGCTTCTCTCTCTCTCTTTCCCTCTTTTTCTCTCATTCTCAATACCCCCAGTAATCACCAAGTCCGGCCTGTATGACCTCCTAAATGTTTCTTGGTTCTGAGACCTCTTCTTTGCATCCCTACCTACTATTCTTACCAGCTTTTGACCTGCTCCAGACAGCCCGAGTTGGCTCCTCTGTGCAACCACAGGATGGTCAAACTGAAATGCTCTGATCATGCTGGGTCCCTCTTCAAACATTTCTGTAACCTCTTCGCCCTGTGAAGACAAGTTCCTTACATGTGCTGTAAGCTCTTCACTACCTGGTGCTGCCTCTTTTTCCAGTCTCAGATCTTGCTTGTTTCTCCTTGTACTTTCTTCCCCCAGAGTAGCGGAACCTGCACAGTAGTGCCACTGGGTAGACTATTTTGTTTTCTGCCTCTGTGATTTATGCTTTCCCTTTATCCCTTCTTTTATTTATTTATTTTATTTATTTATTTTAGATTGAGAGAGAGGGAGAGAGCACAGGAGAACAGGGGGGCGTGGCAAAGGGAGAGAGAACCTAAAGCAGACTGCACGCTGAGCAATGAGCCCGATGCGGGGCTCGATCTTACGACCTAGGTCTCGACTGAGCCAAAACCAGGAGCCAGGTGCTTTGACAGACTGTGCCACACAGGCACCCCCCAGGCCCTTTATCCCTTCTCGCCGATTTTCTGCTCATCCTTTAAGCCATGGCTCCTGTCGTTTTCTCCAGGAACACATTTCTGACGCCTTTAACTGGGGCTCGTTTACTCCTTGATCATATTTCCACCTTTTATTTACCATGTGGCATTTATAGTAAATTGCTAAGATGTTTGCCTCCACAACTAGGCCACAAGTTTCTTGAGCGTAGGAATTGGCCTTACCTCATGGCTTAATGTCTGGCTTTAGTAGTTTATTGAATGAATGAATGAATAGCACAGGTTTATCCAAGAAAAGAAGGGGGAGCTTCTTGTCGTTTTAGAGTATGAAAATGAGTGAATGGCTATAGTTTCTGAGATATTTCTTTTTTTTTAAAAAGGTTTTATTTTAAATAATCTCTATACCCAGTGTGGGGCTTGAACTCACAACCCTGAGATCAAGAGTTACATGCTTTTCTGACTGAGCCAGCCAGACGCCCCTGCAATATCTCTAAGTACAGGTAAGAGAAAGCAAGAGAGAACTTACCACACTTCTTATCAACAAGCATCAAGCACCTTCCTTGCTCCAGGTCCTTCAGTAAGAACTAGAAATAGATGCGGCTTTCATTCTAGCAGAGGGATACAGGTAAGAGGCAAATGAAAAAGAGGGAAAACAATTTCGTGGAAGGATAAAAGCTATGATGAAAACACAACAGGGTATTAGGATAGGGAGTGCCTTAGCCGCTGCTTTAGACTGACTGTAGAAAAAGGCTGAGAAGGCAATAATTTAACATGAGACCAGGATGCCATAGGGAGGGGCCGACTACACTGAGTTTTGAGGGAGAGCAGCGCAGGCAGAAGGCAGTAGCTGGTGCACTGTCCTGGAGGCAGGAGCAAAGTTGTCAGGTTTAAGTAATGGAAGGCCAGTGTGTCTAAGGACATGGAGAGCAAGGGGAAGAGTGGTTGGAAGTGAGTTTTTAGATGTACGTAGGCATCTAGTCAGGGAGGGCCTTGTAGAATGGGGAGGATTGGATTATGGGGAGCCATTCAAGGGTTTTAACGTGGGAAGATAATACGTTCTAAGTTCTCTTTTGCAAAGGTCACCGATTGCCTTGTGAGGAATGGATTGTAAGAGGCGAAGAGTAAAACTAGTTGGGAAGGTGCTGTGGCTAAGAGAGGGGGGGGATGTGGCTTGAGTTAGGGTGATCGCAGGGAAAATGGAGAGAAGGGGCACCTTGGGGACATTTTGGAGGAGGAGTCCAGATAACTGATTGATTAGATAGAGTGGGAGGAATAGAGGAAGAAAGATGACCCTAAGTTTTTGACTTGAGCAAAATAAATATGATAATCATGTCATTCACTGAGATGTTGATGGAGTGGAAGAAGCAGGAAATTGAGAGTCCCTTGGGGGTATGTTCATTTTGAGAGGCTACTGGACATCAAATGGGTGTGTTGAGTTGGTAGGTTGGAGATCTGAGTCTGGAGTTCAGTGGAAAGGTTGGGGCCAGGGTTTTAAGTTTGATACTTGTGAGCACTGGGACAGCTTTGAACGACTTTAGAGGAAGGAGGGAAGGAGGGAAACAGCGTAATGTTGCTAAAAGCCAGGGTTTCAAGAGCAGCATGTTCAGCCTGGTCAAATAGTACGAGGGCTTAAGCAAGATCAAAACAGAGAGTAACCATTGGGTCTGCCCACGTGGATGGCATCTGTGAATTTGACAATAACAGCAGTTTTGGGACGTGGGTCCTGAGCTCAAGTATAGCACTCTGGAGAGATCTAGTTATGAGGAGAACCTGTAACCTTAGATGATTCTTTTCAGAATTTTTGCTTTTGTTGTAATGACTTAATAAGGCCTTTGGGCAAGTCTATCAAGTGAACATGGGTGGTAGTAGCACGCGAATTCATACGTTTTGCCACAAGATGTCACTAATTCATTATTAGCTTTTAGTAACTAAAATAGCGCGCAAGTAGACCTCGTGTTAAGGAGATGCTGTTTGACAGAATCACGTCAACCAAATAGACCAAGTGGAAAGTAGATCTTTACATTGTGGGTAGGTTTCCTTTCTAGAGCGAGTCTCTGAGGCATATTCGACCACGTGCTGAGGCATCGAGCCGTGCACGGAGCAGCAGGCTACGAATGAGCACGCCGGGGTGTGGGTGGGATGGGGCCTGGGGGTGCAGAGCCCCGGGTGTCTACACTCCCCCAACCAGAAGACTCCAGCTCAAATCCAGTTTTTCTCCTGCATGCTTTGGGACCGTGGACAAAGTTTCCATGATTCTTTCTCTTAGCGATAAAGACATTTTTTTTTGGTTGTCCTTTTAAAATAATACTGTCTCTAGGGTTGATGCTGCTTTACCCATCTCACCCAATGATTTTCATGTATCCAAAGAGAATGTATGTAGCAGTGTTTAGACAATTGTGAAGGACTGTGTAAATATCAGATTAAAAATCATAAAAATTGTTTATGCCCAACTTTATAACAAAATAAGTATTACATAATGCAGTTGTGTTAGTGAAGGTTGGGTTGCAGATGGTAGACACTCAGTTGGGCCTTGCCTGCCAAGAAGGGACTGTTTCGAAGTTGATAAGGGTAGTTCAGGTGACTTCAGGAATGGTGGCACCATGGGGTGGGAGCAATGGAGGGGCTTTGAATTGTACACCCCTACTCTGCTCTTTGCTTCCATCTGGTGTCTTTCTTCTCTTTGGCTCCAACTTGCTTTCTCTACCGGATGGGGAATATTTTGATACTATGAAATGGTTGTAGGATATGCACATGACAACTTCCTATAGGTTGAGAAGGTTAGAAGGCAGAGCTGGAGAAGTAGATGCCATAGAATTACCTTGATTTCAGTGAAGAGAATATAAATTTCCATTTTATGAAAGCCAATGTCAGCTAATACTAACCTTCAAATTAAAAAGCTAAAACCCAAATGTTCTGAAACAGTCTAATATCCTAGGGTCTGCACGTCTTTAATTTTTAAAATTAGACCCTATTACATCATTATCTTTTTCTTTAATTAACATTATAAAGGGTTAAGATAAAAGAGATAACACCTAATTTAAAGAGAGATTAAAAAAAGAAAATTTACCTAAAATAAAAAGACAGTTATAGGGGCGCCTGGGTGGCTCAGTGGGTTAAAGCTTCTGCCTTTGGCTCAGGTCATGATCCCAGAGTCCTGGGATTGAGCTCCGCATGGGGGCTGTCTGCTCAGCAGGGAGCCTGCTTCCTCCTCTCTCTGCCTGCCTCTCCTCCTACTTGTGATCTCTATCTGTCAAGTAAATAAATAAAATCTTTAGAAAAAAAAAGACAGTTACAATTTTTCAAAAGAAATCTTCACTTACAAAATTTCACAATGTAATTCTTCTAAAAGGTCATGAGCTCTGAAATATATGTTAATATAAGAACCTGTTTTTACAAAACTCTTCAGGAACATAGACACCAATATCATGAGGTATACCTGCTAGATGTGATATATATATTTAACTTCTCAATCTAAACAAAAACACTAACTGCTATTAACAAAAAAACCATAACTAGAACCATTACTAAATATTTTTTCTACATATGCATTAATGAATCACAAATCACTTTAGTTATCTGTGAGATCTTATCAGAAAATAAATTCTCGTAACCTGAATTCCCTCAGCAGGAAGCAGAAGCCAGTTTTCATACATGCTCTTGTATTGAATGAATGGAGTCTCTCAGCTCTGAGATTTTGTTGAAATCCAGGCCATGGAGACACTGGTAGGTGAGTCCCCTGCCTGCCAAAAGGGAGACATCTCAAATGTGAAGACCATTCTCTTTCCTGGGAGCCTGGTGTCACCCTCCTGGCCATATGGCTTACATGATGTCTGAGAATACTAATAACATTGGTGGAATTGTGCTTTATTGTATTTGTGCCTCAGCTACGTCTGTGCATATTCTGATGTATTTAGGTCTCTTTGATTAGAATCTGTAATATAATATACGGACATAACGAAGGCTTGAAACTGTGTTCCAGAATGCTTCTTGAAATGATCTAGTAATGTCCGTGTCCCTGAGGTTTGTTTTAAAAAGGCAGGATCGGGCGCCTGGGTGGCTCAGTGGGTTAAGCCGCTGCCTTCGGCTCAGGTCATGATCTCAGGGTCCTGGGATCGAGTCCCGCATCGGGCTCTCTGCTCAGCAGGGAGCCTGCTTCCCTTCCTCTCTCTCTGCCTGCCTCTCTGCCTACTTGTGATCTCTGTCTGTCAAATAAATAAATAAAATCTTTAAAAAATAAATAAATAAAAATAAAAAGGCAGGATCAAGGACTCCTGGCTTAAAATGGCATTGAATGAAGGGGGAAGGTCTTCTGACTTTGAACTAAATATCCAGGACAGCAGGGATAGGGTGTGTCCCATTTCTGTCTAGCGGTGGATGTGGGCAAGGGAGGGGGAGGGGAGTTGGGCATAGCAGGCTGGGTTGTAGCTTGAGAAGGTGGTTTCAGACACACCGGGTAGGCAGAGCGAGGCCAGGAGCAATGATGATGCTGTGTCTGCTGGCAAACACCAAGTGTGGATTTATTCCCCTTCTTGGAAGGTGGGAGTGAGGAGGAAGCAGAGGAAGAAGAGAAGAAACACGAAGTGAAGGGGGAAGTGTTCTGGGGAAAAGAGTACCACGTGTGAAGCCCTCAAGGTATGAGAATGCCTAGAATTTCGGGCAGTTGAGAGCTCAAAATGTCTGAATCGGCGCAAGGCAGAGTCTCCAGAAATGCAGGATTCATGGAAAATTAAAGATGTAGTAGCAGAGTTCAGTTCTACATACTAGAGGATGTTGTCAAATGTCAACTCAGTCATTTAAAGAACACACTGAGGATGGTTCTCAGAATCTCGAGGAAAAGATTCCAAATATTGACCCGGCCTGGGAGGTGATATTTAGAGAGGGGATAACAATTCAACCTATGATTCCTATTCTTTCGGGAAGATGGAAGCAACAACTAAAGACTTAATTTAACATGTGTTTCCTAAATGCACAGATCAAGAGGGTTCGCTGCATTCCAAGAAAAAGAATGGCAACATTTTTATATTATAAGGACAAGGGAAAGAGCTATTATGAGCATTTAGGCAAAAAGATGCAAGTTAGCTGTGCAAGAAATAAAAATCCCACTGGCCTTAGGCTTTTCTGCAATATCCAAGTCCCTTCGTTAAAAAATGCTCGAAGACTTGTACTACCCAAGAGAGTGGTCAAACTAAGAAATGAACAACTCAGTAATGAGGAACTATGAGCCACAGGATTTAAAGGACCAGTCTTACTCACTTTGGACCAAAATGCAGATATTCGATTGGGGGGCGTGTGGTCTGGTTGCGTCCAGAGGGCGGAGTGGGGAAGCGGGGTCTGCAGAGCCTCCCTGAGCGCTTCCTCCTCTCCTCCCATTTCCCAGGAAATGTCTTTCTTGTCCCTCCTGCTTTACCCCATGTTTCAGAAGAAATATCATGTGATGACCACTTAAACTGACTTGGTTCTCGTATGTGTTAATATCGGCTTAACTGTTTACCTGGTTGAGATACTAACACTCCTTCTTTCTCAAGATGAGGGCCAAATCATGTGGCCTGTGGATCGTTTTTGTTTCTAAGAGGCTCACATGTTTTCTGCATCTGTTAAGACTCCGATGTTTACCTGACTTGTATTTTAATTGGGTCAGATTCGTAAATCACGTGTTAGCAGCCGTTGAGTTAATAGGCTACACTTCGTCTCTTCTTCCCCTGGGACTTGGGAAATTCCCCATGTTCCCTATGGCTGGAATTGTTACATTCATTATATATGATGCTGATGTTTAGAAATGTAGCTTATCTGCTTTTGTATTTCTTAAAATCTCAGAATCAGATAAACAATTTATCATTTCCTTTTGATCTGACAAGTCAGTGACTCACTTCAGGAAGATATAGTTTTAAAGGCACATTAAAAAAAACTAAGAACGATAACATTTCTAAGTATTATTTCTGTGTAACTAGTTCCCCCAGAAATGAGTGGCTTAAACAGTTTTCTTGTGCTCCCAGGTTCTGTGGGTTGAAAATTAGGACAGGATGTAGTAGGAATGTCTTTACTCAGTGAGGTCTGGAATCTCAGGTGGTAAGACTCAAACTGGGGATGACTTGACAGTTGGGGCCAGAAGCATTTGGAAGCTCTTTCACTCTCTGTCTTGTGCCTGGGCTCTGATGAGTACTAGTACCACTGAGCAGAGCTGTCACCACCTTGCCTAGACTCGAGGAAAGGGGCCATGGATCCCATTTGCAGTATCAGAATAATCTGTGGCCATATTTTTAAAAACTACCCAAGAGGGGCACCTGGGTGGCTCAGTGGGTTAAGCCTCTGCCTTCAGCTCAGGTCATGATCTCAGGGTTCTGGGATTGAGCCCCGCATCGGGCTCTGCTCAGCGGGGAGCCTGCTTCCCTCCCTCTCTCTGCCTGCCTCTCTGCCTACTTGTGATCTCTCTCTCTCTGTCAAATAAATAAATAAAATCTTAAAAAAAAAAACAAAACTACCCAAGAATTAATTGCCAACACTGGTTTTCTTTCACTCAGGTTTTGGGATAATGTGATGGGTTGAATTGTTTCCCTTTAAAATTCATGTGTTGACTCCCTAACCCTCAGCCGATGTGATTTTATTTGGAAACAAGATCTTTGCAGATGTAATTAGTTAAACCAGAATGAGGTCATTCTGAAGTGGGGTGGGACCCTAATCAAATACGACGGATGTCCTTTTAAGAAGGACACAGACCTGCACACAGGGAGAGCACTGTGCAGACATAAAACCGGAGATCAGTGTGATGCTTCTAAAGCCGCAGGATACCACAGACTGCCAGCGGACCCGCCAGCAGCTGGGGGCGAGGAGTGGAATTGATTCCCCCTGACAGCCCTCAGTGGGAAGCAGCCTTCCTAACAGCTTGATGGTGAATTTCCAGCCTTCATAGCAATGAGACCTTATATTTCTATTGTCTAAGCCACCCATTTTGCTGGATTTTGTGATAGCAGCCCCAGAAAACTAATACAGATGTTTTTTAGTGCCTTTTAAGATTTTTCCCATTTTTGACAAGGAACATATGTTGCTTTAAAAATGAGGAAATACGGATTTATTTAATGTAATAATTTCAATTTCTATGTTCCATAAAACATGGAAATATACCAAAATCTTACTAAGATTATGTCTGGGTAATGGGACTATAGGTAACTTTTTTTTTTTTTTTAATTCCTTCTTCATCTCTGTACTTAAATGTTTTCTATTCTGTCGCAAAAGAGACCATAGGAAGCAGCCTTTGAATGTAGAAGGACTTGGGGCTTCTGGGAGTTTGCCCTGGGTCCTGCTCTGCTCCTTTGTGACTCTGAGCCTGTTTCCCAGTCTGAACGTGGGGCTGGTGCTCCTCAGTGTCGCTGTGAGACGTAAATGAATGTGTAGACGGAACCACCTAACCTGCTGCCTTATGTCTGTGTGGGTGAGACAGCACTCGGTCTCCACTCTCCACGATGTATTTGACAGCCGCTAGGAGTGTGATTATGGAGAGGAGTTCTTGAAGAGCTCATGCATGTGTTTTTCACTGATTGTTGGTGGCAATTTGAGGCCTGAAAATGTTAGGGAGCCCAGAGGTGGCTTTCACTGGGAAGCAAAGGCAGCTTGAGCTAAGTAAGGGCCTGTTGCATCCCCAGGTCTCTCCTAAGGCTTTGGAAAGGATCAAGGCCAAAAATGAATTCATGTGTTGGTGTGGTTTATAAAATTTGCAAGATATATTTTAATTATAATTAAGAGACTCCTGTCTCTTTCCGACCTCTGACCCCCTCACAAACCCCCTTTGGAGTGAAAATCTCCATGGGGATTTTGGGGTTGGGCTCAGGGACTGTTGACTTACGGATACTTTCAATTTGGGTTCTGTGAGATTTACTTATATGGTTGGCAGTCACTTCCCTGAATGGGTAAGCTCTTGCTAGTCCTGGAGTATGAAGGGCTTCCAGAGATATTCCCACTGGCCATGGTGCCTACTCACTCAGCTTTCTGTACAAGAACACACACAAGAATGCTTTTTACAGAGCCTCGTACAGAAAGTATGTGGGTAGTAGAGGAGAAACAAGATTTGAAACCTATAAAGCCAGTAGATAGTCTGTAGAAAATTTCCCAGATTTTATAGCTCCTATATGAAACTTGAGGGGCACCTGGATGGCTCAGTCGTTAGGCATCTGTCTTTGACTTGGGTTGTGATCCCGGGGTCCTGGGATCGAGTCCTGCGTTGGGCTCCCTGCTCAGCAGGAAGCCTGCCTCTCCCACTCCCCTGGGTTGTGCTTCCTGTCTCTTACTATCTCTCTCTGTGTCAAATAAATAAATAAAATCTTAAAAAAAAAAAAAAAAAGAGAATCCCAAATTTTAATCAAGCTAAAAAAAAAAAAAATCAGGATTAACTTTTTTTTTCTTTTAAGATTTTATTGATTTGACAGACAGAGATCACAAGTAGGCAGAGAGACAGGCAGAGAGAGAGAGGAGGAAGTAGGCTCCCTGCCTAGCAGAGAGCCCGATGTGGGGCTCGATCCCAAGACCCTGGGATCATGACCTGAGCCGAAGGCAGAGGCTTTAACCCACTGAGCCACCCAGGCGCCCCTCAGGATTAACTTTTATTCTCTCTACAGAAAATAATACAAAAACTATTTACAGGAAGAAGTGATTAAAAAGGGAACATAGCAAAAATTGTAGGAAAAAAAGCATTACTGAAATGTGTCAGGAGATTGTTAGTAAAAATATTACATAATTTTGAGGGGGTGGATTTTGCTTGCTATTAGATAAACAATAGCTTCATTAAATTCATAATTTATTAAATGTCACTTCCTTTAAATTGATAATTTATCATGACCTGAGCCAAAGGCAGACACTTAACCAACTGAGCCACCCAGGCACCCGCAATTTACATTTTTTTTAAATTTTATTTTTTATAAACATATAATATATTTTTATCTCCAGGGGTACAGGTCTGTGAATCACCAGGTTTACACACTTCACAGCACTCTCCATAGTACACGCAATTTACATTTTTTTAACTCATCTACTCTTCATGGTAACTTTGAGATCGGCATGATGATTAACCCAGCCAGAGATGAGGTCACAAAGCTAGTATGGATGGAGCTAGGATGCAGACCAGAAGCATGATTCCAGATGCTTAACCAGTATGTTCCTGCTTACTTACTGCTAATAATGCATTTTCCAGTTTGCATTTCTAATTTTTAATTAAATTTAAGAATTTTTATTACAGTATCATTTTATATAGGATTTTAAAGTTTCTGCATGGAGAAACTATGTGTTGTTTATTAATGCAACACATGGAACATAATAGATTCTCAAATATTTGTTGAAGAAATGAGAATAAACCCATTAATAATCTGTTGATCGTGGTGACCTTCTATTTTCCGTATTATAGTTCCTCTTTGAAAGGGATTCCAAGGGCTTCATAAATAACTTACTCTTTGGTTTTGATGAAATGCATTAAGCTTATCTGTATTAGTTTTTCTGGAAAGTCTATGGGCGTAACTCTTTAAAAAGGACCATGTGTACTTAAGCAAGTGAGAATTATGAAGAATGTGTTTTATTGACAGTGATTTGAATTATAGATTCAAGTGAACTAAAATATGTGTTTTGGTACTAGGAAAAAAATTATAATTTATGATTTTGTTTCTCATTCTGTGCAAATATTTGTGTTCATTCTTAAATTTGTATTTGTGAGTTTGCATTCTTTTTCTTACAGGGAGTCTCCAAAATTGCGTGAGGGGCAGGCCTCTCAGAACCTGGGCCGGGCTTGAAACAGCCTGTTTCCAGATCAGGTCTTGCTCTTCGCAGAGCTGTTCTTGGAGCCTGACGGTAACATTTAGGATTGCCCCTTCTCTGTTTTTCCATTTGCTACAGAAAAACTCAGAATCAAAGCGTTTACTGATCATTTCCTTTTCAGCTGAAAGGTTTCAGTGGCTCTCTCTAGTAAGAGTTTCGGGATGCATGCTGTTTACCTCATCAGAGCAAAACCGTGACTCAGAGTGTGAGAAATGGCTCTCTGCTTCCTAGGAAGTTTTCAATACAAAAACATGCTGTGCTTTTGAATGAAAAGTAAAATTAAAAGCCAGTGGATGGAAATTTCTTGTAAGAAGATATAAAAAAAAACCCCTAACTCTTCCTATTCATAAAAATAAGAGTTGTTTTTGTCAAAGGGTCTGAGATCCGAATGTCACTTTTTGAAGTGTCTTTGGCAGATTGTGAAAAGGTCCATGAATCTCTGGTCCTTCCTTGGGGAAACCCCTCCATTGCCCTCTTTCTGTACCCACTGTGCTAAAGACAGAGGAAAAGGGGTCTTGAGTAATACAATTACTTTTGCATACATGTGGTTTTAACTCAAAACCAGGAGCTTCTTTGCTTTTATCTCTTGTCAAAGATAAGCTTTACCCATTTTGATGGGAACTACTCTGTGGCTTTAAAAATATTTTAAGTCTGTGAAACATAGTAGATGTATTATAGGAAGGATGTAAAACCAGTATCCGGTCTAGAATATTTGTCCC
Organism: Enhydra lutris kenyoni; assembly: GCF_002288905.1. Lineage (NCBI taxonomy): Eukaryota > Metazoa > Chordata > Mammalia > Carnivora > Mustelidae > Enhydra > Enhydra lutris. The sequence goes on along the minus strand of NW_019154146.1, from coordinate 9,022,916 downwards.
TCATCTCCTATGCTGGGATGTAGAAAAGGGATGTGTCTTCAGAATATGGTCAGTCCATGTTCAAGGGCTGCCTTCATCTCTCATTACTGATGTGACCTTGGGAAAGTTACTTAATTTTCTCATCTGTAAAAACATGGATATTGGTATTCACCTCACAAGGTTGTTGTGAGAATTAAATGAGATAATCTCCCCGCCGTACCTCCATCTAGTTGTAACACCTGGTACAAAGAAGGAGCACAGTAAATGTTTGACGTTAAAGAAAGACAATGCCTTCAATATCCTCCCAAGGGGTTTGGGAACCTAGAATATAGTAGGAGAGAAGGATCAAAGTGAAAGTATTGACTCACAGAGCCTTTGAAGTTGATGAGTATCGAAGGAAGTGGCAGAAAGATGAGTTGTTGTAGTTGGAGAAATTCTACTTCAGAGGAAGTTTTGTGTAAATCTGAGATGTAAGCAGGTGAATTCTGTGCAGGGAACCACTGTCCTATTTTCCTGGTTGTGTTAAAGAGTACATGTTGATGTATCTGTTCTTTCATTAACTACATTTAACATTGGTAACAACATGTAACTTGTAACGAACATGTAACATATGTGAGGATGATTTTTAGGACTGGGGAATACAAAGAGAAATGTGATCCATGTTTGTCCTCAGACAAGTTATACTCTATTAGGGGGAGAGAACCATGAAAAAATAAGGGTATTAAAATGTGGGGTTCAGAAGAGGAAGGGTCAATTTTACTTTGGAGAGGAGGTGGGCTCCGTGAAGGGCTTGGTGGACGAGATAAGGTGTCTGCACAGCAGCAGAGGCAAGGGAGTGTGGACTGTGCAGATAGTCCAGGTAGAGGAATTGGCATGAACAAAGGCACAGGTGTGGTGTTGGATGCTCTGTATGCATGTGGGAGCTGCACGCAGGGCAAGGGCTGGTGGTGCAGGGAGCTCCTGGAGCAATGGGCTGGGGAAACAGCCAGAGTCAGGTGATGGAGGGCCTAGCCTGCCATGCTTCTGTGGCAAGGCTCTGAGGGGCCCCATCCAGGAGTAATGACTGTGACTATGGAAGGGACTCCATGAGCAAATAGACATCCTCTAGCGAGCTAGGCAAGAGGGTGGGATTTGAAAGTTTTGGTAAACGTGGTGAAGTGGGATTTGGAAGGTGAGGCTTCCAATCATTGCATGATGAATAAATTGGATGGGGAAGACAGCTGAGGCAAGGATATTAAGGAAGAAGACATTTTTTAAGCCTTAGAATTTGGTATGAGCTGGGGTCAGTAGATTGGAGTTTAGATTTTGCCTTTCTGTATTCTGACTCTTTAATCCCTAGGAATGGCGGGAAATGTAGAACAATTACTGTCTCTGCTATGGGAATGGTTAGTCAGACACCAGTGTTTACAAATTAGACTTGAAACCTGACTCAACTTGTTTAAAAGCTTACGTAGCAAAAGGAATCTTACACATGCAAATGAACACCTGTGAAAATTCTTAGGCAAGAACTGCTAGGTTTAGCCACTCCAGTTTAGCGGTTTGAGAGGGGACGTATTTTACGGATTACTTTGATGCTTGGATCTGCCATAATGTTTGTTGAATGGACCATTCCTGTCTTTAAAGGTGTTACTGAACTTTCTTTGTAAATTGAATATCCTGAAAGGAATGCATTTAGATAGCACGCATCTCCGTGCACTCTGAGGCCTGTGGATGTTTGTTGTCTTTTCACACTTTAGATTTAGACGTCTGTGTCTTGTCATATACAATTTTTCTTAGGAACTAAGTGTATACAACTCAAGTGTCACACCACCTACAAATTTGCCAGAAACCAAGCCACATGTTTTCTCATTTCCAACCACAGTGAAAACCTTATCACTTTTTGCTATGGATTCATGGATAAAAATAATTAAGGTCATGAATGAAATGACCAGAGGGCCTCCCTGTCACCCTATAGTGAGCATCTCCGCCCATCCATGTTTCTGGTTCCTTAAGGCTTCATTATATTTTTCTTAACATTTGTTTGGGCCATATTTACATCTTTGAAAATGGTCAGTTTCTACATATGTCTAAATGCCTCTTTTTACTTGACAAGTACACTTAATGTGCCAAAAGATTTTTCCAAGATCTGATTACATTTTATCCTTTTAATAAGTCTAATGGGGACCAGGGACACCAGTCCATGTCATACTAGCTAATGCATATGCAGTGTTGAAGAAGAAACGCACCCAGTGTCCCAGTGGAGCAGGCTCCTAATAGGCCAATGCTTTCAGAAACTGCAACCATAAACTCTAGACAGATACAAACAACAACTCCCCAAGGGCTCTGGAGAGTGAACAAAAGCAGATGGGGGGAGTTGAAACCTGGGGGAGGAGAGTTTCCTGGTATTCAGCTTTGGCCAGCGAACAGGTCATGGTTGCAAAGATTGTGTAGGGTGGCTAAAATTCCAATAGAAAGCTTGTCATGTTTCTGGCCTGACAAATCAGAGGATGGAGCACAACCAGTAGAGAGTGGGGGATCACCCAGAGAAGGAGTGACCTGGAATCTGTATTGGGACTTTATCCAAGTCTCTAGCTGACCCACACACCACACATGTACAAGGCAGACTCACAGCTGCTTGCAGCTGAGGTTTAGAGTGGTGAACTGAGATTTAATTGCTACCCACCACAGGTGAGACAATCTTTGAGTCTAAGCAAGTCAATTGCCTGTTAGAAAGAAATTTTAACAATGGGATCAATACCACAGAAGTCAGTTTTGATGCTGTAACATTCATAATGTCCAAGATATAATCCCAAACTATTCAGAATATGAAGAAACAGGAAAATGTGACCTACTTTCAAGAAAGAAGACAATTAAGAATTTTAAAGCAGCTATTATAATTATGTTCAGTGGGGTAAAAAAAAAAGCTCCCAATAAATGAGAAGACAGGAAATTGCATAAGAGAAATTGAAAATGTATAAAGTAGAAATTTTAGAACTGAAAAATATAACCTATTAAATAAGAAACACATAAAGACAGGGGCTCCTAGGTGGCTCAGTTGGTGAAGCGTCCAACTCTTGATCCCAGCTCAGGTCTTGATCTTAGGATTGTGAGTTCAGCCTGCATTGGGCTCCATGCTGGGCATGGATCCTACTTAAAAAGCAAACAAACACACATATAGACACAAAAAAGATTGAACATAAAATGGATAGAAAAAAACATTATGCAAAAAAAGTAAGAAGATGAGGTGGCTATATTAATAACAGATAAAATAGACTTCCAAACATAGTATTACAGAAATAAGTAGACACATTACACAATGAATGAGCCTACAAGTCAGGATGATATAACAATCATAAATGTGTATGCATCTAAAACAGACTCTAAATAAAAGAAACAAAAATTGATGAAACGTTATCTTAATCATAGTGGGAAACTTTAACATCTCTTACAGAGTGATTGATATAATAAGTAGACAAAGTATCAGTAAAGACATAGATGATCTGTAGATCAATCATCTTGATGTAACTGATTTTTAAAATTAATTATTTTTACTTAGATGTTATTTTTTTTTAGAGAAATTTAAGGTTCAGGGCAAAATTGAGAGAGAGGGCCGGAAATGTCCACATATCCTTGGCACCCCCAGCACACAGCCTTCCCATTATTAATATCCCCAACCAGAGTAGTACATTTCTTACAACTGATCAACCTACATTGTCACATCACCCAAAGTCCATAGTTTACATTATGATTCACTCTTGCTGTTGTACATTCTATGAATTTGGACAAATGTATAATGGCATGTATCCATCATTAGGTGTCAGAGTATTTTCACTGCCCTAGAAATTCTCTGTGCTTTGTGTACTTAACCTCCCCCAGCTCCAACCTCCACCATCTGGCAATCGCTGATCCCTTCACTCTCTCCATACGTTTGTCTTCCAGAAGGTCATATAGTTGGAATCATACAGTATGTAGTCTTTTCAGATTGGCTTCTTTCACTTAGCAATATACATGTAAAGTTCCTCCATGTCATTTCAGGTTTTCATAGCTCAGTTCTTTTTAGTCTTAATAATATTCCACAATTTATTCTCTCAAGGACATTTTGGTTTTTCCAAGTTTTAGCTTCAAGATTCTCTCCCCTGCCCCCACCCTATCTAAAATAAATAATCAAATCTTTAAAAAAAAAGAAGCAGCTCAGGAAAGAAGAGCAAAGCAAATCAAACAAATTAGAAGGAAAAAAAATTAGAGAAGAAGTCGATTAAATGGAACAGATAAACCGATAAAAGAAATTAACAGCTGGAAGCTTGTTTATTGAAAAGTTCAACATAACTGATAAACCCTGAGTTAGGTTGATGAAAAAAAAAAAAAAGGAGAGAGATACAGAACACAAGTTACCAATATCATGATTAAAAGAAGGGTTATCACTACAAATCCTACATATATTAAAAGGATGATAAGAACAACTTGATTATGAACAACTTGATTCCAACAAACAATAATTTTGATGAATTGAAAAATTTGAAAAATACAACTTACCAAATTGACCCAAGATGGAGCAGAAAATCTGAATAGCTCTATAACCATTAAACTACAGTAACTCTGTAACTATCAAAAACCTTCCTATAAAGAAAACTTCAGGCCTGATAATGTCACTTTTTTTTTTTTTTAAGAAGATAGAAGACAAGTCAACACTTTGTAACACTTTTTTGTTTTTTTCCAAACTGGGCAGCTGTGTCTTGGGGGAATGGTGACAGGAGTAATGTGAAGCTGTCTTTCCTGCCTACTTCAGTGTATCTTTTCTTTTTTTTTTTTTTTTTTTAAGTTTTTTTTTTTTTATTTAACAGACAGAGATCACAAGAAGGCAGAGAGGCAGGCAAAGAGAGAGAGAGGAGGAAGCAGGCTCCCCGCTGAGCAGAGCCTGATTCGGGGCTCGATCCCAGGACCCTGGGATCATGACCTGAGCTGAAGGCAGAGCTTTAACCCACTGAGCCACCCAGGCACCCCTTCATTGTATCTTTGCTTATTCCTGTGTTCCATCCAAGTGCTGTAATCTCTTACCTGGAGTCCTTAGTCTTTGTAAAGGTATTTTTGTGCATGGAGAGTTGTTCTAAGTAATATTTCTGTGAGGGTATGAGTGCTGAAAACTCCTGTTCCACCATCTTGCTGATGTAATTCCTCTCTCAAAGTTGTCTTAACATTAGAAAATCAATGTTTTTCTCTATTAATAAAATAAAATAAAGGAGAAAACCATATGATCATTTTAATACAGAGAAGAAAAAATATGACAAAATTCAATATCCATTCACAAGAACAATTCACACCAAACAAAGAATATAAGGTACTTATTCAACTTATTAAGATCATCTATGAAAAACCTCTGGCTAACATCACATATTTATGTTGAAATATTAAATTATTTTCTGTTAGAATCAAGAACAAGGCAATGTGCTCAGTTTTGTCACTTTTATTCAACATTGAATTGGAGGTCCTAGCCATTGCAATAGAGGAAGAAAAAGAAATAAGACGATAAAGATTGAAAAGGAGGAAGCAAAGTTGTCATCATTTTCAGTGTGAAATAATAGGAAAAAAATATATATTGGTTTCTGTCCCCAGTTCTTGGCACCCATGCAATTTCCTAAGTGGTATTAGAACTAGGAGCATCTTTTGTTCTAATATTTGGTCTTTGAACCTGGTTCCTGACACAGGGCTCTTGAAACCCTTGTAATTTCCTGTGTGATAGGAATTTTTTTTCTTCTAATGAGGTGACTCTGGCTGGGCTCCTTGATAAGGACTGATCACAGGAAAGACCAAGCTATGATTAGAAGCTTGAAATTTTTTTTAAATTAAATTTTATTTTTTATAAACATATAATATATTTTTATCCCCATGGGTACAGGTCTGTGAATCGCCAGGTTTTTAACCCCACCCCATTCTCTTGTGAAGGGAGGAGGGCTAGAAATAGAGTTAATGATTGATCAAATCTGTGTGAAGAAACCTCCATCCAAATTCCCAAAGTATAGGATTCAGAGAGCTTCTAGATTGGTGAACACATCTACATACTGGGATGGTAACCCAGCCCAACTCCATGGGCCCAAAAGTTTCTGTACTTCGCATCCTCCCAGCCTCACCTTCTGTGCCTTTTTGTCTGGCTGTTCATCTGTAGCCCTTATCTTATCCTTCAGTAAACTGGTTATCATAAAAGTTGCTGTTTTCCTGAGTTCTGTGAGCCACTCCAGCCAAGCAGTAGAATCCAAAGGAGAAGAGGCCATGGACACCGTGATTTGTAGCTAAGTCAGGCAGAATTGTGGTCAACCTGGGGACCTACTACTACTTGCAGTTGACATCTTGAAGTGGGGAGCAGTTTTGTGGGACTGAGCCCTTAACCTGCAGGATCTGATGCTGTCTCTAGTGTCAGAATTGAGTTAAAATGTTGGAAATCCCGCTGCTCTCACAGAGAATTGCTTGTTGTGGCAAAAACCCTCATGCAGTATTGAAAATGTGAGGTTGGTAGAGGTGTAAGAGTAAAGGAGACACACAAGAGGACTGGCTTTTTTCTTAAACAGCAACTAACATGATTGCATAGAAAACCCTGGAGATCTGCAAAACAACTAGAAGTAATATGTGAATATGCAAAGTCATAGTGTATAAAGCTAAAATTTATAAAATCAATTCTATTATTATTTTCTAAAAGGAAGTAATTGTGAAATGAAATGAAAAAGGAATTTTGTTTATAATAGGTCCCCAAATCAGATTATTTAGAAATAAATGTAAACAGATAATACACTGAAAACCACAAGACATGACTGGGAGAAATTTTAAAAGACTTAAGTGAGTAGAAGGATATATTATCTTCATGGATTGGAAGACTCAATTTTAAGATGTCCATTCTTCCTAAATCGACCTATACATTTAATTCAATCCCAATAAAAATCTCTAGAAGTTTACAAAATGATTTTAAAATTTATATGGGGACGCCTGTGTGGCTCAGTTGGTTAAGCAGCTGCCTTCGGCTCAGGTCATGATCCCAGTGTTCTGGGATCGAGTCCCACATCGGGCTCCTTGCTCTGCAGGGAGCCTGCTTCTCCCTCTGCCTCTGCCTGCCATTCTGTCTGCCTGTGCTCTCTCTCTCTCTCTCTCTCTCTGATAAATAAATAAAATCTTTAAAAAAATAAAATTTATATGGATGCAAAGGGCTTTGAATTGCCCAAATTATTTTTTTAAAAGATTTTATTTATTTGACAGAGGGAGAGATGCAGTGAGAGAGGGAACACAAGCAGGCGGAGTGGGAGAGGTAGAAGCAGGCTTCCCGCCCAGCAAAGAGCCCAATGTGGGGGCTCTATCCCAGGAATCTGGGATCATGACCTGAGCGGAAGGCAGACGCTTAAGGACTGAGTCACCTAGGTGCCTGGCCCAAATAATTTTTTAAAAGCAGAATAAAGTTGCAGGACTTACTATAAAGTTCCAATAATTAAGACTGTACTATAAATAAAAGGACAGGTATATTGATAAATCAACAAAATCAGAGTCCAAAAGTGTCTTTACACATGTTCAATCAATTGATTTTTTAATGAAGACACACAGCAATTCAATGGGGGGAAAGGAAGTCTTTATTTGAAAGTGCATTAGAGTGTAGATCTTAAAAGTTCTCATAACAAAAATTTTTGTGACTATGTGTGGTGACGGGTGTTAGTAGAATTGTGAAGATCATTTCACAATATATAGAGATAATGAATCATTATGTTATGTATCTATTAAATAATAAACTAATATAATGTTATGTGCCAATAAAAAAGCGTTCTTTCCATATGGAAAAAAATGAGTTGGCTCTTACCTCATATCACACACAGTAATTAACTTGTAATGGGTCATAAACTGAAATATGAAATCTCAAACTATAAAACTTCTAGCAGGAAACAGGAAAAAATTTTTGTGACACTATTAAGGAAAAGATTTATTAAGCAGAAGAGGAAAAGCACAAAGGAAAGACATATTAGAATGGACCTCATTAAAATGAAAAGCATTTAGTCCCCTGAAGACATAGGTAAGAAAACAAAACCAAAAGACAGCCTGACAATTGGAAGAAAATATTTGCAAAACATGTATCTGTCAAAAGATTTATGTGGGAGAAAATATTTGTAAAACGTGTCTGTCAAAGGGTTCATATCTAGAATATGTAAAGTACTCTTAGCGCGCCATTCTTAACATAAAGACAACCCATTAAAAAAAAATGGGCGTAGGATTGGCTATTTCACAAATGACCAGTAGACGCATGAAAAGATGCTCAACGTCACCAGCCGAAGGAAGGCGCAAATTAAAAGCACAGTGAGGTATCAGTACATACCCGCCAGCATGAATTAGACCAAAATGTGTTCCATATTTTGACAGTGGTGAAGTTTTCATGAATTTATATATAAGGCAAAATTAATTACAGTGTAAATTTTATTGGATATTGCTTATTGTAGGTAAATTGTACCTATGGAAGAAAAACAATTTTTATCCCAGTGGACCAAGATATAAAGATGCTTGGTACCCGCTAAAGTAGTATGTGTAGCCGGCATCAGACTTTAGTTCTCAACCCAGAATATTTTCCCTTCCCATTAGATCGTGCGGCTGAGCACAGAATGCAGGATTGTAAGAAGGAAGAAGCAAGAAGGGAAACAAGTGTCCTAAGGATGGATCTGCTGTAATCCAGACCCTTGGTCTTGTCCCAACCAGTGATGTCAAAACACTTCCCCACAGGACTGGAGACACGCCTTGATTTTGAAGCAAATTGAAAGTTTTTCATCTCTTAAAATAGCTTCCTCATTTTTCTTTCTCTTCCCTAGTCATAACACAGTCAACTTGAATTATATAGACATATATGGAAACAAAGTCCAAGTGACTTATACTATGTACCATTAAGGGACGTGAATAAAGAACTTTGGACACCTCTCCTGCCAGTTTACAAGTGAGTGCTCCTTGCAACCTGTTTCAGTTATGTAAATGGATTAAAAGTATGTGAAGAATTTAGGGAGAATCAGAAAATGCGGAGACTGTGTTGAGTTAATGCTTTTTAGAATTCACATGTAAATTTGTCAACTTCTTCCCAGCTTATTATTTGTAACATTTTAATATCTTATATATTTTACCTTTTTTTTTCTCTGTGCTTTTCTTGGGCTTAAAAAAATAGGTTCATTGAAATATGATATTTTTTTCTCTCAGAAGACATCATCTTGAAATTACTGAGGTGCTAACCTGCTGTCACATTATATCTGATGTTAGTGTGCAGGTTTCACTGTAAGAAAAAACATGAAAGATAATTCGGGGAGGAGCACTTACTTAAATATGCGGTCACTGGCCTTTGTTACCTAACGGAAGTGAAATCAGGTCATCTTACAGGATTTGCAATATGGAACTGTGTCCATGAAGGGCTTGAGCTGCATAGGTTACATTTCTGAAAAGCTTCTGTGTTCAAATAGCAAAAAATTACTTTGAGAAATTGGTAAATGTCCTCTATGAGTCTGAATTTTTCAACTTTTTTTTTTTTAAAGATTTTATTTATTTGACAGAGATCACAAGTAGGCAGAGAGACAGGCAGAGAGAGAGAGAAAGGGAAGCAGGTTCCCCGCTGAGCAGAGAGCCCGATGTGGGGCTCCATCCCAGGGCCCTGAGATCATGACCTGAGCCGAAGGTAGAGGCTTTAACCCACTGAGCCACCCAGGCGCCCCCGAATTTTTATAGCATACTTAACTTGAATTTATGGGAAACAAATAATGTAACAAATGAATTCATGGGAAATAATCTGAATTTGGTGTTCCAGAGAAAACTAGCATTTATTGAACACCAGCTGTGCCTTGGGTACTATAAAGTACTTTATGCATATGATCTTATTGAGTCCTGTTGGCCCTATGGGGTAGATAGTACTCTTATCCCCATTTTGCAGATGGGAAAATGCAGGCACAAACAGATGATGTAGTTTTGAGATTTTAGCCCTGGCCTCCTTTCTGTGGAGCCTGCACCCCTCACCCCGGGCAAACTTGCAGGACCAGGTCTTCAATCATCCCTAAACCTTCCCTGTTCCTTTCCACCCACATTCATCCTAGTTGTCCTCCTGGAGAGCCCAGCCTGCCCCCTCTGCTGGTCATGTCCTGTCCACCCTTCACTGTCTGGGCACTTAGACCTTCTGCATTCCCACAGTGGCTACTCTGCCTGATTGCCTATAGACCAAACATTATTGCTCCCTAGTGTTTGGGTAATAACTTCAGAACCAGCTGTCCTGTCTCACATTGTTCTTACTCCAAACCATCCTATGTAATCCCCTCAAATACACACTCTTAAAAGCCTTGGGTGGCTCTCACTGTTCTGCTTTGAATCCTAGTTTGGAGAACACTCAAGGCCTCCTAAAATCTTTGACCTGCTTTCCAGTTCTATTCACAGGTGGAAACTCCAACCCCAGACAGGTATTTCTCAGGTCATTTCAATGTGCTTGGCGTGTAATAAACACTTAATGTTAGTTATTGTTTTGTATTTAATGTTTGAAGATAATACACATAGTTATGTAGTTCAAACACTAAAAATATAGAAATGGATTGTTGAAATGTCTTCTATATATTCTTGGCCCCATGATTCCACTTCCCATTCCCCATCCCCACATTAAACTATTATAATTAATTTCTTTTTTTTTAAAGATAAATGATAGCATACAATATACCTTGACCTACATGTTGCCTTTTTCTACTTAACATATCTTGGACATATTTTGTATCAATAGCTGAAGAGCTTGCTCATTTCTTTTTTGCAGCTGCATAGAAATTTTTATAGCTGCATGAATGTGTCATAATTTAATTAGTTATAATTTAATTATTCTCCAATGATATACATTTATGTCATATCCAGTGTTTTACTGTTACAAACAAAGCAAAATCCTCATTCATGCTGCATGCATGAAAACTTATTTGTAAAGTACATTCCTAGAAAAATGATTCATGCATTTGTAATTTTAATAGATACTGCCTAACTGTCCTACATAGGCAACATACCGATTTCTACTTCCAACAGAAACAAATGAATCAACAGTTTCCCCACAGCCTTGCCAACACACTCTGGTATTAAACTTTTCATTTTTGCCTATAGATGGGAGAAATGGTGTTTTAGTGCAGTTTTAGTTTGTCTTTAAAAAAAAAAACGAGTGAGTGTGAGCATTTTTCACATGTGTAAAGGCCATTTGTTTTTCTGTTTTGGCTCTTCATACCCTTTGCACATTTTAAAATTGTTCTGCACTTTCCGTTATCAATTTACAGGTAGTGTATATTTTATGGAAATTAGCCCTTTTTCTGTTATATGAGATGCAGACATTTCCCCAAGTTTGTCATTTTTCTCTTGTTTATGGTGTTTTACTCATGCAGATATTTTTATTTTGACATTGTTAACTTGTCATTTTCTTTCATGCCATCAGGACTTTCAAGTCATGTTATAAATACCTTTCCCACTCTGAGACAATATGAATTTTCCCTTATTTCTCCTAGAAGTTTGGTTCTTTCACTTCCCGCATTTAAATCTTCGAGCCATGTAGAATTTATCCTGGCACATATTATGAGATAATGTTCTCCCTTTTTCCAGATGGCTGCTGATTTATACTGACACCATTTATTAAATTATCCTTATATTCCCCACTGCTTTGAAATACCACCTTTACGTGCTAACGTCTTGCACGTACCTGCCTCTATCCTTGGGCTTTCTCTTCTGTCTGGCTGGTTTGGTGACTGTTCATGTGCCAGGAACCATCTGTTCACATATGAGCATAGCTGAGAATCAAGCAGGACTGTCTTTCCCTCGCAGATCCTTCTTTCCAGAGATCTCTTTCCTATCAGCATTTACTGATTCTTTAAATGTGGTTTTCAGTAAGTAACAACAGCAATAATAAATGGCAAACAACAAAAATCCTTCCTGTTGGATATTATTTCATGATAATGTTAAGTTTATAAGTTAACTTAGGAAAAGATGATTTTGAATCTTACTCTCTAAGAATATAGTCAGTTCTTCTATTTTTGTTCTGTTCTATGTCTTTGTCCTGCAAGAACATTTAAAGATTGTTGTCAAATTGGTTTTGTTACATTTCTTCCTAGATATTTTTATCCATTTGTTGCCAATATGCATGAAGCCTTTTCTTTCATTATATTTTCCGTTAGTTTGTATGGAGACTTTTGGTTTCTGTATATTAATTTCACAGCTTGCTAGCTTAATGTGTTTTCTTATTTCTAGTGGTTTTGTTTTTAATTGATTATCTTGATCTTCCAAATACTCAATCATATAATCTACAAGTAGGAAAGCCTTTCCTCCTCATTTACAATATTTATTCCTCTGGTTTCTTTTTCATCTGGTTGTTTATTTATTTATTTATTTTTAAAGATTTTATTTATTTATTTGACAGAGAAAGAGAGATCGCAGGTAGGCAGAGAGGCAGGCAGAGACAGATGGGGAAGCAGGCTCCCTACTGAGCAGAGAGCCTGATGTGGGGCTCGATCCCAGGACCCTGAGATCATGACCTGAGCTAAAGGCGGAGGCTTAATTCACTGAGCCACCCAGTCTCCCCTGTTTATTTTATTTTTAAAGATTTATTTATTTTTGAGAGAGAGCAAGCAAGCACAGGGGTAAGGGGCAGAGGGAGAAGGAGAGAGAATCTTCACTCTGACTCTGTGCTGAGCCCAGGGCTTGACACGGGGCTCAAACTCAACAAGCTGAGATCATGTCCTAAGCTGAAACCAAGAGTCGGGTGCCCCACCAGCTGTGCCACCCAGGTGCGCCATGTTTGGTTGCTTTAGATAGTTCCTTCAGAGCAGTGATAGTTAATGGAAATAGTACCAGCCTGAGTTTTTTCTGGCTTCAGTCAGAATTTCTAGGGTTTCCTCATTAAGCCCATGCAGCTTTTTGGTCTAAGACTGACATCTTAAAAAAAAAAAATCATGTTCATCAGTTTCTATTCCATTAAGATTTCTTTTAAAAATTCAATACTGCAGATTAAATAATGGTAGTTGATTTTTCAGTATCTATGGAGCTGGTTATATTTTCCCTATAACTTACCAAAATCATGAATCATGTTAATAAATTTCACATTGAATTAAACTTGCACTCCCGTACTAACTCCAGTTGGTCTTCATACATTCCATCTACTATATTTTATTTAGGATTTTTGCATCAATATTCATAAGATCTGTAATTTTCTCTCTTATATAAGTTCCTCTTTTAAGATTTTCTTTCTCTTCTGGAATTAGATTAGTAAATTATCTTTTTTATATAGATTTATTTATTTTAGAGAGAGAACATGAGTGGGAGGGGCAGAGGGAAAGGGAGAGAGAATCTCATGCAGACTCTGTACTGAACGTGGAGCCTCACGCAGAGCTGGATCTCTCAACCCTGATCATGACCTGAGCCGAAATCAAGAGTCAGCCCTTAACTGAATGCACTACCCAGACACCCCGGTAAATTATGTTTTTCTAGACTTGGATTATTTCATTCACATTTTCAAATGCATTGGCATGGATTTCAGCAAAGGAGTCCTTTGATTCTTTTAATTTTCAGTCTCTGTTGATATTTCCCATCATCATTCCTCCTGTTGTGTGCTTTTGATGTTTCTTTCTCTTGCCTTTAGGCAGAAGTGTGTTTTCAGAGAGCCAGCTTTGATTTTATTTATTAGTCCTACCCTTTTTTTGTTTTTGAAATTCCAATTTCAACTTTATTATTCTCTTTCTACCTTCATGAACAGTACGTTGAATGCATTCACTTTTATTTTTGTTTAATACAATTATATAAGGACATGAATTTTCATCTAAACACAGCTTTGGTTGCATCTCCAGTTCTGAAAGGTGGTATTCACATGCATCTTTCACATTAGCTAATGTTATTACTTATTGTGGAAAGTCCCTGGAGGATTAAGGAAAGAAGTAAGTTTGGGTTCCCAGGATGGGGCTTGGTAAGACAGGCCTTGAGTGGTAGGTGGTAGGTGATGGGCTTTAGACTTGATGAAAATGATATTAAGAAGACACCTAGGTAGCTCAGTTCGTTAGGCATCTGACTCTTGGTTTTGGCTCAGGTCATAATCTCATGGGTTGTGGGATTGAGCCCTAAGTCAAGCTCTGCCATCAGCGGTGAGTCTGCTTGAGAATCTCTCCCTCTGCCCCTCCCCCCACTCACATGCTCTCTCTCTGTCTCTAAAATAAATAAACAAATAAATCTTTAAAAGAAAAAGCCATTGGAGATTTCTGGTTTGGAAAGTAACAAGATGTAAGTGTTGTTTGAAAAGATGGACATCCACACATTAGCAGTTATATTATATAGCACTTCATCTTTTCCAAAACCATTTTGGACAGGAAATGCCTTTTTGACAGGAATGGAAAAAAGAAGTCACCTACTTCCTTCTAAATAGTGATGTGCTCAGATCACATAAATGAACGCCTTCCTGGAATCTCTTGTGATTACTTATTTATTCATTTAAAAAATATTTTATTTATTTAAGACAGAAAGAGAGAGCATGAGTGGGAGGCAGGGGCAGAGGGAGAAGCAGACTCCCTGCTGAGCAAAGAGCCCAATTTGGGAGCTCGATTCTAGGACCCTGAGACCATGGCTTGAGCCCAAGTCAGATGCTTAACTGACTGAGCCACCCAGGTGCCCCTCATGATAATTTTAAGTGTCCTGCACTTCTGTTACTGATTCTGGAGTTTCACATAGGAATCACCTTTCCTAAAATAAATTGGACCATGAAGCAATTATTCATTTCTACTATAGCACTTGGTGTGATTTCTCATTTGGAATGTAGCTTTGCCTTCAGTGGCATCTTATTTCTCTACTAGATAGTGAATTCTTTACAGAAGTACAGTATGTTTTAAGCTTTAGGAGGTCAATTCATATTTGTTAGTAATTTATTTTACCTAAAACTACTCATATAATTATAGAATTCTCACAATGTGCATATGAATGATTGAAATACTTCAAAATTATTGTCTGCCTTGTCTTTATATTATCCCTAATCATAGTCAACGTTTTCAGTTGCCTAGTTATACTAAATAATCTGTGCTTTATCCTGCTTTCTGTTATTAGAGCAACTAAATTAGCATGTGTTGTATCATATCCATGATCTATTTTATTTGATTTTTGTGTCCAGGGCTAATAGTTTCTGCTCCTACTGGTTTTTGTTGGGGAAGGCAACATGCCTAGGAGAAGCTATTTCCTAGACTCCCTCTGTGGGTAAGAGTAGCTGTGGGAATAATTTCTGGCTGCTGGGATGTGGGTAGAAGTTACTGAGCAGAATGTTCCTGCCTGGAATTTGGAGGCCAAAGCTGGAGGAGGACGTTCTTGCATACGGAAATGATGGAAGGCCACAAAGTGTGAATAAGACGGGCTACCTCATTTGCAGGGGGCAATACAAAGGGAAAGTGAGGGGCCCTTGTTCAATAGTTACTAATAATGAAAAAATGCCTGCAGCAGAGCATTAACCCCAGTGCCAAGCCCTTCTTGGTGTGGCGCTCTGTGAGACAGCATAGGTTCCATAACCGTGAAGCTGGCCTTGGTGTGAAGGAGCCCGGGACCCTGGGATGTCCTGGAGCTGCCATGTCAGCCCTGGACTGCCTGTCTGCTCTTCTTTTAATGGAGAGCACAACCCACTTCTTGTTTAAGCCTCTGTTATCTCAATTTTCTATTATGTGGCTCCCAAAACTGATGTGTTGCAATTACCCATGTTGTACAGATGAGGAAACTGAGGCTCAGACAAGTTTAGTACTTGGTCCTGGTAGGCTATCTGGGGTGTGGACTCAGGCCCTGTGAATTGGGTTATGTACTCTTGTGCTAACACAATGTCTTTCCATTCCTACAGAGATGGTATCATTCTCCATTTCCTTTTTCTGGCAAGACTTAGCACTCTGCAGCCTTGCTTATCTCTCAGGGGGCCCTCTTTGTAGTCTATTAATAGGAGGAAGGCAGCACTTCATCCAACTGATTTTTCCTCCTTCACATTTAATTTGTACTCTGGAGTAGACAAGATGTAGCATCTCAGTCCAGATTTAAAATATGGCCCCCCAAAAGTGATTCACTTCCATCCCTAGCAAAGTGTGTACAGTTTATTTCTCTCCCTTTGCAGATAAAGAGTTAAGATCTTATATAATTCAATTAAAAAAGAAACTCAAAATATGTGAGATCCCATCTGATGTGGGTTTCTGTCTACTTGACCCTTCAAGAGGAAGGCATGTACTGGCAGTCCTTCCAGTGAGATCCCAATCAGGAAAATGCAGCTAGAATTTATTCCTGTAATAGTGCATCAGGGTAAATCGTGTTTATTGCCCTTGGACGTTCGCATCTGTGATCATGGGAAGCACTGTGGCCATTGTCATCTCTTTGATTAGCACATAAGTCGTGGCTGTCACTTCACCGGCTTGGGGACCCCATGTGACACAGGTGTCATATTTTCTAGACTCTGAGATGATTGCAGTTTGGCTGAACTCCAGCATAAGCACCCAGCCTTGGTTAACATGAACAAGTCAAAATTCTGGACCACGTCGTGGGTGGTTTTGGGATCAGGGTGGACATAGCATGTCTTCATAGGTAATCACAGAGCATCATGTGGGAGGCTGGCAATGGCATGTGGCAACCTACTTCTCTCCCTCTTTATAGGAGGAGAGAAAATTCCTTATCTTCCCTAAGAGGATGAAATTCTAGTCCTTTTAGTCAGATTCCAGGGCAGTGAATGCTGTGTATTTCCCTGCGGGCGCAGTAACTGTACATGCTCCCTCATCTTTCACTTGGTAAGAGGGTCAGAGTCCTTCTTAAACTAGGCCCAGGAAGTAATGCATGGATGCTGGGGAGGCCCAGTGGCTCAGAATCTAGAAATCAGACCTGGATTTAGTTTGAAGCCCCTACTTAGCCCTTGACTTCCAAACTGATGTTACCATATGCCTTGCGTTGGGGTGTCAGGCACACTTGTGATTGTCCCATTTGTGACTGTGTGGCCCTTAGAAGGTCCATGGAGGAAAGGACTTTGGTGTTTCTGGGCCCTTCATAAGAACATATATATTTTTTAAATTAAAATTCAATTAACTAATATATAGTACAATATTAGTTTTAGATGTAGTGTTCAATGATTTCTCAGTTGTGTATAACACCCAGTGCTCATCACACCATGTGCCCTACTTAGCTTGGGCCCTCTGGTTATGGTGATGCATTAAAAACTGTTGGCATAAGGAAGGCCTCATGAAGTACTACTCGGTGAAACTTGGTGTAAGGGTTCAGTTGTGTCCTTCCCCACTCTGCGTTCATTTGTTTCCGTCCTAACTCATAGTATCTCAGAATGTGACTATAAAGAGGTAAAAGGGATCACTAGAACCCTAATCCAATGACTGACTGGGGGTGTCCCTCCAGAAAGGGAAGTTTGGGGATGATTACACACAGAGGGAAGACAATGTAGAGACCCAGAGTGATGGCTGTGTTTGAGCAAGGAGAGAAGCCTGGAATAAATCCTTCCCTTGAAGCGTCATAAGGAACCAACCTGCTGATACCTTGATCTCCACTCTAGCCTCTAGCACTGTGAGACAATACATTTCTATAGTTTAAGTTACTTGTTTGTGATATTTTGTTATGGTAGCCGTAGCCAACTAATGCGCTTGGCCAGCAGACTGGGCAATCCTAAAGCCAGTGGACTCCATGGATAGATGTGGGAAGGCCACTCTGCGATATTTGAAGTGGTCAGCACACCACAAAGACAGCGACATTAATGACATCTGCTTGACTGCTTGACTGCAAGAAGTTCTTCAGTGTTTGCCAGCAACTGCACTACTTACATGTGATAGGTAGAAGACCTCAGTCTCACACGAGCTGTTTTAAAATAAGGAAACTTAGGACAGGTTTTTCGTGATCTGAGTTAGGTTACACAGAGGTCAGGTCAGTGGTAAAGTGGAATAGATTGGAGACTTCCAAGTCTTAGTTGTTTATTGATGAGAATTCTGATTCTCAGTAGGAAGTTGCTAGGCTTGTTTTAGTCCTGAAATACTTAAACAGTGCTTGGCACACAGTAGATGCTAAAAATTCTAACTATTACTATTCGTGTCTGACCCTGGAAGAGGATTGCTTTTGTGAAGTTAGCAGAGGGGAGTGTCTGCTCCTTGAAGTTTGTACACTTTTGGTGTGCTTAATAAAGTATTTTTTAAAAGATTTTATTTATTTATTTGACAGAGAGAGAGATAGCCAGAGAGGGAACACAAGCAGGGGGAGTGGGAGAGGCAGAAGCAGGCCTCTCGCCGAGCAGGGAGCCCAATGTGGGCTCGATCCCAGGACCCCAGGATCATGACCTGAGCCAAAAGCACACGCGTAACAACTGAGCCACCCAGGAGCCCTTTAATAAAGTATTTATAATGACATTTTGAGGTCTGAGCATATTGCCTTGAGCTATCTGGGTTACATTTTTAACTTTTTACCACATTATCAGTAAATCTCCTTTGAAAAGAGTAATAGGTCTTCACCATCGGGTGGTTGACCAATGCAAAAATACTTCTTGAACAAATAAAAAACACACAGTGTTTTATGAAAGAGTTTGATAAAATAAGGAAAATAGAAGTCTAATATCTCCAAGGTACTAGATAAATATCTTAATTGTTGAGCATTAAAGTTCTAATATTTGACAAATATTTTACCATTATGTTTGTGAATAAACAACCTGAGTATAGTAAAAATAAGGTTTGTAAAGGTACTGAAGAGTTTATTCCACTCAACAGGAAATATTATATTCACTATATTACCCAGTATTTGCATACTAAATTATTTTTACCATCTTTTATTTAAAAGATTTCATTTATTTATTTGAAAGAAGGGGGGAAATAGAGCATGAAATGTGGGGGGAGGGACAGAGGGAAGGGAGAAGCAGACTCCCCGCTGTGCAGGGAGCCTAATTCGGGACTGTCTCAGGACCCTGGGATCATGACCTGAGCTGAAGGCACACTTCACTGACTGAGCTGCCCGAGCACCCCCTGCGTTCTAAATTTTCTGGCCTCTGAGTTACTGTTGAAAAAATGGCTTCAAGTAGGTACATTTTTATGGATTTGCAAACCATTGGAGAACTGGATTCGTCTTTTCTTTCTAAAGACAAGATCCCAGACAGCCTATTACCCTAGAGTAATGAATATATATTCAATAAATGTTGAATGAACCAATGTGTGAGTGCTTTTCTTGGGTTTCTATAGAATCAAGGGAGCGAAGGCAGCATATCAGTCAAGAATGAACATTTTTGCTTTGAAACAAGGAATACAATTTATTGTAGTGAGATTACACTGAAATTCTATACATGGTCCCCAATGCATATAAAGTAATTTCCTGCACACTGTTGGAGAAGACATTACTAAGCCACAAAGAAACTCAAAGTGCTATAAATCAGTTAATATTGAGGTATTGCATTTTTACTCATCTATCCAAATTGAAAAAGATGGTTGAAAGGACAATTGAAGTATTTTTCATAAATTTTAACAAATAGATTTTTCATTTACTGGAGTTTGTAATGCCTTTGATAACTCCAAACACTGAAGTCTATTCTTTGTAGTCTGCTCCTTTTTCTTACCGTGTGAGTAATATCCCAAAGCTGCTTACCGGAGTAAACTTCTAACAGAGATTTAAACATTTTCCCCTAAATGGGGTTTGTGGAAAATACGAAAAATGGTATGACATTTAAGGCAACATGAAAATAGAAGAAAAATTATTTTTGAACACTAATAGAAAAGTGCCCCAGGAGGCAGAGAACAGCAATGCCATTGACTACAAGTTCACAAACAAATATACACACACTCACGTAGACATCTTTGCGCCTAACACCTTGTCTTCACTGAAGAATTTTATACACTTTCCATACACTTTTATACACATTTTATACACTTGCTACATGTTGCACAAATTCAGGCACACACAGACACTACCTGAGTGCCCTTGCATAGCTAGCCCCACTGAGGAGGGCTTACACAACTTCTCTAAAGGAGCTTATTCTCGACTTTCTTGGAAACAGAGTCTAAAGCAGTTCTTCATACGGTCATGCATTTACAAAGATACCACAAGCCGTGGTGTCTGCTTGGCCTTCCTAAATGTAGGATTCTTTAGCATCCTGGAGCTGGTCAGCCTGAAAGGCCGGCTGACTACATCGCCATACTAGGTGGTCCAGCTCAGTCTTCTGTTTTGACTCAGACATAGGTCTCCGATGGTGCAGCTCCGGTCTCCCTGTGACAGTCACTTGTCCTGTCGTTTCGATAGAAGCGTGGACAGTCCTGCTGTGCTTCCAACTCTCAGTCCTGGGAGATAGTCTGTGCCTGTCAAGTGGCTCTTGACTGCATATATCTCTTGAGTTCCCTTTGTGATACAAAGGTAGGAGAGGTGGTAGTTGAGTGTCCTGGCTGAGCATTCTAGCCCTCATGCTGCCAACTGTTTGGCCCCCGTAGTCCAAGAGGTCCAATGCCTGGCACCGAATGGCCTCTTCATAAGATGGCGGACTCCCAGGGCTTCTCTGGTCCACTTGCTGGAACACATCCTCTACTGAGAGGGCATAGGATCTGGAGCTAAAGTCTAGAGCTGTTTGGCCCTGAATTTCAGAAAAGTTCTCCCGGATGATTCGCCCAGCAAGCTGGCTTTCTTTTTTAAAGCCTTTCTTTACTTGGTCTCTTGTAAAGCCTTTGGATTTCATAGACACACAGCTGGGAGTTTTGGTCAGCACTCTTTTGTGAGAGGCAAAGGAGAATGACATGGAATGTTTTTTAATTTCTCTGTTGGGCTTAATTTTCTCTGTCTTTGTGAAGGACTGATGTCTGGTGAAGAAATTTCTTTTGGGACTGGAAGGAGAAGCCATGGGGGAGCTGTCGGAGGAAGCATCCAGAGAGCCACTGGAGGCAGCTTTGGGTGCCAGTCCCCACAGTAACCCCAAACCTTGAGTCGAGTTCTTCACCTTCAGGTCCTGTGGCCTCTGGGTTTTGCCTTCAGCTGCAGGAAACACCTCCTCTGGAAATGGGTCTTCAGTTTCCTCACCTTCCAAACAAGCCCCTGCCTGGGCCATGGTGAAGTCGTCCTCACTTCGTGTTAGTTTTTGGTGAGTTTTCTGGCTCTCGAGGCTCTCCTGGGAGGATGACATGTTGGGCTCTGAGTAGCTTCTGTCTGGTTCCCTGAGGGAGTTTTTCAGCCTGGCTACAGTGCTGACAATGGGCTCCGGGCTCAACTCCCAAGTGAGCTGTGGGCTTCTGGGCTCCCAGTCGGCAGCTGTGTCCAAGAGCACCTGGGGCTGCCTGTTTGGGGAGCTGATGGGACCGCTGGATTCCACGTCAGGATCATTGCTGTCATAGGCTGAGTCATTCTGCAGCGTTGACGAGTCTGGAGGAAGTTAAGGGACAGTTGAGTTTCTGGGTCAGTTTCTTTGAGAAATAAACTTTAGTACCACCATTCACCCTACTTGTATCAAGGATGGCACTAGGTAATCTGGTGAAGCTACTCTGGGGCTTGATACAAAAGAAATCTGTCACATCAAAATTTTGTTTCTTTCCTTTTGAGGTGCAGAGAGAAGTACGAAAAGGAAATATGAGTGAGATAATGAGCATGAGAAAAGGCACAAAACAATGTTTTCATTGAACATTTGTTGATCTTAAATTTAAAAAAATTAGTCCTTTGGATAGCTCTTTGATTGGATCCATTCCATTTTAATGGACCCATGTCCCATTATGTGGAAACAACCCTCTGGCGAAAGGTAACTTAGTAAACTCAGCAGTTCTTTATGATTGAGAAAGAAGCTGAAGGAGTGTCAGCTGGGTGAGGGGACTGCAGGAAAATTTGAGAGCAAGTTTCCATGTTAATGGCATCCTATGAATTTGATTGGTGACTTGGGCAGGTAACTTCTGCTTCATATACCAGAGATACTCTACGTGATTGGCAGACTGGAATGGACGCCCTCTAACAACCACCAGCAGTCGAGAACACATTCGGTACCTGAACTGTCAGTGTGTTCCAGGGAGTCATCAGAAGCAGTACTGGAATGTGCCGGAATGTTCTCCCCAAATATTTCCAAGCAATTATCGATGAGGAATTCCACCAATGTCTTAATCTGTGAGGAAAAAGAAGCAAGTTTTCAGCCTAAAGACCTCTTCCATATTTTTTAAAGGAAGAGGGGGAAGGAATGGGGATATAATGAGGGTTCACTGTTAGAGAGGTGCCAAAATGTGCATATGAGATCTTTATGTGTTTGAAAAGAACATACAGGAAATTGGTAAAAATCATATATATTAAAGTTATTTTTCAGACATACATTTTTTGAGAATTAAAAAAAAACCCTCTAACTAAAATTTTCATTTAAATAAGGAATTTACCAAACCGATAGTGGACTGACAGAGTACAATGCACAAATGAAAAAAACCCAACCAAACAAAAGGGATTTTCTATCCTAGGAGACAGTGAGACTTAACTTTAACAAAGGACACCTTTGTTATCCTATGAGACAGGATTGCTCCGTTTCATTAAACGCATAAACCCAAGCGAGCAGAACTGTGACAAAAGCATTTTGCATTTCATATTTCACTGCGAGCGTGAGTCAGCCGGAGAGACTCAGAGGCGTCTTATCCGTTGCCTTTTTCAAACAGATGGTGAGATCATACATTGGGAGTTTCTCAGACAGAGACCGGAACAAACCTTATTGTTCAAGTCTCTCTGGGCTTCAAAAGACAGGTGTTGATCATTCTCTCGGGTCAGCATGTTGGGTCCGACGCAGATGGCCAGATTGCTGGCGTCCATCTTACTGACCTCGGAGTTTTTGCTGATCAGGTAGAGCACGGAGATCAGGTGCTTGAGCAGCAGGAAGTTGGGCCTGTGGAGCTTATCTGCAACCCTGGAATGAGGTTCAGGGAAGCTGGTTTTAGAGGAGGCTAATGATCTATCTCAGTTTTAGTGTAGCAAGTTGAAAGTTTCTGCTTAACCCAGACTTCCTTCAAAATGAGGAAGGTGCATTGTCATGAGTAAGATTGTGAAATGTTCATTCAGACACTTCCAGTGGCAAGTGATGTGGAATGAAACTCGTTAACCATGAGATCTTAAAGACCTAAGACACTGATCTTTATAGTTAGGACACCAATAACACAGTCCTTTATTTGTCTAGATCTTACATTGAGAATCCTTAACTTCTACAACAGACTCCATAGTTGAATCCATTTTGGAAACTGTTTTGTAGAATAATCATGCAGCCATGCAGAATGTCTTTCTATCACTGCAAGACTGGTATTTTGAGAGCACGATCATTTGTCTTTCTTGATCTGTGATCATCACACAAAGATTACCCATTTTTATGCCATTCCAAGAAATCTTTATGGAGAAGAAAGCAGTTTCTAAGGGCATGTTCGTAAATATGGTCAAGTCATCACTTAAATGGGAACATTGGTACTAATGATAATAAATGAGATGGGTAAAGCCTCTCTTTTTCAAAATACACAATGGTGACTCTAACATAGGGACCGTTTTCACTTCTCTTAAGAAGTAACTATTATGGAAGAGCTTTATGTCTTTAGGAGAAACCTGTAGTAATCTTAGGATTTTCAATATGGGACAGATACTTTAAGGCCTTCAATTCAATAACTATTTCACTGGAAATATTTAGCTTGGGATAGTCATAACAAGGAGACTTTCATGGCATTCGGCAAAAGTGCTGATATTTTGAAGTTAGTGTTTGAGATTGTCTAGTAGCTAAAAGCTTACCATTGCATTTACAAATGTAATTGTTTTTGTTGTCTTTGGAATTTGTTTTTATAGTTTTCATTTTGGTTAATTAGGAGACTATGAAATATCCTGTGGAATTTTATGATCAAAACAATTCCTTCCAGATTGTTCTCCTATGCTTTAATGGATGTTTTATGGGGGAATTGTTGCCTTGCTTGACACAAATCTATTAGGCTAAGGGTAACCCCACATTCTTACATTTGGCTACTTAGCCTGTTTTGAGGTTTTCCTGTGATTTTGTCTCAAACCTTCTGGAACTACTAATGTTTTTAGATTCCTCCACCTCTTGGGATTTGTGAATATTGAAGTTCACTTTCTCCTCTTTGAAAAAGTGCTTCCTTTCCTTTGGCTAAAACTACTTTAAAAGGAATGTCTATTGTACCTCATGACTTTTATTCTGGGTGTAGAAAAATAATTCCACTCTGATTCCCTAAACATGTCAATATTCCTGAACTAATCAGAGAACTGTGTGAAGAATCAGAAGATGGAGACCATGAGGGCCTGGTCTCTGGCAAACACTCTGGCCACTTACTGTTTGAGGGCCTCAATTTTGTCCTCCTCATTCTGCCTCTCCAGTGCGTCCATCCACTCTTCAAACAGGTCACATGAAAGTAGCTTCTGTGGGATACTTCTGAGGAAGTCCTGGAGGATGAAAGGGGGATGGTTGGGCCTGGTTAGGCTACACAAGGCCTGGCATCTTCATCTTCTTTTTGCCTGGTCCAGCTCAGGGACCCTCTGATCATTCTACCACAGGCTGTGCCCCCTTTCTTCTGCATTGTTCACTCTAGGGAAATCTCTCAGCAACTTCCTGACAATGGACAGAGTGAGGCCATCATCTGAGGGACTCCCAGCTTCAGGGACATGGACTTGGCCTTTTCTCATCAGAATTTGGGGAGAATGTACTGTATCATTCTCTGTTGGAATCTGAGATTGTAGACACAGAGATGTTCATATAAGAAAATAAAAGGCTTCTAAAAAACTAAAACCAAAACTAAAAAACTTAAACTCCCAGATCAGTTTACTTTGATTTGTAGGGAGAAGGGCCTGTTTCTTATTTTCGGAGACTTAATGTGTCAGAGCCCACTGGCATATTATTAGCAGCAATGTCGTGACCTCACCTTAAAGACCACCGCCAGGAGATGCACAGGGAGACTTTTCAGATCCACCATGCCTCCTGAGTTGAGCTCCTCCTTTAGCTCTTTTCGGGCTTTCTCATTGGCTGCTTTCCTGAAGATCCCTTCCGTGAAAGGTCCTTTAAGGCACAGAATAGTGAGAATATCCTGTAGGAAAGAGATGTAGGAATAGGAAAGGGTTACTCTTACTTTGAATACACAAAACCATGTGCTGCTACTACTCCATGAAAAATCTATGTGCAGGTATTGAAATGGTGCATGTGAACAGTAGCAAACTTCATCTGTCATAGAGAATCCTCTCTCCCTAAAAGGCAGTTCTCTGTGATACCAACGCAGTCTTTACAAGAGACCACGAATGCCAAGTTTTCACAGCCCCGTTGTTATCAACTTTCTCCCTCCACCGTGCTATTTTTTCTAAGAAGAGAATGCTCTAATTTTGTGCATTCTAAAATTATTTCCATTCTCTCTACTTTCAAGTCATTCTGTATAAAAACTGGATTTCTGATCACATACTTTATACCTGATACTATATCTCTATCCATTGACTTCACAGAAGTTACACATCTTTTAGCATTCCTAACTCCACGAAATCAGGAAGATGGAAGGATAGATCTCTAGAATGTAAGCAGTTAGATAGTCTCCTGACTGCGCTCATATTGGAAATACCATTTCTAAAAGTGGAAAAACCTAAAGACTGGCCCCAGCAAGTTTAGCATGAGAATGATATTTAGAACTCCCAAGGATTTTTCACGTCTGACAAAAACCTGAAGTAGGTTTGCGGGTACATGTACCTACCTGAATGGGTCTGGGGAGTGTGTCGTCCTCCCCACAGATGACTGACAACGGCTGATCAAACAGTGATGTTTTCAATTCAGGTTCTGAAGCCCCAGAAAAATCTGACAGAGCAGAAAGCCTTCTCATGAGAAAGGGCCAGGATAGCACCTTCTTTCTCTTCTTAATTTCTATAGCCAGGAAAAGGCAAAGAGAAAAATTAGATTCATAATTATTAAATTATTAAATAATTATTAAAATAATTAATAAAGCTCCATATAAGACAATTGATATTGTCAGCCACATAATGTCATCTGTGGTATGCCACAGGGAAAGGGGGGAATGATTTTGAAAAACTGAGAAAGCAAAGGCCATGAATTTTAATCTAGCAAAAAGAACGCAAAAAGCAACCACATTGTTACCAGAGCAACCGCCCCTAAATATCAACACCCAGGTTCCTCAAAGCCTCCACCTTTCCTGTTTTTAGTCTTCACTGGCTGTTTACTGCAGAAAAGCAGCAAAACTAGCCGAGGAGATCCCAAACAACCATCTTCATATATTGACCGTAATAACTATGGTGGGTTTTTCTGATGCGAAATAGATTATTTTAATTTTCTCCTTTGACTGGCAGCGAAAACTAGCCTTAACAGGAGAGGAAGTGACTTGCTCAAGATCTTTTTTTAAACTGAAGTTTGGTTGACATAGAATGTTACATTAGTTTCAGTCACGATGGGAAACAATATGGAGTTTCCTCAAAAAATTAAAATAGAAATGCCACACCATCCAGTCATTTTACTGCTAGGTTTTACCCAAATAAAAAGAAAACATGAATTCAAAAAGTTTATGTGCACCACTATGTTTATTGCAGCATTATTTACAATAGGCAAGACATGGAAGCAACCAAAGTGTCCACTGATGGATAAATGAATAAAGAAGATGTGGTCTTTAAATACAGCAGAATATTACTGACCCATAAAAAGGAATGGAATCTTTGCTCAAGATTGGTTTGAAGGCCCTTAGCTGGGCAGGCCCGTACACCTCGCAGCCACACTAGCACCAATCAGCCACTAGAGGGAGCTACATCCGCCTGTCTGCAGTCCCCCTCAGGACTTCCCCTGGGGCTGCTTGAGGACAAGGCGGGCACAAATTGCCACGGGGAAGGCTTGAACCTAGACCCGGAGGCTGGGAATTATCAGTAAAACATTAGTGAGATGTTCTATCTTTGCAAAATCCTCAAGACATGTGTGCAATGGGCATCGCATCTCACACGTTTCCTTCTTTTTACTTTCCCTCTTTTTCCTTCTCTTGTTTTCCCCTACACATAAAAGCTCTGTTTTCTAAATGCATTGCAGTATTGTTTCCACACTGGCAAGTGGAAGAGGATGGACAGAGAAGTGGTTTGTCCCTTACAGTTCAGGAGAACTGGGTCGTGGTTATGTAATACGAAACACATTACGAAAACAGTGAAAACAGTGAATGGTGGGTTTCTGGGAGTTGGAGATCAGCACCAATTGTTTCATGGATTCTTACATTCATTCTTCATTAGAGAAGGAAGAAAAGGGAAAAGGAACTATTTTTCATATGTATGTCTGCTTTAATTGTCAAAACAGAAGGGGCTAGGAGATCTGAGCCCACTAAAAACCCCTGGGAGAGCTGGGGGCTTGGCTATAGGAAGGATCTTTTCTGTCAGCGTGCCCTGATGCTCTAGCGAGCCGGAGTCTGCCAGCCATTGAAGGGTTAATGTTCTGCGGTCTTTAAAAGAACACTTAAAAAAAGAAATTCCTAGTAGGGTAGAGTACTGTGGTTTTGCAAACCAAGAACACTTGTTGTTAGCACTTACATAAAAGACCGGTTTGTTTTCAAAACTCACCAATTAGCTGGCAAGTATTATCTTCACTCTCACATGATGCCAACAGAGGATGTTCCTTGATATTGTTCTAAAAATATATTTATTTTCGTTAAAAATGACTGAGGAGATCTACCCAATCTTTCCCCACAAAATATGTGTACAACATTTTATTCATATTAAAATTATGTTAAATTTAAATTAAAAATTTTAAAAATTAAAAATTAGTCAATCAAGTCCCATGATCTTTTTCTAACTTCTAGAATCAATAATAAAGTCTTGATTATCATCATATAAGGCCCCGATTACTGTATTTAATTAACTATATTTAGGGTGTTAATTTTCCACTCTAAGAATTATACAATCCAAACAATACTCCATAGAAACAGAAAGTTTTCCATATTCTCACAGTGAAGATAAAAATTTTTTTTAAATTGCTCTCTTACCTCTGACTGACATTCGATCAATGTCTCCATGTTATTGGCATTTAGTGTTTTTGACTGAAAGAGAAAAAAATTAAGTCAGGTAAAGGTCATTTAACTATGACCTCTGGAAAATATGAATTAAGAAATATAAGAGGGGTACGTACAGCATTGCAGCTGCTTATCAACTTCATTAGATTTTGGGCTGACTGTCCAGGGATGAATTTTGCTTCCTTGTGGCCTTGGCTCTGATTATGAGAAATCACATGGGGGGGAATGAGGAGGGAGACCTGTGATAAGTTGGCCAATTTTGGTGCCAAAACACAAACTCTGAAACTATTAGAAAAGTTTTCATTCAAAGTCTGTGATATGTTACCAGATGTCTTCAGCTATCAAGAACAGCGCCTGAGCACACCTATTTCTAAATTTTTTTAACCCAATATCTTTACTATGCCAGACTTTATTATTCATTTATTCCATTCCCATCAACAGATAATCTAACAATCATATGATAACTAACATTTTTGGGGGGGGGGAGGAGCTCATGTTGTCAGGTACTGTGTAAAGTGCTCTTCACGGATTAGCTCCTCTAGCCCCCAGAGCAAAACACTTATTCCCAGGATGCTACTTGCAGTGAACATAAAACAAAGTTAACATTGATAGAATTCCTACACCAGAAGAGTGCAGGCTTCACACTGAAGATAAGCTTTTAGTGCTCAGCTTCTTTAACATGATTTGTGGCATGTTTTGGGGTACGGCAGTTTTCTGTTGGAGGTGCTCTCAAAGACCAGTGATCTGCCGCCTAGCTAATTTTCCAGTTATATTAATTTATGGTACTTACCATCAGAGGGCCTCCAGCCAGAGCTTTCTTATCTCCGGGGAACCGTGCCAAACAGGAGAAACAGCATAACACTCTGCTCGTACTAATCCACTGACAGAGGAAAACTGAACTGCTCTAACTTCACGTGTTCTGCATTATAAACGAGAGGGGGCGGGCAGGTGGAAATTCAGAATATTACTGAGACCGGAAAGAACATTATGGGTTGTCACCCAGGCCTAGCTAGCTCTCACTTCCTAATTCCTTTTAGGGCAGCTCCGTTCTTTTTCTTCTTTTGACAACTTCAAAAGTAAAAAAAAAAAAAAAAAAAAAAAAAAAAAAATCTTTAAACTACTAAGGGTGGAAAAGATGACATGTAGCCCATAGGTGAAGGCTCTGATTAATGTCACAGGTGGGATGTGTGAATAAGAAATTGTGTTATTCTGTAATAAACATAATTTTATTTCATAAAGTGATTTCGGGTACCCTGATTTTGTATCCTGTTTGGGTGCTGTCTCCCTTCCCACCCACCATCTGCTCCATTCATTAGTCACCATATATTGCCTAGCGATCCAGTGGGGGCAGGATGCTCCAGACACTCTGCCTCATCTGAGGAATGATCACCATCAGTTTCCTTTGGAGTTAGGAAGAGTCCACTAAAGCCAGCTGCCAAAATATCAACTCCCCATCTCCTTTCCCTAACGCCTAGTTAAAATCGTTAATACTTAATTTGTAGTTAGACCATCTCTAATCCTGACATGGAAGGGAAACCAAAAATTCCTTTCTTTAAAAAAAAAGATTTTATTTATTTATTTGAGAGAGAGTGAGAGAGAGTGTGAGTGGGGGGAGGGGTGCTGAGAGACAGAGGGTGAGGGAGAAACAGACTCCCCACTGAGCAGGGATCCTGATGCAGGGCTTGATCCCAGGACACGGACATCATGACCTGAGCTGAAGACAGATGCTTAACCCACTGAGCTATTCAGGCATTCCCAAAATTCCTTTGGTCAGACCAATTTCAAGTAGAAAGGAGATGGTGAATTTCATCTGTGGATCCTTTCTGGGTAAGAGAAAATCTCTGGTCTTTTCTGTGGCTAAAAGGTTATATATAAAATAACTCAAGTACCTGAGGAGCAGAATGTGACAGCCATTGGGACATCTTTACACAGTGGAGTGTTCCCTAGCACTGAGCATGCGTGGTCTATAACCAAGCATCCAACAGTGTGGTTGGGTCTCACCATATCACATTGAGCTAAAGAAGCCAGACACAGAGGAGCACACCCTGAATGCAAAGCAAAGTCCTCCGTGCTGTTAGGAGCCAATCTGTGCTATTATGCCAGTATCTCTGGGGTGGGTAGGGACCACCGGGGGCCGGAGATGGCTTTGTGATGCTCCATCTGGACGCTGATAGTGTCCTGTTTACATTTCTGCACATATGTCACTCTTCAACAAAAAATTAAAACTACCTTGTCTTGATTCATCATCAGAAGACTTTAAATTCCAAGACTTTTTCAGATTGATCGCTCTATTGTCTTTATACCAAAACGAAGTCATGGTTAGGCATTCTTTGGGAGCCTGGAGCACAGAACACTTAAAATTTGCCCCTAACTCAGTGCTTCGGTGGTGGTGCTCAGGTCTCAGGCTGGAGGCTCCCTCTCTGAAAACTGCCACAGAACCAGATTTTATAGCTGTGTCCCCACAGAGTCTGTGCATGGTCCTGCCTTTCATCCTCTCTCCTGCCTTTACAAACCTTCAGAATGACTCGTTGACTTTTTTTATTATCAAAAAGGGCATATATGCTCTTCCTAGCCTAGAGACAGGCAGGTACTCATGAAATAATTTCTGAACAAATGCATTTACATGTAAATTAGTCATTCTTTACACTAATATGTATTTCATGAAATTTTTTTCTTCATATGGCATACTTTGGGGGGTTTTCTAAGAAATTTAATGTTGGCATTGCTCTAACAACTTAATGCCTCAGTCCTCAATCTAAATATTTCAAGTGAAGACCATATTTTTTTCTTCTTTCTATTATGCACTATACCCCACAATACACCTTCTACTAGTGGTTTATTTTCTTTTTTAAAATATTTTAAAAAATTTATTTATTTGACAGGCAAAGATCACAAGTAGGCAGAGAGACAGGCAGAGAAAGAGGGGGAAGCAGGCTCTCTGCCGAGCAGAGAGCCCGATGCAGGGCTCTGATTTCAGGACCCTGGGATCATGACCCAAGCCAAAGGCAGAGGCTTTAACTCACTGAGCCACCCAGGCGCCCCCTTACTAGTGGTTTAAAAACTGGTTTTGTTTTTGTTTTGCCATGCAATTCTATAGTCAGGGGAAGACGAACCTAGAATCCTGATGTATAAAATGTAAAAAAAATTTTTTAAGGGGCGTCTGGGAGGCTCCCTTGGTTAAGCGTCTGACTCTTGATTTTGGTTCAGGTCATGATCTCCAGGTCATGGGACTAGACCCCTCTCAGGCTCTACACTCAGTGGGGAGTCTGCTTGAGTCCCTCTAATGACACAAATGTCCCTCACTATAAACTCAGCCATCAAAATATGGCAATGGAGAAAAATGAGAAAGTTAGTTAGATATAAGGAAAGCACTATTTATCTGTGGATATGTAATCCCAAAGCTTTTTGAATTAAAAAAAAAATTTTATTCACCTTTTAACCATCACCAATGGGCCCTGACATTTTTTAAAGTAATCTATACCCAACATGGGGCTCGAACTCATGACCCCAAGATCAAGAGTTGCATGTTCTACCAACTAGGTGAGTCAAGTGCCCCCCCTCGCCAGAACTTTTTGAATTTTTAAGTGAGATTTGATTGTTGCTGGGGTAATATTTTTTATTATGTAGAGAATCATGTTTTTAAATTTATTATGAAATATACTAAGAATTAGACCTAAATAAATGTGTTTATTTCAGTAACTACTCTTGAAAGAGGAATAATGGTTTACATGTCTGTTAATGCTATTGTGGTGACTTTGGACATTTATAAAGAAGAAGTGATTAAAATGCAAGTGCTATAAATTACATTGGGTATAAAATTTCCTGTAACCTAGTATAATTTTCCTCTTCCTCTGTCCTCCTCCCCTTCTTCTTCCTCTTCTTTTTTTAATTTTTATTTTTTAAAGATTTTATTTATTTTTTTGACAAAGAGAGAGATAGACAGTGAGAGAGAGAGTGGAAGCAGGGGGAGTGGGAGAGGGAGAAGCAGGCTTCCCGCTGGGCAGGAGCCTGATGTGGGGCTCGATCCCAGGACTCTGGGATCATGACCTGCGCCGAAGGCAGATGCATAACGACTGAGCCAGCCAGGTGCCCTCTTCTTCCTCTTCTTATTCTGTGACTGAATTATGGGACTAGATATGGACATTTGTTGACATTGAATTTCGGGACTGAATAGTTTTTAAGTGAGCAACTAATGTAATGTCCTGTCCCTAGTTTGATGTTTTCACTTCCGCAGCTCCCCCACCAAATTGTCTCTTTATTATTGCTCTCCAAGTCCTCCTGTGTGGAGGACGTGGCCCTTCCCGAGTAAGCTCTTCTCTATTCTGGCAGAAGGCTTCTGGATAGGTCAAAGGGGAGCCCACCTTCCAAAAATTTTCCTGTCTTAAATCCCATCCCATTCTAAGAGAGTTTTCAGCGTCCTCTGCTCAGCCCTTGCCAGCCCCTACTTTTCGCCCCAAGCATACAAGCCATTTTGAAATGAAATGACCCCTGAGCCTTCATCATCTCAGTAGGAAATGTTCTTTTAAACATCACTTTGGTTTTGGGCAGCCATTCTTAGCTCTGCATTCTGGGGTGTGAGACCTAATTATTTAATTAACGCCTACTGTGTGCTGTATACCATGCAGTATTTTCAAGTCCCTTATCTTACATAATGACTAAAACAATGCTCTGAGTATGTCATTCTCCAAGGCTTACAGATGAGAGAGCTGGGGCTCCATGGATTAGTTAGCTCTCCCAAGGTCATGCCACTGGGTTTGAAACTTGTTCTTTCCAGTTTCTCTCAAGGATCATCCTTCAAGGGATTCATTTATAAATGGAAACAAGAAAGATAGACCTATTCATCCATTTATGCCAGATGAATCCTGGTGAATCCTTCTAGGGAACTCTTCTTACCTAGCAGAGAGAGTCAGATTTAGCCATTGTCCTGAAACTTCAAATCTCCTTCTGTTTGTTTCTCCCTCCCTTCCTCCCTCCCTCCTTCCCCTTCCTTCCTTCTTTCCTTCTTTCCTTCCCTCCTTCCTTTGGATTTTATTTGTTTGTGGGAGAGAGAGATCATGATCTGGGATAGGAACAGAGGGAGAGGGAGAAGCAGATTCCTTACTGAGCAGAGAGCCCAATGAGGGACTCGATCCCAGGAACCTGAGATCATGACCTGAGCTGAAGATAGTTGATTAACCAACTGAGCCACCCAGGTGCCCCTCCTTCAGTTAGTTTCTTTAATAATCATAAAGAAAACACAATTTATGTCATCTTAAAAAGTATATAGCACTGAAGGCTCAGTGACGTGCTGAAACTGTTACATTGACAGATTAGAATTTTCCACTTGTCGACAATTCTTCTGTCAACCTACCATGCCCCACTTCGACAAAGAAGGGAGGCACTGAGCTATCTGGGGTGGAAGTGAGCCATATACAGGGCCATGGAAATGTGTGTCAGGACCCCCACCATTTTCTAAAGCAGGAATACCTTTTTCTTTTTTTTTTTTTAAGATTTTATTTATTTATTTGAGAGAGAGACAGTGAGAGAGAGCATGAGCAAGGAGAAGGTCAGAGGGAGAAGCAGACTCCCCATGGAGCTGGGAGCCCGATGCGGGACTCGATCCCGGGACTCCAGGATCATGACCTGAGCCGAAGGCAGTCGTCCAACCAACTGAGCCACCCAGGCGTCCCAGGAATACCTTTTTCTTATTGGCTAGATCGTTGATAAGGAACCCCAAAGGGAGGCATTCTTGGAGCCTCTGGGAGATGTTGACAGTCACCATCTAATTAATAGGCGTGTTTGTGACTGATGGAAAGTCGCCATGAGCTGTTTAGTACGGGTGGCAGTTGGAGGAGATGTCCTCCAACCATTAGTGCTGGCTTCTCCGGCATACGGTTCCCACTGCGGAGACAGAGTGGGAGGGGCGGGTCCTGATGTGCTGGGTCCAAAAATCTCAGAGTAAGTTTGGCAGTTTTCCCAGCCATAGGAGAAACATTTGTAAATACAGTATGAAATACAGTAGAGGCAGGCACGCGCACACACACACACACACACACACACACACACGGAAGGATCAGCTTCACTCTCTCCGTAGTGTTGCCCCATACACTTTCCTTAGAAAAGCAAGCTCTTGTCCTGTGCGACATGAGTTTTCAGAACAGGGAAAGGGAACTCACGTGGCTTTTGCTAGCAAGCGGAAACCGGCAAGATGGCTGCTTCTTACCCCAGGACTTTCATTAGCTTCTGAAGACAACCGATTTTTCTCCAAGAATTGGCTTTGTTTCTACTGTGGCGACTTTCTAGACGATAAACCCTGCGTCAGGGACTGAGATTTCTGTGCCAAGTGAGCTCGGTTACTACTTCAGTCCTGACCACTGTGTGTCTAGTTGCCCACCATGCCTGTCGGGCACCAACTCCAGGACCAGTCTCTTACTTTCCAGCTCACTTTCCCCTCTGCTCCTTGACCGCCCGGTGGCCTGGAGCCCCCCACTCCTTAATTGCAGTGA
Organism: Enhydra lutris kenyoni; assembly: GCF_002288905.1. Classification (NCBI taxonomy): domain Eukaryota; kingdom Metazoa; phylum Chordata; class Mammalia; order Carnivora; family Mustelidae; genus Enhydra; species Enhydra lutris. The sequence goes on along the minus strand of NW_019154146.1, from coordinate 8,988,520 downwards.
TAGCAACTCTTTCCTGCAAACACGATTGTTTTCCCAGAGACGTCACAGTTTCCTAGAGGACTTCTACATCAGCCACTGTCTGGCTTCCTAATGACTGATTGATACATTGATCTTCCAGAAAGTTCTTCAAGTTACAAAAAAAGAAAAAATTAAAAAGCTATTCAGCTACAGAATGACTCAGCCTATGACAGCAATGATCCTGACATGGAATCCAGCACCCCACAGACTCTTCCAGAAGAGATGAGGCTCCCTTCCCGCTTCTGCAACAGCAGCTCATGGGTGCCTCCAGCAAGCAGGGGCCAATTTTCCCCTCTTGTCCTTACGAGCGCCTTCAAAGTACTCTGCACGGGGCTGGCATTTATTACTCACTATACTTTGGTTTTTTTCCACGTGAAAACTGTGTTATTAAACGAAGCACTTGACTCTCACTGTATGTTTACAGGTATTGTATACATGCGATAACATGTATCGCAGTGTTACTTAGGCTGCGTGACTGCTTGCCTCCCGGAGAAAGACCTTCTGTTGATTGGGATGGAACCATGCACGCGAGCTGCGATTAGTGTGAGGAGGACATGTTCCTGCAGGCCTTGCCTTGGGGACCCGCAGGCTTATGTGATGCCAGCACTGTGGACTTGGCCTCCGGGATGGTAACTTCTGTCAGTGAGCTTGGAGGGCAACTGACTGTCTCTCTGTCCCTGCATGGACCAAAGCCGCCCTTTCGAGAAGGAGGAAATCTCCACATAGGCCCATCCGGGACCCTCTAGCTCTGTCTGCCCCAGGTGCGTGGACGCATGACTGTCCTGGGGCCGTGTTCCACACCGCACGCAGTCTGAGGAGGCCCAGGAGGCAGGACTGGGAAAAAAGAGCTGAGGGACCGTGGAGTGGACTCTCACCCAAGGCTTGGCCGCCCTCTGCTGCGAACTCGCTGCTGTCCTCGCGGATCCTCCAGCCAGCCTGGGCCTTGGTGCCATTCACCGTTGAATGAAGGCATGGGACCCAGTCATCTGCCAGGTGCTCTGACACAGTGATTGGGTGGGTGGATCAGAAATAAAGGTCCTGGGGTACCTCAGTGGCTCAGCTGGTTAAGCAACTGCCTTCCACTCAGGTCATGATCCCGGAGTCCCAGGATTGAGACCCACATCAGGCTCCCTGCTTCTCCCTCTGACCTCTCCCTTCTCATGCGTGCTCTCTCTCTCAAATAAATAAATAAAATCTTAAAAAAAAGGAAGAAGAAATAAAGCTCCTTGCTGCATCTCCTCTAAGAAACCCGGAGGAAGGTCTGTGGGTGTGTGATAGGGGCTGGAAGAGACATTCCAACCCTTCCCAGCCTGGGACGGAGGGCAGGCAGGGACTTGGTCCGGCCTAGAGTAAATCCAGCCCGTGTCCTTAAAGCTTATTTCTTCTCCTGGAAAAGAGCTGTCCTCCAGTCAGATTTTAACTCATGCTGTCGTTTGGGGGTTATCTGGATGTTTCTGAGGTTTACGGGGACCATGATGTCCCTGAAATATTGCAGTGTCATTGGGCAGAATTATTTGTTGTACCCGCAGATGCCTGCATTTCTGCGGTAGATGCGCATGTTTTAAATTTGCCTCTGAGATCTTTGTGATAACGGATGCATCTCTGCATTGGAAGACAAGTACAGCCTCTGCGTAAAATAATGCTCGAAGAACACTCTGCGTTTTCAGAAAGCTGGCTTGAAAAATAAGAAAGGCTAGAACAAAATGTTCTTTTAAAACTGGCTTCCTCACTTATTGAGATCAAGATGAAGAATTAGAAATAAAATATTGTGAGATTAGGAGATTGTTATCTGTGGCTTGCTGATGGTACCGATGCGAGTGTCGTGGGCGATGGTCCAACTTGCTCGCAGACATCAGTTAAAAAAGCTAAAGAGTCCTTCCTTTCGGATGATATTTTGACTTGAAAAATTACACAAAGAAAACACGATGTCAACAAGAGTATGTCAGCAACCCTGAACATCGCTCAACTTCGACATAACCCAGCAGATTAGCTGTTGAAGAGAAAGAGAGAAACTTAGGAAAATGACGTTTCTTTGTTAGCAGTCCACAAAATTCACTTGCAGCCTTTGTCAAAAATCTGGACGAGTAGAAATGATGGGAAATGTTTAGTTGGCTTCATCCTTTCAAAGTGCTTTGTAAAGAGATACTTGTTTACGTCCTTTAAAAAAAAACTTAGTTCTTTTTTTATTTGTCATATGAAGAAAAAAATACCCAGGGCTTTTACCTCCCTGTTTAAATTTTTAAAAAAGAAGACTATTTGTCATTTTGAATGCGTGTGGTCCCCTTCTCAGATGCTGTGCCTTATTTGGCATCTCCCGAGAAAATGTCCCAGTAATGGCCTAGCAGCTCTGGCTCGGGGGAGCTGGGGTGCAGGGTGGGGTGGCTGGAGACAGATGAGACGTGTGGCCTGCATCCATGCAGCTCCCACCTGGGGAGATGAGGGAAGGGTCTCCATCGAAACTATAACCCCGCCTGAAAGGGACTGTCCAGATTGGTTCTGACTTCTAGTCTAGGACCAGTGCTGGGATGTTGCATAAAACATCATGTGACCCAGGTGAAAAGACTTTGTGTGGAGGTTAAGGTTAAGCCTGATGATTCTGGTGATCCTGGTACAGCCTCCCTTAGAGAAAGGCAGAGGAGTGGAAGGGAACGGAGCGAAGCCACATTCATGCTAGGCCATGGAAGGCTGCCTTGTCATCTGTGTACGTAGTTGGCGTTCACAACTGCTCGGCCCTCTTCTTTGGGGGCTGGAGAGAAAGGACCAGGCCCCTGCGGTGTTCTAATTTCACACATTCTTACATCTTTCCTCAACGTGTTCCATGTGGACTGCAAAACTGAGCCCTGATGCCCTTCCTCTGAGATGTAGCCTCTGTGAGATCTTCAGGAAATCTTCAAGGCCCATCCTTTTCAATGTGCAGTACGGTGGCACTCAACCTGGAACAAGCGTTGGCATCCCCCGAGGGCTCCGGGAAACACAGACTGTGGGCCTCACCCCCAGAGCCTCCCATTCAGCTGGTCTGGGAGAGGCCTGGAGGGAGCCTTCCCAACGAGGTCCCGGGCGACCCTCCTGCAGCCTTCTGCTTCCCCGGGCACATGCTGACTTCATGGCACTTTTACAATCACTGGGTTATTCTACAATTCTAGCACTTTGCTGGCCTTTACTTCTATGTCTTGGCCCTGAAATTAGCCTGCAGGCCCCTCCAGGGGAGACATTCATGCTCACGCTGAGTCAGGCCCTGGGGCCCAGCAGGAAGGGGTCACAAATGTTCATTTTTTAAGAACGAGTAAAATAGTGGGTTCCTCAGTAGAAGTTATAGTTCTGCTTTTATCAGATATTTCAACATATTTCTACTCCAATTACTATGCTCAGTGCTGGTTTGTCTGATAATGTTTTGTTTTGCTTTGTTTTTTAAAGATTTTTTTTTTTAACGTAATCTCTAAGCCCAACCTGGGGCTCAAACTCACAATGCCGAGACCAAGAATCACACGCTCCAGGAACTGAGCCAGCCAGGTACCCCTCAGTGCTGGTTTTTTTTTTTTTTTTTTAAGATTTTATTTATTTATTTGACAGAGAGAGATCACAAGTAGGTAGATAGGCAGGCAGAGAGAGAGAGGAGAAAGCAGGCTCCCTGCCAAGCAGAAAGCCCGATGCGGGACTCGATCCCAGGACCCTGAGATCATGACCTGAGCTGAAGTCAGAGGCTCAACCCACTTAGCCATCCAGGTGCCCCAGTGCTGTTTTTTATTAGATAAAAAGTTGAGGCTCATTCCAAAGGAATGTTGCAAACTTTCACATTCAGGATAATTCCAAGTACCTTTACGAGGTAGCCAGAGACAGAGAAGGCATCTACAGCTCGACTCAGAGTCCCAAGACCTAACGATATAGAGGCTTTGCTAGCTTTGTTTTATTTTTATTTTTTCAGATCAATGTGGTATTCCCCTGTTGGTGACTCACTTCCAGTGGCCCTGGGTTAAGGAAACCAAATGGACCACAAGACATTCTAGCTTGTTCTGAAACTTAGAGTTGACTGTTTGCCCACAGGGTATCTTATTCCTCATTAGAAGTGTTCAGTTCTCCACAAAATATATCCGTCTGCAAATCCCTAAACACTCGAGAGCAAGCTTCCTTTATCACTATCTACCAGAATGGTGTGTGTGTGTGTGTGTGTGTGTGTGTGTGTGTGTGTGTATAACATTATCCTCCTACTTACACATCACCAATGACCAGGTAGATGGAGTCAATGAGCGTTAAGCGGAGTCTTTCTTGCCAACGGAGACAAGGCAGTTACAAGTTTAAACACCGGTCCTTGGCACACTTGGCTGCACATTAGAACCCCCTAGGGAGCTTTTAAAAATCCCCAATCCCCAGACCACATTCTATACCAGTGAAATTGTAATTTTGGGGGACGGGATCTGGACGGACATCAATATTTTTTAAAACTGTCTAGAGAATTCCACTATGCAGCCAAAGGTGAGAAGCAGGGATATCAGCAATAACTCTCTGGGTAAGCAGATCTGTTGATTCTCTAACTGGATTCTTTCCCGCAGCAGTGGGCACTGGGCCCCCTCAGATGCAGCGGGTTCATTCTTGGCCAGGAAGGAAGACTGGGCCTCAGTTTCCCTCCACAGGAGAGCACCGGCTCAGGACAACCATTTCCCTGACTCACCCCTTTTTGCTCACCAAGTGAGAAAGTGGGGTGATTTTGAATCTGCTGCGATCTTGTGGTTGATGGAATGTGGCATAAATTCTCTGCAGCTGCTCCCACGAAGAGATAGAGTCTACTTCCCCACTCTGTGAGACTGGGCTGGTTTCATGACTTACTTTGACCAGGAGATTGTAGCAAAAGAGATGTCACGGAAGTTCTGGAGCCTGAGCCTCCCATGGACTGGAAGCTTCCACATTGCTTTCCTGAATGCAGCCCTGAGAAGGCTGCATGGGAGACTAGTGTAGCCTCCTGGAGGGGGAGAGGTCAGGTTCCCCCACCCACAGCCAACACCAACCCCCAGACCTCAATGACTCTCCGGCAGAACGTTGTCATCCGAGCGAGCCCAGTGAAGCCAGCAGAGGAGAGCGGCTTAGTCATCCACAGATGAGAAGAAATCAGAAATTGCTGTTGTTTTGAGAGATGAAGTTTTGGGGTGGCGGTTACCCAGGGACAGAGAGGCCTGAAGCAAGTAGTGACTCTGTGTGTCGTTCTCATGACTTTTGTTCCTGTGCCACGGGGACAGCTGTGCAATGCCCTGCAAGTACTGACTTTAAAAAGCACTGATTTCATCTCTTTCTGGGTGGCAGTCTGTATTTTAGAGAAGCTCCGTGGTGATGCGGTGTTTCTCACCGTGAGCCCCTGATGCATTTTCCCATGCATTATAATATGATAATATGATTTCATATAGACTGTGGAGTTGTAAAATAAAAATCGGTCAGTGGTGGATGTTAAAAAAATCAGTACCTAGGGATACAAATTATGTGTAAGGGAATCTTCAGGATGCAAAGTTGAAGGGTAGAGGGTCTACAACTTTGAGTAGGAGATTTACAAATTCCAGAAAAGAATGACTTTCTCTGAGATGGGAGGAGTGGAGCAGGGATACTTCTGTAAATTTAGTCCTGATATTATTTGCATTCACTCAGTCAATATATATGTATGTATATGTATAAGTACATGTACATGTATGCATATGCATATATATTTATTTTTTTAATTAAAAAAAATTATTTTTATTTTTTTTCAGCGTAACAGTATTCATTGTTTTTGCACCACACCCAGTGCTCCATGCAATCCATGCCCTCTCTAATACCCATCACCTGGTTCCCCCAACCTCCCACCCCCCGCCCCTTCAAAACCCTCAGATTGAAATTTATTTTTAAGTCATATAAATACATTTATATAAATATATTTATATTTAAAATATATTTATATTTTAAAAATATATATTTATTTTAAATATATATATTAAATATAAATATATTAAAATATATATTTATTTTAAATATATATAATATATTTATTATATATATATATTTATCTTATATATATATATATTTCCCCCCCCCCTGCAGTGGACTATGTACTTTCCTGGATATTGAGGAGGTTCAAAAAGAATGCTGTTCTCAAACTCAGGAAGGATGTATCATGTTCCTATTCCCATCATTTCAGTTTTCTAAGTTATTAGCTGCTGATAGTGTGGATATTTCAGTCCTAACAGTAGGAATTCAAATCTAGCTCTTCCAGAAATCGTCTCTGGTTCTTCAGCGCTAAGGAGGGGAGCCAACATTCCTGTGAGGGTTCCATGGATGGATGAAAGGATCAGAAAAGATGGGGCTTTTCATTCACCATCCTTGACAAGAGGCTTCTCCTGGGCAACAGAATCATATGACTCAGCAATTTAGAGTTAACTCAATGAGAAGACTTTGTCTTGCCACTAACCACTCAAATTTTTATCACCTCCTCACATTGTCTGCATCCGTGCCCGTGCGTGAACACACACACACACACACACACACACACACACACACACACACATTTTATATTACTAGGGCTACCACAGCAAAAATCCCACACGCTGGGGGACTTAAACAACACAAATGTATTTTTCATAGCTCTAGAGGTCAACGTATCTGCGGGATTGGTTTGTCCTGAGGACTCTCCCCTCAGCTTGCAGATAGCTGCTCTCTCCCCGTGTCCTCACATGGCTTTTCCTCTGTTGTGAGCCTCCCTGGTGTCTCTTTGTGTGTCCTAATCTCTTCTTATTAGAAGGGCGTCAGTCATTTTGAGTTAGAATCCATACTAATGGTTGGATTTTAACTTAATCACCTTGTATAAGGCCTCTCAAAATATGGTTACATTCTTTTTTTTTTTTTTTAAGATTTTATTTATTTGAGACAGAGAGAACATGAGTGGGATGAGGGGCAGAGGGAGAAGCAGACTCCCTGCTGAGCAGGGAGCCCAGTGTAGGGCTCGATCCCAGGACTCTGGGATCATGTCCTAAACCAAAGGCAGTTGCTTAACCGACTGAGCCACCCAGGTGTCCCCAAAAATGGTTACATTCTCTGGCACTGTGAGTTAGGGTTTCATCAGATGAATTTGGTGGTGGACATAATTCAGCCTACAACTATAGGTATATAGAGACCTATATTACATCTCTCTCTCTCTCTTTCACTGACAGGAAGTATGCCTGTATTTGTTTCTTTGTCAAGGGGTGAGTGTCAGCTCTCTGCCTTATGTTACAACCTACAGATAAAGACAAAGGGAAGAGGACAACAGGTGTTCTGAAGCAGCAGATACTCAAGACCAAATCAATGGAGGTAAACCCCAGGAAAGCTGCAGGAAGCCTGGAGGGGCTAGGGTGGGCAGGAAAGCACTCTCTGCAGTGTGGTGGGCTGCCCTGTGCCAGACCACACACCATCAGGGCAGGCATCAGTCTATGCCCTCCTGAGCATGTTCTCTGGGACAAAACCCCCACATTCTTGAGTAAGATTGCTCAAGTTCCTATTCAGAAATAATTGTCAAGGAGGAAATTACTTCTTCTTCTTCTTCTTCTTTTTTTTTTTTTCTTTTTTGGCGATTCTTTTCTTCCTTCTCGTTTTTAAATTCTCCTTAAGATGATAGGCAGATGGGACTTCCTTAAATGAAAGTCACTTAGTTCCCATTTTCTCTAATGGGAGGCACTTCAAATAAAAAGCTAGGTGTCAGATAGACACGCATACACAAGACATTTCTTAACTGAAGGGGAATTCTGCAGATAACTAGGAAACCTGAGAACAGGGTCAAGGGTGTTTGCCCAAGCCCAACAACATGTATTAATTTATAAACTCAACAGACTGTGTTACTGAATTCACTCCATACTCAAGTCTGAGGAAACTCTTTCCAAATGAGTCTAACAGACCTTCGCTCAAGTTTCATGAAGGCAGCCAGAGAGAGGTGAGACTTCCCACAGCCTTCCCCAAGAAGGACCAGAGCCATCTGGGCGGGAGGTGCTGCCCTCCTACTGGCCATGGGGGGAGACAAGACGTGGTTTCAGAAAGGAATATGGACAGCCTAACCAGGAACAAACGGTGAGACACTGTTACATTGCAATCCTAAAATTGGAATTGTCAACAAAATGGCCCGAGGAGAGCATCACATCCTGCAGACACTGAGTCCCACAGACAGAGCTCAACAGGAGGATGTTGGGTAGATGCTGGCCATGCCCCACAGGAGTCCCAGACAGGACAGGACATCTTCTCCCCATGGGTTTTAGTTTTGTAGTTTGTTTGCCTTCCTGCACACTTGGTGTGTTTGTTCTGTTTTAGTCATGAGAGGGTTGAAAATGTTAAGGAGGCAGACACCAAGAGCTCTCACATTTCAGCAACAAGCCCAGCACATACAGATGATCAAATTTACTCAGAGCTCATTAAATGAGTAAAATATGTACATATTTTCTGTACTGCTTTTTCTCATTAGGGAAACTACTTTCCCCCAGAATAGGAGCCATTTGTGGAACATACATCACACCAGAGCCCTGGGTCTCTCCTGCAGCAATGAAGGTACCCATGGGGTGGATGTGACCATCAAAGGGCTGAGAGTCTCCTCATGTCTTCCCAGGGAGCCTCCTGGGTCTCCTCAACTGTTCTCCAGTGCTCTGTGGCTAAACGGAAGAGTGGCAGTCTTCTCTTAATTCACATATAGATTTGAGAGCTAGAACTTGCTTAGATTTAAGACCCACCCACCATATTTATTATGAATATGTCATTGACATTTGTCTCTGTTGAAATCTACTCTGTGATGCTATTTGACTTGGTACAAAATCACACATTTTTATTTTATGTCAATGCATTAACATGTCATAGTGATCAAGACCCTTTCTTATGACTTTCAGGTGCCCTGACGCTCAAACAAGGCTGATTAACCAGGCCCCAGGGGTGTCTCATGCAGTGGATTGCTTCTCTGTCTCTCTGTGGGGGCAGGGGCTGCGCCTTATTAAAATTGATATTCTCTGCACCCTCGCTGGCTTATAGGGGGCAGCTGGTAAGGCTTGTTGGATCTGTGAATTCCCATCTGTGAGCATGAAGCAGGTGTGGTTTGACTTAGCAGCTAATGTCAATTGGGTATCGTCAAATGGCAGTAACTTCACTAGTTGGACCCATCCAGGTGTCAGTCCAGAGTCAGGAGGGAGGAGGAAGCAGAGTCATGTTCCAGTTTGGGAACTTGTCCCGGAGGGAGAAGACATTTCCAATATGGTACTGAGTCTGGTTTTCTCTATTGTGCATCTTGGTGGTCACCTCCTCAGTGGGACCAGAGGAGAAAAGTCTATCCTAGCTTCCCCCCACTCAGAGCAACCACTTAGAAAACTTTTATGAGAGCCCAGGAAAAGACCTGACAGTGGGAGAAGGTGGCCACAGAACCAGGAAAACTGCTGATCCTCTAGAGTCTCTCTCTTGTTCTTCAATGTCCACAAGCATGAAAAGAAATAGCTTGTCTGAAGCTGGATGGTGGCGGCGGTGGGGTGGGGTGGTGGAGTTTCTTGCTCTTAAGTGCTAGTGAGGACCCGGTCTCTGCTAGGGCAACAGGAGCTATGTGCCCTGGTGCTAGTGATCCTTGACCAGTTGTGTTGGGGGGGGGGATATGAAGGTTTTCCAGTTGAAGTACCTTCATGTCTTTCTCAGAGACTTACGGTTTACACAGTAGTAAGTATAACTATTTTTCTCTCAACGGGAAGCACTATCCCCAGTAAGAATTGATTTTCCCTTCTGAAACCCCAAACCTCTGCATCCTTTTTCAAGTTTGGAGATCAGGGTGGTAGTGTCCTAAGACAGTAGTGCCCAGTGCTGCCTGGGAAGATTTTAATGATACTGGAGCCCTGGCTAGACCCAGACTAATTTCTCTGGAGTCTTTGGATTCAGGCATCAGTATATATTTTTTTAAGATTTTATTTAAGAAATTTATTTTTAAGTAATCTCTACACACAGCATGGGGCTTGAACCCACAACCCTGAGATCAAGAGCTGCACACTCCATCGACTGAGACAGCCAGGTACCCTGGGCATCAGTAGTTTTTAAAGCCCTTCGAGGAGTTCTAACATGGAGCCGATGCTGAGAACCACTGCTTTGAGTCTACTCCAGTCCTCAAATGCAAAGTTTTTGTTAAAAAGAAAAATAAGGCCAAAGATTTCTTTTAATTGGAAAAAGTATCTCTTTTTTCATATTCTCATATCTCAAAAGCTACCAAAGGGATTTTTCCTCCCCTGAACTTTCCATTAATAAAAAAAAAAACAAATTTATACTGAAAACAATGATGAGAAAATTCAGCCAAAAGTAGAATTTTCCAGAAAGTTATGGGCAAGTGAAAAAAAAAAAAGGCGAAGACGGTCATTGAAAAAAATGCTTTCACAGGAATTTCCTTTTAAATCTGCTTGCAATTGATGTCTCATTTCAAAGATGGATAAACAGCCTTTAACAAAAAGCCCCACCTCTGGCTATATTGCTAAGAAGCTCGGTGTCGAGTGATGGAAATGCCCACGGCAGAGTTCACTCAGTCTGAGTCAATGTGGGTTTTAAAGAAGAAGTTAACAAATTTTTAACAGTAAGAGCACAAGTGGGTAACAAAATGACTGGCAGCTCTGTGACTCGTAAAAGAAGTATCTTAACAGCTAGAAGTGATCGCTCATCTTGCAAACACAACTTTCTAGAGATTCTATCAATCCTATCTTCTGGGGGCAAAAGAAATGTGTGTCTCCAGTTGGTTAGATACTCCTGCTTTCCGTGTGGCTCTGAGCCACTCAGAAGGGGGAGAGAAAGGGGCGCACGAAACGAGTTTTTGAGCCTGCCCAAATGCGTCAAGTGCTTGACCATCTTTTGTTTTATGTGAGTCTGGCACAAGCTGACCTCACTGATTTTTAAGGCAACGGCTTCCCACTGGCTCTAGGAGGAAGCAGAAACCCCTCAGGCTGACATGCACGTAACAGGGTCCCACCGTGTCTTCCCATCACTGCACCAGTGGGTGCTCCTGAGAGCTTTCTGGTGAAGAGACTCAGGGACAAATGTGAGCCCAAGACATCTCCCAAACTCCCCTGGGTTTTGCTTTTCTACTGTGGCTGGCCTCATCCTCTAGGCTGAGGTCCTTGTGAAGCATTGTACAGACTTTATCAAGTAAGCGCCTTACGAGAACTGGAGAGGCAGGAATTATTGTCCCCCCCTCCACCCCCGCTTTTTCCTTAAAACCCCAAGCAACTTCTGTGATCTCCTTCTTCAGAGACTAGGGTTTGTTTTCTTAAGAAAAATACTACCTTTTTACTCTTCAAGCAGGTAGTCAAGTTGAGGTGCAGGAAGGTGCTTAGTCCCTGGGTCCCCTTGGGTTCTTGGGATACTTTTGACTGAGCACGTTTGTAAGGGAATTGGAGCAAAGCAACTCAGGACTCGGCCAAGCTGGGATTGCTCTGAAGGAGTGGAGGACGGGGCCGTCCTTGGTCCACGCCTCTGTCACATGGCTGAACTCTGTTGGGTCATGACAGGGATGGTGCTCACGATGGAGACAACTTACGGAATCACGAGGAAGGGATAGTCAGATGCAAACTCTCGTTCAGCCCTCTGTGACACGGCTGGTGTCCTCTGTGTATGACTGGCACTCTTGTGCCTCTGGACCTTTGCTCCTCTCACCCCTCTGCTAGGATGTCCCTTCCCCACCTCTCCAAAGGCCCCGTCCTGCCTCTTCCTGCAAGGCCAGCTCAGATGCTACCTACTCCCCACTCCCAAATCCTCCTTTTTTTCTCCCAGCTTGAGGTAAACTGCTGGTCATGGGTTGAATTGTGTCCCCCAGAAAGATATGTCTAAGTTCCAGCTCCCAGTATCTGTGGAAGTGTCTCTGTCTGGAAGTGGTCTTTGCAAATTATACTGAAGGGAAGGATTTTGAGATGAGATGAGGGTAGACCCTCAGTCCAGTGAAGGGGTTCCTTATGAGACACAGAAGACCCGTGGAGATGCAGACAGGAGGCCATCTGAAGATGAGGCAGACGTTGAACTCATGCGTCTAAAGAGCCGGGCCCACCAAGGACTGCCAGCAGCACCGGAATTTAGGAGAGGACCGGAACAGGTTTTCCTTCAGAGCCTCCATAGGGAGTCAAACCTGCCAACACTTCAGGGCTGCCTTTTTGGCCTCCAGAATGGTGACAGAATAACTAACTGCAGTTCCAGGCCTCTGGGTTCGTGGTGATTTGTAACCGCATCCCCAGGAAACTACACTGCCTCTCTCGGGGACGCTCCTAACATCCCATCTGATCATCTCCTGAGACACATCAATTTTGACCCCGTGTTTTATCTTCTCCTGTATACATTGCCTTCTCCTACCAGAGCCAGCAGGATTATCCCTTGGGTCTCCTATGATGCTTTCTGCAGGTTGGTGCTTTGGTAATATTTGCAGGGTGCTGCAGGGGGCTGGGGAAGGTTGGGGAACAGACCAGTTCATGCTCCTATAGTGACTGGAAGAGCTCGGGGGAGGGCTTGGACTCAGGCTGCTGTTCCCTTCCAGGTGGGGGCTAGCCCAATTCTGGCCCAGCCCTGAGGCCTCTCTGTCATTTCAGGACTTTGGTATACTCTGGTACACTCCAGGCAGCCCTGGGTGAGGGGCTCCTGCCTCTGTGTTTCCCATTAAAAATTATTATTATTATTTTATTATTCCCATTATTAAAGTACACCCCTGGCTCACTATTCAAATGATCTCTTCAAGGCCTGTCTTCACTGGACTCACAGCCCACAAGGTCAGAGGTCATGCCTTTTGACCTTTGAATTTCCTCAGCCCAGTGCTAATGACATATTGATGTGTAGTGAATAGCGTTTAAAGCTCTTAAGGATTTGGTCTCCAGCTGGCTTTTCAGGATCCTTTTGTCTTATCTGCTCATTCTGACTGCCCCCTACCCACTACAATCCAGTGAAACCAATCTCTTGGCTAAGCATTGAATTGTTCCCCCTTCTGCTGCCTCAAATTCACATGTTGGAGCGCTGACTCCCAGTACCTGAGATTGTGGCCTTTTTTGGAGATAATACATTATTAATAGGAGGAATCAAGTTAAAGTGAGGTCGTTCGGCTGGGCCCTAATCTAATATAACTTGTGTCTTTATAAAAAGAGGATATTCGGGCACAGAGATACACATAGAGGGAAGGTGGTGTGAAGACAAAGGGGGAGGACAGGCCCCTACAAACGAAGGAGAGAAGCATAGAAAGGGTCTGCTGCCTTTCGAAGGAACCAACTCTGCTGACACCTTGCTCTTGGACTTGGAGCCTCCAGAACTGTGAGACGTCATCGTCTCTGCTGTTTGAGCCACACATTCTGTGTTCCTGTGCTATGGCAGCCTGAGCAAACGAGGGCACCCTTGTTCTCAGGTCCCTCAGCCTCTCCCTCGTGCCTTTGCACATGCTGTTCCCTTTGCCTGGCACATCCCTCTGCTGAAGAAAGCTCAGCTTCTGTTCGGTGTGGCAGGCTCTGTGCGAGGAGGCTTACACGCATTACCTCACTGAGTTCTCAGAGCAGCACGGTATTTGGAAGTTCCTTTTTACAAAAAGAAGCGCTGCATTTGCTGGTTGGCTGGTACTAACAGGAGAGCTGGAACTCATCCCAGTGAACCAAAGAGAGAGGTTCCATGATTTCATGGTATCCCAGTGACCGTGCTGAACGGACCGGTCACAGGGTGCTGCCATCCTTGGGGCCCATACCCTGGGCCCAGCATGACATCGGGCCATGTCTTGGTCACCTGATATGGGATGTGGTGGGACTTCCAACATTAGTAAGATGAAATCATTTTTTTGTGACTTAGAGGAAACCATTCTGGAAAAAGAAAATGTGTGACGCCCCGTTTGAAAGACTCTGACCTCACGTGAGACTAGGGCATCTGTGTCAGAAGGGAAGTGGGTGGTGTGCGGTGGTTAAGTGCTCAGAGTGGTGTTGGGCACGTAGCAAGCACAATGGACTGTGCCTCCCGGCTCTTATTAGTATCATTCTGTGACATCTCTGCCAGGGGAGTGTGGCACAAACGTTAAGTTAGGCTCCTCCCTTGTGTATGTGAGCTGATCCTACGAAGTTTATGGGATCACGGTTATCTAACACAGGATGAAATAGAAAATTTGTCTAGAATATCACAACAAGTGAAGGGAGGTGAAGCAATACCCGCCCTTTCCTGCCAAGCCCCAGATCTGGGGCTCTGACCTCGCAGGACCTACTTCCCACGTAACGATGCTCAGTGAACATCTCAGTTCTTACATGTGACTCCAAGTTTTCAGGAATAAATTGAGCCTCTGTGTGGCTGTGAAGGAGAACTCTTCTTGACCCTTTTTTTCACAGGTGTTCGTATCTGCTCTACACCACAAAACTCGTCTCCATGCTTTGCCAGTAAGTGGTTTGCCAGAACAATTTGAAGCAAGTAGGGAAGTTGTTGGAAGATTCCCAGTCACCCCTAGGAGACTGAGATCAGAAACTGTGAGGCGCAGTTCTAATCTGACCCATCGTGTTGGCAGTAAAGCCCATCTTTACTGACCTGGCTTTTCCCTTCATGGAAAAGAAAAATTAGCAGCTGGCATGTGTATCATGTACCGCTAAGTGGTTGGAATTTTACTTAAGCGGCTTTCTTTCTCAGTCCTCAAGACTGTGTGTGGCAGCAACTCATTTATTTCTTCTCCCAATTCTGTACAGCACATATAGTTATTGCCTTAACGGTTGTGTATAATGAAGCTCAGAAATATGGAAGAATTTGCACCTGGAAAAATAAACAAGTATGTACTAGAATTTCAATACAGGTTTTCTTGATTTCATATTCCAAACCATTTCCAAATCCCCACCGAGCTTCTCAGCCTGGGAGAAGCAGTCAGGATGGGCTATCTAGACAGGGAAGGACAAGGCTGATGAAATGCATGGAGACCCCTCTAGCAGGTCTCTCCAGAGGGCTGGAATTCCCTAGAGTCTGTTTCCAGTTAAGGCATGTTTACAAAGGGTGACCATCTGACCTTAAGTCCCTGAGGTGGGGGCACCACAGGACCACTGTCCATGTGGGTCTCTCACTCCCATGACTCCCGGTGGCTGACCGAGAGCACAGGTGAGTACGGGCAGTGAGGGGAAATGAAAAAGGCTAAGAGGGATTCTCGGAAATCACCAGAAAGGAGCAGGAAGATTCAGTCAGATTCAACACCTATTTTTGGGGGGCTCCAGGCCAATAGTGAATTGTGGGTTGGAGCTACCTGTTTCTATGGGAGATAGAGATGGAAGGAGACCCAACACTGTGTGTGGGTTGTGAGGGTCACTGGCACAAAGAAGGATGATGTTGAGGACAAAATGGACTTATATTTACGTTACCTTCCGTTCCACATTGAAGGGAGAATACTGCCCTTTTTGAGTTTTTTGTCCCTTTGCTATAGCTGACATGGAATAATGAAAATAATGCCTATGTGCATATCTGCATGTCACAGTGCAGACCCTTTCTCTTTGGTTCTCAGGAAGATGTTTTTACATTTTCACGTTTGTGGTGGCAGTCATGAGTTACTTAAAGGGCCAGGGCCTTCCTGAGGATCTTAGCGTTGTACACCTGCACTTGAACTTGGCAGCACTCACAGAAACTCAGTGACACAAGGAAGGGTTGGAGGCCAGCATGAAGCAGGGAGCATTTCCTCCACTGATAATGAGGTCACTGGCTTTGTTCTCTTAATGAGATCACCAGCTTCGTTCTTGTCCTGCTCTTCCTCCCTCTTTGTCCCAGGAGACTACACTCAAGGCAGAGAGAAGCAGCTTCTGTTTGAACCTGTAGCTCCTGGAAAACCTGGATAAAAGAAAATGAGAGTTTGGTTTGTATTCTCCATTCGACTCTGAAGTACAGTGGAAATGCTCCATTGGAGACAGCTGCCCCAGTTTAGAAGCGTAGTCCTCTTGTCTTCTTTTATATCCATACCTGTCATTTGACTGGCCATCCATTCAGATGGCATTGGGAAAGAAAGACTAAGCATTTGTAAACATGTCTGGATCTGTGGGTGTGAGGTGCTTGAGGAAGGAGCCACCAGTGGATTTGGTCTTACGTGACACCCACCGGCACAGATGTCTTGAGATTTCCACCGGATCCCCAGTTCCAAGTGGAGAATGGACTTGTATTTTAGATTTGGTATAGCACAAGGGCTATGGTCTCCTTAATAGAGCTGAGTGGGGACTGTCCCCACCCGGCCCCCATCTTATGCAATGACGTACTCAGTGTTTTGAAAATAAAAACAATAATAATAGATGAGGGTTATTGTCTTCTCCATTACTTTTTTTTTTTTTTTCCAAAAGCACCAAGAGTCAGAAAGAGAACATTTCTTCCCAGTTCGCATTTAGGAGCTGCCCGGCTTTGTTGTGGATATAAATAAAAAACATAATATGATAGATCAAAAGAAAAGTGTAAGGCCAGGAAAATCATAGGCACTTAATAATGAAAAGAAAAACTTATGGAAGAATCAGAACTTGCCAGGCACTTTGAGAATGAAAAAATACTAACGAGTACACAGCATTATCAAAACATTCCTTCCTGACTAGGACAAACTTGAAAGCTTCCCCTTCAATCTTAGCGGCTGCCATCATGTCCTGTAACATAATTATGTGAAGCAGGGAAGAAACAAATTCTGAATGTGCAGGAAATAGTCATCCTAGAAGCGAGATATTTCTTGGCTTCTGGACTCTTTTCAAGCTCTTTTTCCATGAAGATCCTAACTTAGATTCAGCAGAACTGTGGGAAGGGGACAACAGTGGTTTTGGTTAATAGTGAAAAAGCACAGTGCCAGGGATGGTGTGGTCTTCTCCACCCTGATTTAGGAGAGGAGGATCACTCTATCTAGACGAGCAGATCTGAGCCAAATAAGGAGAATGGAATAAATAGTGAGTGCAAAACAAAGGGACCCATAAATATCATTTAGCCTCAGCATGTTTTCAGAATATTCAACCACCCCAGAAGCCCATGGCAGCTCTAATACATAACAGCGAACTTTGATGATGCTAGGGCATTGGGAGGACTGCTGGTTGGTGGGGAGGGAGAGGCTGAGGGCAAAAGAGAGGGTAGGGGCAGGTCATCATAGCAATTCTTTCATGTTTCTGAAGATTTACAAAAGGGATTCTTCTGGCTATCTGCAAAAAGTACAGTTACTCTGCAGGGCAAGCTGACCTGCCATCTGAAATATATGGATTTGCAACAACACTTTTCTGCTTGAAATGATAAGAACTAAGGTCGCATTTGGTTTTCTCCTCTTACATTGTCACCAGGACACCTCAGATTATATTCACTGCAGAGATCCAGGGCAAATGGCTAGTGGCATTCCCCATTTAGGCTCCAAGGAAAAAGCTGCATTTTTCTATAATTCTTGTCATTTGGAAATTCATTTTCTTTAAAGATGGCACCCATGCTGTGCAATCACATACTGTTTCTTTGGAAACAAACAGACATCTAAGTCCTCCTCCAAAAGTTATTTTTTTTTTTTTGAGAGCCGGAGTGCATCAAGGACCCAGACTTTGCTAGAACTTGGTCTTCAGGACCTACGCCCCCTGACCCCCTGCCATTTTTGTTTTCAAGGGAGCTGTGTTTTGTCACATGTGGTCTGTCAAGAGCGATCAGAGATGCTGAGTGTTTTTTGGACTCAAACTCTTGAGACAACACTGTACTTCCACAATGTGAACATTTAAAAAATATGCTCTTGGTGCTCAACAGTTGCCCTCCCTTCTCCTATACCCTCCTGCCCCCACCCCCATACCAGCCTCTCTGTTTTATGATCTTCAGGACAGGTTTTTACTCACCATTTTCTTAAGCAAGCCGCAGTTTGGGGGTACTTTGTGTTTGCATTATTTTGGTTTGTCTCTAGATTGTTTGTGCACACTACAAGCCAAATAACAAAATAACATGGTTGTCCCCTTTTTACAAACTGAGTTAGTGGCAAGACAAAAGGACACTTCACCCAGCATGATGTTATGCTTTCTGTTCATGTGAAGGAAAAAGAAAATGAAGAAACGGTCAATGCTTTCTCTCCTAAGAGATGAATTGGGGTGTTTATCCCCCCAAATAAGCTCTTGGCATTTTTTCTGGACTCTGTTTTTATATTTGTTAAGATAGAAGATGACACCATGAGCTGTGAAATAGGGTTATTTCAGAGAAATAACCCTATTTGAAATAGGGTTATTTCAGAAACAACACAGTAGACTGTCTCCTTGTTCTCTAGCTACACATCACATGTGGTCATTAAAACATGGATTCCAGTGAGAGGAGTTTGATGCACTGGGCCAGGAAGGCCCAGAATTGGCCCTTTTCTGGGAACAGGGTTCCACATGATGTGTGGAGTGGACAAAGCCATCTGAAGGGCCTGACATCTTGCTTCACTCAGAGGGGTTATGAAACAGAGTTGACTCAATATCATGTGTTGTCTTCAACTGATAAGGCAGCTCAGGGCACCAGGAGGGACGCTTTCACATGCTCATGGAAAGTACTGCATTGCTGTTCTGGGGAGACATTCCTTTGTGTGAAGGGGATGTCCTTTCTCTGGTGAGAGAAGATGGTAATGATGGCCGTGTTGTCTGGGAATAGGTTAAGAAATTCAAGAGGCCAAGGCTGGTATTCCCTCAGGCTAGGGATATATAATTAAAAAGCTGGATTATCTGCAAGCTTTCCCTAGGTAGGGTTGATTAAACAACTGTGGGATGCCTGTGCAGCTGGAGAGAAAAATAGGTAGAAGTGAATTAGATTCACTTTCCCCAGTTGATGGTTGTGATCTTGCTAGGTCATTGGGTTTCATCAAACAGTCATGAAAAAATAGAATTCTGCCTTAGACAGTGTTCCTGGGTCAGGAATCCCACAATTATACCTGGTAACACACTTCTAGAATTTTTGCTTCCTGCTGCCACCAATGTAAGCTCTTCTAGGTTTTATTTTATAAGGGAGGAATGCTTCCATAGGAGACCCAATAGTGGTTCCTTTGAATTGGTAGTTGAGACTACCATCTCACCAGTTGGAGCTCCTCACACCACTGAACCAAAAGGAAAAGAGGGAATTACCTGTGAAATAATAGAAACCATGTATATTGGTCTCTATTCTCAGTTCCTGGCAGAGAGCTCCTAAAATGCTTATAATTTCCTAAGTGATAAGAGCATTTAGGAACATCTTTTGATCTAACATTTGGTCTTTGATCCTGGTTCCTCGCACAGAGTTCTCAACCTTTGGGACTTGTTGGGAGATATGAGTGTCTTTTATCCTAATAAAGGGACTTTTGGTGGGCTCCTGCATAGCTTCAAGATGAAGGCTGGCCACCAGAAAGACCAAGCCACAATTAGAAACATGTAACTTTCAGCCCGACCTCTCATCCTGTGGAAAGAGGAGAGGGTTGGAGACTGAGTTAATGATTGTTCATGCCTATGTGATGGAGCCTCCATTAAAATCTCAAGAGCATGGGGTTTGGAGAGGTTGGTGAAAGCACTCACATGTTGGGAGGTGGCACATCCCAACACAATGGAGATAGAAGCTCCTGTGCTCCATACCCTTCTGAACTTTGCCCTTTGTATCTCTCTATCTGGCTGTTCACTTGTATTCTTTAGCACACCCTTTATTATATAATAAACCAGTAAATGTAACTAAATGTTTCCCTGAGTTCTATGAGCCATTATAGCAAATGATTGAACCTGAGGAGATGGGTAGTTGGAATACTGATTTATAGCACAGGTGACAATCTGGTCTTGCAACTGGCATCTGAAGTAAGGGTAGTCTTGTAGGACTGAGCCCTTAACCTGTGAGGTCTTCCCTAACTCCAGTTAGCGTTCAAATTGAATGGAGTTGTAGAATATCCAGGTAGTGTCACAGAGAGTCGCTAGGTATATGGGAAAAACCCACACACCTGATGTCAGAAGTGTTGTGTGATACCAGTGTGTGAGAGTCAAGGAGAAACACTGAGTTTTCCCTGCCATGACCCCAGAGGTTGTGTTGGGTCATCCAACCACCAAGTGGAAATTAGGTCGTTTGGGTACTACAGGGGCAGGGAGGATTATATCTGGAACCCAAAGGATATTCTGGTCTGTCCCTCGGTACTTCCATGCCCAGTGAAAAACTATGGCAACCAGAAAAGGGGAGGTCCTCTGAGGATTCCGACTCATTTGGAATGAAGGATTGAATCACTGCGCCAGAGAACTCTGAAAAGCTGAAGTCTTGGTTGAGGACAAAGGAAGCACAGACTGGATCATGGTGGAAAGGAGTTGCACATATTAGTCAATTAGAGAGGAAGACTGTAGAAACCAGGGCCACTTCCTTACATGCTCTTCCTCACATGCTCTTTGTATGCGCGTATATATTCAAGTGTCTCCTCTTTCCTCCTTCTCTTTATGCCTACAAACACTTCTTGCTGGAGGCTGACTTACAGTTTTGTTTCTGGGTAACACAACATTTGGCTGGGAATGTGATTGAATTTGAGGAATAATTATTCATCTCTTGACACATCTTCAAGCTTTGCTTCTTTTTTCCCCTCCCTTCTTGCCTTGTGTCGAATTCATCAACTTTTCTTTTACTTCCTCATTTCCCCCCTAAGTGTTTAGAAAGCATACATTCTCTTTTTATTATTATTGAGGTAATCCGCTGATTTTTTTTAACATGTGTACTTGACCTGATGTTCTCCAGAGGTGATTTATGTTTGCTTCTTGAACAAGAATGGTTTAGCTTCTTTCGGAACTCTTCCGTCTTTTACGATGTTGGTAGCTATTGTATGAGCCCCCCCTGATTTTAAGCAACATGCAATTAGCTATGATCAGTGTCTGTACCAGTCAGTAATGACATTCTGTAGGGCGTGTTACTGAGTTGTTTGGCCGCCATTGTTTTGGGTGTCTTCTTCTTTCCTTTTGGGCTCAATTTCCTTCTTGCCAAAGTACACCTCTTAGTAATTTAAACAGCAAGATCCTGTGAGCGCTCAGTTAACTCTCTTCATCTTTGTATGTCTAAAACTGTCTTCATTAGGTTTTAAATTTTAACTTTGATTGGTAATTTAGTTAGAATTTAGATTTAATGACCATTGTTCCACCTGATATCTAAAAGATATTGGTGGTCTCTGGCATCTACTTTGGCTTCTTAGAAATCCACTAATAGTTTAATTATTATTCCTTTTAGCTCATCGGTTTTGTTTTCCTTCAGACAACTCTAAGATTTCCCTTTTTACCTTGGATATTGTGCAGTTTTATTACCATGCACGCACAGGCTTTATTTCTACTGGTCCACATTCAGTCTACTTATACAATTTGAAGACACATTTTTCCTCCTTTTGTAAGAAATTCGCTGTTATCTCTTGAATATCACCTCTCCATCTTTCTCTTTTATTTACTCGTTCTAGAACTCCAGTTAGACATAGATGGGCCCTCTGATTCTACCCTGTGTCTTTTATACCTCACACTTTATCTTTCTGAACTACACTTTAGGTGATTTCCTTAGTGCTGTATTCTAATTCTGTTCTCTTCAACCGTACATGGCTTACTATTGGACCCACCTACTGAGTCTCAATTTCCATGCTTTTTGTATAATTTGTATACTTTCTGTTTGAGTTTTTGGGGTGAGGTTTTTCTATCTTTTTTTCCCCTGTACTATTTTGTTACAGTAAATGTTTTATCCCTAAATGTTTTAAATATAATTAGAATCTCTTTGGGTTGTCTTATTGTCTCCTGTTTTGATGTGCAAATGTTCCCATTTACTGTGCTTGCTAACTGCCCATTTTGGTAATTTGCTTCCTAATGTGATTTGGATTCTGAACTCATTTTTAGATAGAGTTGTTTTCCACGGGATGCTATTGCTTCTGGGGATACTCTGTGGAGAAATTCAGCATTTCACAGAAGCCTCTAGTAAAGCATCTATAGGCATCTTTAACCAGATGCCTCACCTGGCTTCTTATTAACCAGAATGGGGTCACACTGGAGCCAATGAATTGCAAGGAGGAGAGAATTACTCTTTTACCAACCAAGCTCACCCCAATCCAGCAGACAGTTGTTCAGCTGCATCTTAGGAACACAAACTATGGAGAAGGAGTGGATATCTAAGCAAAATCAGGGTTCTTCTAGAGAGCAGAAAGAGACAATATACATTCAAACTGTAACACTGCCAAAGATTTCAAATTTGCAGCCACATTTGCAAATTTGGCCACTTGCAGCCAAGAGTTAATTCAGTAGAGAAATCTTCAATGGCTGTGGAAGGAGAAGGGAGAAAAAGAATAATTAAAAACAAAAACAAATACTGGTAGGGCATGTTTTGGTGGAGTATCATTTATCACATTCTCCAGAAATGCCTCACATTTTTGTGAAAGGCAACTTTGGTTTTCATTGCTGGGTATGGAATAGCACTATACACCACACCTTGTGCCTCTCTTTTGTCTTTTTTCCCTTCTATTTACAGGGAAAGAGTATAAAAGCAACAAAGAAAATGTAAATAAAATGATCTCTAAATTTCAGATCTGACAAAGCAAAAAATTTAGTATTAACAATAATTGGAATCTATCTGTGAGTTCACTATGATCCTTTGAAGGGTTCAAAGTCATTTGAAGAAAGAAAAAGCCATATTCACGTTTTGACACAGAGCTCTGCTTGGCCCTGGGTCACACACATAGCAGTTAAGTGTCATAACAGGGAACAGAGTGTCTGGCTCCTGGTTCTAGCACTCTGACCAGCCACACAACTTTGGCACCAGTTTTTCTGTGACTTGGAAGCCAAAGTCAGGACAGCAGTAACAGAAGCAACCAAGGTGGCCAAACAATGACGTGTTGCAAAGACTGGTGCATTTTCCTCTATTCAGTCGATATTTGATGAGTGCCTACCTTGTGTCAGGAATTATACTAGGTGTTGATATGTTATGGAATAAACAAAGTCTGTGCCTTCATTGGAGCTGACTAGGGATAAAAACATTGTGTCAGACATTATATGGTTTTAAATCTGTGGATATTTGAAGTCTTCATTACTCACAGAGATATGCTCCACCTTATCAAAAAGTAAAAGCAATACTCATCATAGTGGTAGGGGCTAACATACCCCAAATTCAACATAGTAGATTTCCAGATGCTCCACTTGCTTGCACAAGTTCTTCCTGTCATTCTACTTATTCATTTACTTAACAGCAGTTAGATAAAGTGGCAGAGAAGACCTCTCTGCCAAGGTAACAAGCTGGGACCTGGGACTAAGTGGAAGAATGACCATATTGGTGGGAGTAGGGGTGGGAGTAGCTGAGGTGAGGGGAATGTTCCAGAGAAAGGAAGCAGCCTATGCAATGAACCTGAGATGGAAAAGAGCATATTCCCTTCTTTTCTTTTCTTTTCTTTTTTTTCTTTTCTTTTCTCTTCTTTTTCTTTTTCCTGGAGTAGCTCTTATTTATTGATTGACTGATTTTAAAGGATTTACTTATTTATTTTAGAGAGAGAGACAGAGAGGGAGAGCATGAACAGGAGGGGCAGAGGGAGAGGGAGAGAGAATCCCAAGCAGACTCCATGCTGAGCTCAGAGCCCAACAAGGGGCTTGATCCCATGACCCTGAGATCATGACCTGGGCTGAAACCCAGGTTAAGTTGGACACTTAACCAGTTGTGCCATCTGGGTGACCCTTTTTATTTATTTATTTAGTTTGGATTTATTTTATTTTATTTTTCTTCAAAATTTTGTTTAAATTCTGGTTAGTTAACGTATAGTGCAATATCGGTTTCAGGAGTAGAATTCAGTGACTCATCACTTATGTATAACACCCAGTGCTCATCAAAACAAGTTCCCTCCTTAATGCCCATCCCCCATCTAGCCCACCCTCTATCCCCTTCCATCCATCAATCCTCAGTTTGTTCTCTGTTGTTGAGCTCTTGTGGTTTCTTTCCCTGTCTCCTCCCCTGCCATATGTACATGTTTTGTATCTTAAATTCCACATGAGTGAAATCATATGGCATTTGTCTTTCTCTGGTTTCTTTCACTTAGCATAATTTCCTCTAGCTCCATCAACATCCTCGCAAATGGCAAGATTTCTTTTCTTTTTTTTTTTGATGGCTGAGGAATATTCCATTATATATTTATCACATCATTTTTATCCATTCATCAGTCAATGGACATTTGAGCTCTTTCCATAATTTGGCTATTGTTGATATATATTCCCTTCTTGTATGAAAGCCACTGGGGGGCCCCAAGCCCATGCCCCTCAGCCTCCTCTAGTGTTCTCATCTTCCTCTTGGGAAGGTGGGCTTTCTCTTAGCCTTCTTTTTGCCTGTGCCCTATCTTTTTAATATATATTTTTTTATTTTTTTATAAACATATAATGTATTTTTAGCCCCAGGGGTACAGGTCTGTGAATCACCAGGTTTACACACTTCACAGCATTCACCACAGCACACACCCCTCCCCCAATGTCCATAACCCCACCACCCTCTCCCAACCCCCCTCCCCCCGGAGTTTATTCTGCGAGATTAAGAGTCTCTTATGGTTTGTCTCCCTCCCGATCCCATCTTGTTTCATTTATTCTTTTCCTACCCCCCAAACCCCCCACATTGCATCTCTACTTCCTCATATCAAGGAGATCATATGATAGTTGTCTTTCTCTGATTGACTTATTTCACTAAGCATAATACCCTCTAGTGCCATCCATCCACGTCACCGCAAATGGCAAGATTTCATTTCTTTTGATGGCTGCATAGTATTCCATTGTATATATATACCACTTCTTCTTTATCCATTCATCTGTTGATGGACATCTAGGTTCTTTCCATAGTTTGGCTATTGTGGACATTGCTGCCATAAACATTCGGGTGCACGTGCCCCTTCGGAGCACCACATTTGTATCTTTAGGATATATACCTAGCAGTGCAATCACTGGGTCATAGGGTAGTTCTATTTTCAGTTTTTTGAGGAACCTCCATACTGTTTTCCAGAGTGGCTGCACCAGCTTGCATTCCCACCAGCAGTGTAGGAGGGTTCCCCTTTCTCTGCATCCTCACCAGCATCTGTCATTTCCTGACTTGTTAATTTTAGCCATTCTGACTGGTGTGAGGTGGTATCTCATTGTGGTTTTGATTTGTATTTCCCTGATGCCGAGTGATGTGGAGCATTTTTTCATGTGTCTGTTGGCCATCTGGATGTCGTCTTTGCAGAAATGTCTGTCATGTCCTCTGCCCATTTCTTGATTGGATTATTTGTTCTTTGGGTGTTGAGTTTGCTAAGCTCTTTATAGATTTTGGATACTAGCCCTTTATCTGATATGTCGTTTGCAAATATTTTCTCCCATTCTGTCAGTTGTCTTTTGGTTTTGTTAACTGTTTTCTTTGCTATGCAAAAGCTTTTGATCTTGATGAAATCCCAATAGTTCATTTTTGCCCTTGCTTCCCTTGCCTTTGGCGATGTTCCTAGGAAGATGTTGCTGCGGTTGAGGTCGAAGAGGTTGCTGCCTGTGTTCTCCTCAAGGATTTTGATGGATTCCTTTCTCACATTGAGGTCCTTCATCCATTTTGAGTCTATTTTCATGTGTGGTGTAAGGAAATGATCCAACTTCATTTTTCTGCATGTGGCTGTCCAATTTTCCCAACACCATTTATTAAAGAGGCTGTCTTTTTTCCATTGGACATTTTTTCCTGCTTTGCCGAAGATTAGTTAACCATAGAGTTGAAGGTCTATTTCTGGGCTCTCTATTCTGTTCCATTGATCTACGTGTCTGTTTTTGTGCCAGTACCGTACTGTCTTGATGATGACAGCTTTGTAATAGAGCTTGAAGTCTGGAATTGTGATGCCACCAACTTTGGCTTTCTTTTTCAATATTCCTTTGGCTATTTGAGGTCTTTTCTGGTTCCATATAAATTTTAGGATTATTTGTTCCATTTCTTTGAAAAAAAAATGGATGGGATTTTGATATGTCCCCTATCTTTTCTATATTACTTTCTTCTCTCACCTCACATCTTTCCTATCTTCTTAATCATTTCATCCTTGAACTTTAAGTCTGCATGGAATCTGGCTGTTTTTTGGTCTTAATGTAATTGTTTAGACTGAAATCTATGCAGTCTGTGAACTTGGTTGGAATGGTTGCTGGTTTTTCTGTAAACCCACGTTTAGACACCATAATATAAACTTGTAACAATCTCATAGATTAACCCTGTGAAGAAATCAGCATTTGTTCATCATGTTGGAGTTTGCATGGTGTCTTTATAGACATTACCTCATTTAATCCCAGTCCCAACTTGTCAAGGAGGTGTCCTCATGAGGCGATCAAGGTTGCAAGGACTTTGCTGAAATCTGAAAGCTAATAAATAGTGAGGTGGGTCTGAAACCCAGGCCTTCTGACTGCAAATCACCTCTTTGTCTTTTCCATAGACAATACTATCACCCCGAATAAAGATTGCAGATTTAATTGTAGTAACTACAAGGTACCTTACACAAGGCTTATGTTGAGTAGGGTTCAAGGTCTCAATTGATTTTTGAGATTAAGATTCTTTAATTTAGATCAACTACCCTGTAAGATGGCATGAACAGAATGAATTAACTCATTTTTTTCTCCCTCCTCCCCATGAAACTAGAGTCGTATCTATTTCTTCAAGTGGCTTTTTGTTCAATTGACTTTCTGAATTTTCTAGGTCAGGAGTCAACAAATTTTTCTGTAAAGGGCCAGATAGTAAATGTTTTTGGCTTTGTGAAACTGTTCAACCCCACCACAATAGTGTGAAAGCAGCCATAGACAGTGTGTGAATAAATGAATGGGGCTGTGTTTCAATAAAACTTTATTTATAAAAACAAGCAGCTGACGGAATTTGGCACCCAGGCAGTCATTTGTTGACTGTTATTTAAGTTAAATGATTCAGGTATGTATTTATCATAGTATTTAAGATTTTCTTCAACTATGAGTAACAGAGGACCCCTAAATAATGGTGACCTAAACAAGAAGGATGTTTATTTCTCTCTCATAGAATGCCCAGGGATGGGCAGTCCCAGGTTGGTATGGCAGCTCTGTTCTGTGAACTCCTCAAATATCCAGTGGTCTTCCAGCTCACCACTCACCACCCCTCATTCTCAGATCTGAGATGACAACATACAGTTCCAGGTGGTAGGATGGGAGAAAGAGGTGAGAAAAAGACAGATGTGGACTGACTCTTAAGGGAAGTTCCCCAAAGCTATTGTATGACACTCCCTCTATCAATAACCCATCCTATTGGCCATAGTTAATGGCCAGTGGTTTCACTGCAAGACAGTCTGGGAAATCCAATTTTTATCCTGGGTGGCCAGACTTGGAATCTATTATGTGAAAGTAAATGGAATTGGATATTGGGAGAATCTGTCTCTGCCACATAACCCTTACTTTGTTCCATAGCTGAACTATAATATTATAATATTAAATAGTGGGCACCCTTTTCTTGTTTGTCTTTAATAGGAACGTTGCTAATGGCTCACTTTTAACTATGATTACAGCAGATTTCTGGTAGAGATTGTTTATCAATTTAAAGAAATTTTCTTTTATTTTTGACTTGTTGATTATTTTTTCAGGATTGAGTAATCCTTATGATCTGATGAGACAGGCCTGGCTATCCCCCTCTGTGTGATTCATAAGAATGACTTTAAGACCACCTGAATGGAGAAGTACAGGATTCCCCATGCAGATGAGCAGGGCTTTCTCAGTTCTTGGGATGGCTGTCCATGCTGCCAGTGCTCAGTCTCTGATTCCACTGTGGGACAAACCGAAGATGCCTTTGTATGGAATCACCTTCCTGTTCTCTGCAGAGGACCAGAGCTCCTGCTCTGTCAGACTTGTTTGTAGCTGGTGTATCAATGATGGTTTTCTATCCTTCTGTGCTATAAACTGTAAAATAGTTTAGTGAGCATTTGCATTGGGCATCCCTCTCCCTGTTTGTAGGCTTGTTTCAGCAGATGTTGGGAGAATTATTGCTTGCTATAAGGATAAAGCCTAATCCCATCTTCCTTGTTGAAATCGGAGTCTCCAGCCTCTATGTTTAAAAAAACTCCCCAATCCCCAATAGTCCACTGGAAACATCTGTTGGAACAGCTTCTTCCTCTCTTAGTCAACTTTCTGTGCAACTGTATTTGGCCTGGACCTATTTCACTGCCTTCTCCTCACTACTTTGAAGAGATCTTGATTTATTTTTTGTTTGTTTTTCTGATGGTACCTACTTGCCCCTTCCTAAAGAAATTACTGCTATGGTCTGTTTTCATGCCAGGTCCTTCCTGTGGGAGACAGTCCTATGTCTGGCATGCCTAACCAGCCCTGTCATGTATGCTTTTCACATCCAGATGGAATATCCCTCCCGTTTGTCCCTAGGCTGCCATAGAGCACATATTGTCATCCATTCAAGCCAGATGAGCCACACCCCATTTGTGTTCACCACATCTCTTCTCCCTTAACATGGCAACCGGCCATGCTTTTAATCGAGCGTGTTCCATGAGCCTGTGTCCTGTAGCTGAGTCACAGCTGACCATCCATGGGCAGGTCCCATGAGCAAGAAATACCCTTCTTTTTCCTAAGCCACAGGGATATTTGAGTTGTTTGTTTCCTGCAGCATAACTTAGCCCATCCTGACTCATACAGAGAGTCAGACAGATTCTTTATGGCAGGACTTCTCAGACCTTCTAAGACACTGCTGCGCGGTGTGACTCTCCCAGATGGAGATGAGGTGTACTGCTTTCTTGCCCTTAATGCCCGACAAGCTCTTAACCAAAACGTCTACTGAAGCTTGGGCTGTTGTTCCAAAGAAGACAAGTGGATACTTGGCTGTTCATGTTTCTCCAATTAGGTTGAAAGCCCTGCAGTGTGGACCCAGGGACGAGCATGTGTCCGGCACAGGGTTACATTCAGTGAAAGCTTATTGATAAAAGAACATGAACCAATCTCCGCCACCTCCATGCCCAACTACATGAACAATTTATTTACTTATTTGCTTTGGGAATTGAGTTAAGTACTCTATGCCTCCTGCTTGAGTCAAATGAGATCTCGTTTAGCCCGTGGAGGGACTGCTGACCTGGACAGGTGCTCCTTCGCAGTGCTTGGGAGGCAGAGAGCTGTGTGAGAAGCTGATGTCCAGAAAAGCTGAGGAAGGTCAATGAGTAGGATCTAATGCTAGAAACTGGGCAGGAATCACTCTGGAACAGAGACGCAGTTTTAAGGCTTGTGCTGAATGGCCTACAGTTATTAGAACACTTTCTGAAGCTCTTCCCAAGGGTATGATTATGGCCATCGCTTCTTAACAGATGTGGTTGTTACCAGGAGGGGTGCTGCCATTTTTTCTTAAAAAAAAAAAAAAAAAAGAAGAAAAGAAAAAAATGGGACTGTCTTTTCTTGAAGGCAATTGCAAGAGAGATTCTTGGATTCAGGCGAGAAGGGAACAGTGTTGGTGGGAGACGTTTGGGCCTCCAGTTAACACCAGTGCCAAGCTCTAGGTGCCATTGGAGGCTGCCACAGCCCGTGATTTCCGCTGCTTCTGAGCTTTGAGAGCAGCAGCCCCTGACTAAGAGCAGTGTGGCCCACCACTCTGCAGCTAGTGGGAGGACAGGAAAAGTCAAACCACAGAGTGGGCTTCTTAGCTGCTGGAGCAGTAGCCTCTGTCCTTACCTTTGAGGGGGCTCAGGAGGCCCCGGGGGAGGAAGGAAGGTTGGGTGTTAATGTGAAGGTCCTGTCATGGTTTCCGTGGTAAACCATGGGTTTTCCGGGCCCTCAGGTTTCAAGGCCCACCCCACGGTGGCCGCCCACCCTGCAACCCTGCTGACCCAGTGCAGGGTTTCTCTACCCCAAGTCCTACCTCACCGAGGAAGTGGGCATTTGTCCTTTCTCACTGAAAAGGGAAAGCACTTCGCAAGTTCGACTGTGACTTGTGAGGGATGAAGGAAAAATAAATAAATAAAAGGAGAGCTTCATGGCTCCAGGTGATTCTGTTTCTGTTTTCCCCCCAGCTGGTATGTACTGGGCACTTTTGTGACCAGTGATGGGGTACTATGAGGATCAAATTACAGACATAATATAAAAATGTTAGCACAGTGCTTGGCACATAACAGCATAAAATATTAGCTCATACAAATCACTTGACCCACAGGAACCAAACACATGTGCAGTGGTGTTTGGGCCCACTGGTAGGCACAGAAAAGCTTTCATGGCCCAGCAGAGGTGCCTTCTCTTGGGAGACAGAGATGAGCAGTCAGTAGTGTTCACTGTGTTAACAAAACTGAGACCAGACCAAGCTCCATGCAGCATGGGACTGATACCCAGGAGGGGTCCATTTCAGGTCAGGCTTTAACAGTACATGACAAGAGACACGGGAACTTCAAGAAACTTAGAATAACCCATAACCCTCCCCCATATCCCACTCCATCTCAGCTCTGGGCCTGTCGCTCCTTGGGCACAGCAGGAGGTGTCCCCTTTGTTGATGCTGGGCTAGTTGCTGCCCACATGTGGGAAAGTGCCTGGCAGGGGATGATGGCTCATGGGCTTCTCCTCTGTAGAAAGGAGCACACACACAGCTTCTGGGAAAGGAAAAGTCCCTTCTTTCTCTCTGTCCCTGCTCTGAGTTAGTGTAATAGTGTTCATTGAAGGGAAGAAGTAATCTCAAGGGTCTTTTTTTTCTTTTAGATCCAACCCTCATTCCTGTCAGTGCTCACTAAGAGTCACCACAGGGAGTGGAGAGGAGGAGGAAGAGAGGCTGCCCTCTGTGCTGCCTGGCCTCCAGCCCCCTCCTGGTCCATGCTCTGTAACTGGGATGTCCACCCTCTAATCAACTTTCCCTCGTCCTTACATTTAGGGGTTGCTGTGGAAAACAGGCCTGGGACAAGAGAATCCATGATTAGAAAGAAAGAAAGGAAAGGAAGGAAGGGTGGAAGGAAGAATGGAAGGAAGGAAGGAGGAAGGGACAAAGGGAAGGATGGGAGAGAAGGGAGGGAAGGAGGGAGAAAGAAAGAAAAAAAGAACCTAGAGGAGTTCTGAATTACTTACACCCCCCATACTATTTTAAAAATTTACTCACCTTTAGTTTTTAAATGATGCATCAAGAGCTTGACATACTGACATTAGATCCTTATTCACACCTACAAGGGAACTTGATGACTTCAGGGTGTGGGTGAACACACAGAGCTCAGAAGCAACAAGAGATGGACTATCTATCTGTGTGTCTGTCTCCAAAGCTTACATTCACTTCAAAACTCTGCTTGCCCATCACAAAACCTGATAGTCTCAAGGGACACAGTCCAGTAGCCTCAAAACATTCTCTATAAAGGTCTTGAACAGGGGTGCTTGCGTGGCTGAGTTGGTTAAGCAACTGCCTTTGGCTGAGGTCATGATCCTGGAGTCCTGGGATGAGTCCTGCATCAGGCTCCCAGCTCCATGGGGAGTCTGCTTCTCCCCCCTGACCTTCTCCCCTCTCACGCTCTCTCTCTCTCTTTCAAATGAATAAATAAAAAAAGTATTAAGAAAAAAAGGTCTTGAACATTTTTCTTAGATATTTTCATATATTCTAATGATTTTGTTTGCTATCCAAATTTGGTATTTTCTTATTTCTGTTTTTTATTTCTATTAGGTATTTTCTTATTTCTACTTTTACATTCTAAAACTTTTATTTCCAACTTTTAGTTTTCTTTTTTCTACTTATCAGGGTGCATGTTAATTTTGCTTTCCTAAATTTCTGATTTAAATGATTGATGTAACTCCCTCTTACTTTCTAACAATTGCATGTTAGATGTGAAATATAGGCCATAGGCTAGTTTTAAAGTTTCATATCCAATAGTCAAACAAGAGATCTCATTTTTAGACAGTAGATTTATTTTAAAAATGTGGTTGGAAGTTTTACCACAGTTATATTTCAAGATTTGGGAAAACAAAGGTAAAATTTTTGTGTACAATTATCTGCTCCTGAAGAGAAATGAGTTTCACAGGAACCAGGGTGGAAAGATCAATTGTGCAATGACATCAGTCATAAGAATTCTCTTTGTGTCTATGAAAGTATCAATGTTGCATCATCTCCATATTAAGTAATTGCAACAATCTATTCTGGGGTTAAAACAAGATGGTCATTTCTCCTTCGATGGTATTTTCTTTGAATTACTGTTTCATAATATGTTAGCCTATTATGATTTGATATAGTCAGCATTAAGAAACTGATAGGGGCGCCTGGGTGGCTCAGTCGGTTAGGCATTTGCCATCAACTCAGGTCATGATCTCAGGGTCCTGGGATCAGGGTCCTGGGATCAAGCCCTTCCCCACCCCACTCCCGCTCTGGCTCCCTGCTCAGTGAGGAGTCTGCTTCTCCCTCTACCTGCCATGCTCAGTTTTGCCTTCTCTCTCTCAAATAAATAAATAAATAAATACAATCTTTAAAAAAGAAACCAATTGATAGAAGATTGATTATATTTCATTGAAATTTTAAGAAATATTGCCTAAATTGGAATCATTTTGTATAATAAAAATCAAAATATTAAAATTTTAAAAAGTAAAAACCTCTCCTCATCAGTCTGAACTATCCTTACCTTATTTTTATTATAAGCACTTATTTAATGTAGTTATTAAAATTAAAATATAAATTATATAGATTTTATTACATTTTTATCTATTGCACACAAAATTGGTTATAATATATAGAAAATAGTTTTTGAAACACTTGAAATCTACTCCTGTCCCAGACATGCAAATGGAATCGATTTTTAGGTTCTAATAAAATCCTCAAAACTTAATAATTGTAAAGGGAAAAACCTTTGGAATTCCATGAATTACAAATATATTTAAACAGAAAAACTTCCCATGAACCAATTCTCAAACAGGGGAGAAATACTACAGTTATATATATAATATATATATATATATATATATATATATATATATATATATATTTTAAAGATTTTATTTACTTATTTGACAGACAAGTATGCAGAGAGGCAGGCAGAGACAGAGAGGAGGAAGCAGGCTCCCTGCTGAGCAGAGAGCCCGATTCGGGGCTCGATCCCAGGACCCTGGGGCCACGACCTGAGCCGAAGGCAGAGGCTTTAACCCACTGAGCCACCCAGGCGCCCCTACAGTTATATTTTAATACTTTATACATTTATTTATTTAAAGTTGTACTTTTGTTTTACTCATTGCAGACAACTGAAACAACAGAAAAAATATGAAAAGAATAAACTTTTGGATAACTGGTGGAATTTTAAATATACTTTAGAATGAACTTCTCTATTTGGGGGTGTAAATTTGCCAATTTATGGCCAAGAACAGGAGTACTCTACAAGCCTGTGGATAAAGGATCTGGGGGAGGTGTGATCTCAGCATGGGCAGAGTTCCTCTTAGGCTGATCCTGGCCTGCTCCTTCCCCTGGCCTTTTTCCACTCTGTGTCTGACCTTTCATGTGTCTTTCCTGGCCCACAGGAGCTTTCACCCGGTTTTTGTTAAGCTACCCTGTATGAGAACTTGGGGTCTGAGCTGGTCTGCTTGGGTTTAAAGGTCAGCATCTCTGCTTAGCATTAGTGGGACTCTGGGAAAGTCTTCTAACCCCTCCTGGTGTTCTCATCTTTAAGATTAATATAATGGTAGCACCTGTGCTGGATTTAGCTCTTGGTCCTGATCTTCATGCCTCTGTGGTCATATTACACACTCACATCTTTGAAAGGTCTCCTGGTGGGCAGAGTGTACATCCTTGACTTTTGACCTTGGGCTTGGCCACTGGGCTTGTTTACACAGGACATTGTACATGAGACCCGAAAGAGACATGCTCATGAGGCTGGGTGTGCCATCGTGCACTTCCGCCATCACCATTAGAAGCACATACCCTGAGTGTCCTGCTGGTCCCAGAAGACAAAAGACACTGGAGAACACCTGAACTTACCCTGTTGTAGGTGCCCAAGCCGAGCTGAGCCCAGCCAGATCAGCCAAATGCTAGATGACCTGCAGATGCATGAGCAAGGAAATGCTTGTTTTTGCAAGCTACTGTGTTTTGAGATTATCTGTTCCATGTTATTTTTGTGACATTAACAGACTAATAACTGTACCTGATATACAGGGTGTTGTAAAGATAGAATTAAGTACTGGGCTAGGTAAATGGCTTCAGAATTTATAGCAACAAGTCAGCGAGTGTTGGGTTTTTGATTTGTTTCCAACCCTCTATGTCAATCCCCAGCTCCCTAGCTGCCTTTTCCCAGGCAGCTGATTTTCCAGTGTGGCACTCTCTTGTGAAAAGCACCCAACTGTACCTATAGTGGTCATGCAGTCATGACCCCCAGCTGATTCCTCAGAGAGAGCCCCACAGTCAGGGTGCTGATACCTATAAGGTAGGATCATTTCCCAGTTTCTGATAGTTAAAATTAGATAAAAAATACTTAGAAAGATTTTATTTAAAAAATTGTCATTTCTACAACCTACCTCACCATTGTTCACCTAAGCAATCAAGATACTAGCCTGAAATATCCACAATAGCCAAACTATGGAAAAAGCCTAGATGTCCATCAACAGATGAATGGATAAAGAAGAAGTGGTATATATATGTACAATGGAATACTATGCAGCCATCAAAAGAAATGAAATCTTGCCATTAGCAACAACATGGATGGAACTAGAGGGTATTATGCTGAATGAAATAAGTCAATCAGAGAAAGACAATTATAATATGATCTCCCTGATATGAGGAATTTGAGAGGCAGGGCAGGGTGTTCTGGGGGGTAGGGAAGGAAAAAATGAAACAAGATGGGATCAGGAGGGAGACAAACCATAAGAGACTCTTAATCTCACAAAACAAACTGAGGGTTGCTGGTGGGTGGAGTGGTAGGAATAGGGTGGTTGGGTTATGGGCATTGGGGAGGGTAAGTGCTATGGTGAGTGCTGTGAAATGTGTAAGCCTGATGATTCACAGACCTGTACCCCTGGGGATAATAATACAATATATGTTAATAAAAATAATTAAAAAAAAGATACTAGCCTGCTCCTATGGATGGAGATCTCTTTTTCATTGGAGCCAATGACCCCAAGAAGAACATTATTTAAGACCAGATAAGTAAAATGAAACTTAATGTCAGCTTTCCATTTCTTAATAGTGCCAAAAATGAGGCAGAGTTTATTTTTCAACAAAGGCAGATAATTAATCTAAGTTATTGTTCACTCAAAAAAAGAGAATACACTACAAGGGGGTACTGCCACTCCATGACCTGAGCAAGTATGCAAGGTGTGGTGCAAGAACCACACAACAGCAGAGCTGTTGTAGGTGATGAAATATATTAAGATTTGTAAAGTAATAAACATAGTGCCTGAGCCATAGCAAGGACCTAGGAAGTGACAGACATTATTCAAATTTGGCATAGGCAAAATGGAGACAGGTGCACTGGAGATCATCCCTTCCCAAGTAGCCAGCAGGGAAAGTAGGAGCAGGGGCAGCCATGGGAGTTGGGGACAAGCTGTAACTAGAGCTTTTTTAAAGGTACATGTTCTCAAATGAAAATCATTTCATGAATAATTTTGAATAAATAGGAATCTTGGGATGTCTGTTTCTATTTTATCAACTTGGATCACATTGAGGATGGTTTTTTGCCATTTGTCAAATTATTTTGTTTCTACAACAAGAAAGTCTATCAGTTCTGTAGCTTTGTGATAGTCATAATTTTTTCCAGGCTGCTAATTCATAAAGTGAGTTTACATTAAAGCTGTACTCAAACTTTGGTGTAATCCATGATTACATCAAGTAGTGACTGAGAAGAATTAAAATTTAGTGAACTGATCGCCTTTGTGATTTGTAAAATCTTATTTCAATTTGGTAAGTTATTTTATGCTATATTTATGCTAATCTTAGCTAATATTTTACATAATTCTTTAATAACTTTAATAGAAAAAGTATTTTGAGGGCACCTGGGTGGCTCGGTTGTTTGGGTGACTGCCTTCAGCTCAGGTCATGATCCTGGAGTCCCAGGATCAAGTCCTGCATTGGGCTCCCAGCTCCATGGGGAGTCTGCTTCTCCCTCTGACTATCTCCCCTCTCATGCTCTCTCTCTCACTACCTCTCAAATAAATAAATAAAATCTTTAAAAAAAGAAAAATTATTTTGAATGAAAAGGATGCTGATATAATATCACAGTGAATCACTAATTAGGTGGTCCCCCTCTGGTTACCAATGACCTCTCCATTGCCTCATCCAATCCCCAAATCTAGGTGCTCATACCACTTGACTTATGTTTGGGATGTCCAGATAATTCATCAGATTGGGCTGTGTTTCAGAGTGAAAGGGGGCCCTCTTAGCAACAACACCAGGACAAAACCAAAGTGAGCTGGTATGGCCCTGGGCAAGCCAGGATAAATGGTCATGCTGCCTAACGACAACATTTGGCAGGGTAGACCACTCTCTCTTCCCTGATGCACCTTTTCCAGTCAGTTTTAAAACATCACCCTCTCTCTGCTTTCTTCTTACTTGACAAATCTCTCATTCTTGATTTCTTTTGATGGTTCTTCAACTTCTCTGCACCCTTTTAACATTGAGAGCTCCTGAGACTCAACCCTTGGTGCTCTTCTCTTTTTTTTTCACACTCACCCTTCTGGTGGGCTATTCTAATCTCATGGTTTTAAATGTAATAATCTGTGCAGATTATATTTAAGGCCATGCAGATATGATGGTTTTAAAAATATGTCCAGGCGTCTGTTCATCTATCTGCCCTTAAGAGGTGAAACTTAATTTCACCTGTCTTGAGTGTGAACTGGACTTGTTGATTGGCTTCTACTGAGCAGATTATGGCAGGAGTAATTGAAGGTCATTTCCAAAGTTAGGTTATAAAATGACTTCAGTTTCCATTTTGAGTAATTCCTCACTGTCTCTTAAATCACTTTTCTTGAGGTAAGCCAAATGCCATGTGCTGAGAGGCCCATGCGGTGAGGCTACCAACAGCCATGTGGGTGAACAGGGAAGTGGATCTTCTGAGGTCTGCCAACAGATACACAAGTGAACTTGGAAGCTGATCTTTCCCCAAACTAGCCTTCAAATGAGACTACAGCCCCACCAAACCCTTGGTTGCAGTCTCTAAGCTACAACTACCCAACTAAGAAGCTCCCAGATTTGTGACACACAGACAACTTGGAGTAATAAATGATTGTTGTAAGCTGCTACATTTTGAGTAATTTGTTACCTAACAACAAATAATGCAGTAAATTCTCATATCCATCTATCGCCCCACTTCTTCCTCCAGATGTCTAACAAGCATCTCAAACTCAACAGGACCAAAACTGGACTGCTGGTCTCACATGTCCAGAATCTACTCCATCCCAGTCTTTCCCATTGCAGTGGAAGGCCACTCCATCCTTCTGGTTACGCAGACCAAGAAATTTTAGTTCCTTTTAAATTCTCTCTTTCTCAAAAGAGAGAGAGAGAGAAAACATAAGAGACTCTTAATGATAGAGAACAACCACCTGAGGGGTGATAGAGGGAGGCGGGTTGGAGATGGGCTAGATGGCAGGTAGGATTAAGGAGTGCATTTGTAGTGACAAGCACTGGGTGTTGTACATAAGTGATGAATCACTGAATTCTACTCCCGAAACCAATATAGCACTGTATGTTAAATAATGACAATTTAAATACAAAAATTAAAAAAAAATAACCCTCTCTCTTTCTCTAATACTCCACCTCAAATTTAGCAGATTGGTCTAATCTCCAAGGTTTGTTTAGAATCCAGGCACCTACATCAACTGCACCTTTTCTGGGCTAAGCCACCATTGTCCCTTGCCCAGATTACTGCAGCGATCTGCTAAAGGTCTCCTTCTTTCTGCCTTCGGCATCTCCTCTGACCTAGGCTATTTGCAACAAAGCATCCAGTGTGTTTCCTTTAAAACATAAGTGAGATCAGGGGCACCTGGGTGGCTCAGTCAGTTGGACATCTGACTCTTGATTTCAGCTTGGGTCAGGATCTCAGGGTCGTGGGATCCAGCCCTGAATCAGGCTCCATGCTCAGTGGGGAGTCTGCTTGAGATTCTCTCTCTCCCTCTCCCTTTGCCCCTTTCCCTCCAATCCCATGTGCATGCTCTCTCTCTCTCTCTCTCTCTCTCTCTTTTTTAAATAAATAAATAATTATTTTTAAAATACCCCAAAAAACAAAAAAACATAAGTGAATTCCTGTTACTGCTGTGTTACAATCTTTTCAATGGCTTTCCATCTCCCTCACCAAAAGAGATGAGCCAGAGTCCTCCTAAGGTCTCACAAGGCCCTGGTTGACCTGGCACCTGTTACCTGCTGATTGCATCTCAGCCTCCCACCCTCACTCCCTCCTCTCCTGCCCCACTGGATGCCTTGTTGCTCCTTCAGTATCCCAGGAACACTCCAGCCTTCAGGACTTGGTTCTTGCTATTTTCTCTGCCAGGAATGCTCTTCCTCTTGATGTCTTGGCTAACTCTTTCATTTCCTTCATATGTTTGCTCAAAACTGCCTTTGCAATGAGTGAATTCCATCCAGTATTACAAATGACCCTCCTCTTCCTATGAATTGCCAATTCCTTTTACCCAATTCTACATTTCCGCCCATTTCACTTTCCAACACACTAGACCATTTATTCTGTTTCTTATCTATTTTCTATTGCCCTTTGCTAGACCATAGGCCCCATAAGAGCAGGATTCTTTGTCTCTTTTATCCCAAGTTCCTAGAATAGTGCCTGACATATAGAGATGCTCAACAAAAATTTGTTGAGTAAATGAATGAATTGTTGTATACCTAGCACCATCATCTGCAGGGAGAAACATTGAGGCCAAGAACCCAAGAAGAAATAATAATTTTCATGGATCTTACACACCAGACCAAATGGCAAATATCAGTTTATACCCTTCCTTTAGTCTGTTTATTTGCTGAACTTGGGTCTTGGTGGTTTCCTTCAGAGCAGCAGAGTAATGAAGCACATAGGCTCTGAAATCTGACTGCCTAGGTCCTGGGTCTAGTTCTATACCTCGCTGGTTTGGTGACCTTCAGAAGTTGCATGACTCTCATGCCTCATATGCCTATCTAGAAAACAGAAAATTAACCTTTTAATGTTGAGGCCTCTGAGGGCTCACTCTTTGGTCTCTCTTACAGTTGTCTTCATACTCTCTCCTTTGGTGAGCCTATCTGGTCTTATTTGGTTTTAAATATAATCTGTATGTCAATAAGATGGTTTTAAAAATATGTTCATGATTCCCTTAGTATATCTTCTCCCAAAATGTGAAGCTCAATTTTCATCCTTTCCAGTAGGGCTGGACTTGTTGACTTCTTTTGAAGAATAGATTATGGGATGGGATGTCATTTCCAACTGAATGGAATTTTTTTTTTTTTTTTGAGAACTAAATGAATTACTACAGGGGAAGGGCTTTGAACAGCATCTGGCACAAAGTAAGCACACACTGTTATGTTTGCAATATTCAGCAGGTTTGGGGCGCCTGGGTGGCTCAGTTGGTTAAGCGACTGCCTTCGGCTCAGGTCATGATCCCTGGGTCCTGGGACTGAACCCCACATCGGGCTCCTTGCTCAGAGGGGAGACAGCTTTTCCCTTTCTCTATGCTGCTCCCCCTACTTGCGCTCTCTCTCTCTGTCAAATAAAGGAGTGAAATCTTTAAAAAAAAGTATTCAGCAGGTTTGCTCTTTGGGTGGCTCTAAAATTTGTCTTTCCAAATGTGCTGCTCTGGGTAAGTTTTGATGGGTAAGTTTTTGCAAGGTGCGGGAAGTAACTAGGTATCTATTATTTTAATCAATAGGAACAAGCAATCTAAATTCTCCCCAGTCCTGTAGTTCCACAGTCTAACCTTTGTAAGATGAGAGCCCGATGGGTGAGAGGGCACATAGTGAAATCTGCACTGAAGTCACATTTTCAGCCTAAAACAATCACATTTAAGTTTACAGATAATATTTATATAGCTTTTATTTTTTTAAATAAGAGAGACACATTTATATAGCTCTTATTTTTTAAATAATGTTGTAGATGTATCTCTTTTATTCTAAGATATGATTTTTGGAAAAGAAATAAAGTCTTTTGTGAAGCAAAGGGAATGTTGTACGGTGTTGGTAAATATGTCAAGCAAAGGTGTTAAGCTTTAAAGTTCCTTAGATATGTTAATACATTAACATTCATGTTAAAACACATTAAATCAGTAAGACGGGGCAGCTGGGCCAGTCTCATGGACACATGACCATGCAGTCTCATGGGTCCCCAAGCTCAAAAGGTGCTGATGCTTGGTTTTAGGTTCTGCTCTTTGAACAAGGCACCCCATATTTTCATTTCACCCTGGGTTCTGCAAATTATATTAGCCAGTCTTGGGGGGTGGAAGTTATTAAACGAACGGCTATTGTCTCAAGGGTAAAAGATTTCGAAACCATCTGGTCATGTTATGAAATACACTTAACTTCTTTGTGTCTCATAACATTTATAGTGAAACGCAACCAAAAGCATTTTTTCCTTTGACTGTGGAGGCAAAGGGCCTGTTCTTGTCAATAAATTTCTGTGGGTATCATAGATCTTCACTCACTGACACTAGTAACACATAACTATGTGGCTCATGGTTCCATAATGCTTTAAAAATCAGATCTCAAATCCTATAAAATTGAATATAACTTCTTCAGAATAGCTCCTCATTATATATATTTGAATATGGTACCAAGGACATCCTAAAAACATATAGAACATTCTACTCTAAATTAGATAAATTGGATACATTTCCCAAACATACTGGAGTTTCACTCTCTGAATTAAAACAACAACAACAACAAAAACCCAACTAAAGAGTTAATCATCATTCCTTCCCTTTTGTCCATCAGGGCTGGTGAAATACAAATTTTCCTGCTATGTTATAAGCTCCTTGAGAACTTGGGCTCTCTGTCTTTCATCGCAGGAGTGCCGCAGAATGCCTAGGGCAAAGTAGACCCTCAACTCACACCAGTACTGATTAGCTAATAAATGATTAACAATGAACTTTTAGGTAGTGGAGGAGACTGAGATCTCTTCTCTTTTTGGCCTGAGGGTGGGACCTCAGAACCCCTCCTGGAAAGCTCTTCAAAAAGGACTCCTTTTCACAGTGAACACAGAACATATGTGCCAGCCCTGCTCTAACCTCCTGCGTGTCATTCTTGTCATTCGCAGCCTAAGCCATCCTATGGGGTAGGTCCCGTTTTTTGGTTTTTGTTTTTTTTTTAATTTTTAAAATTTATTTTCAATGTAACAGTATTCATTGTTTTTGCACCACACCCAGTGCTCCATGCAATCCGTGCCCTCTCCAATACCCACCACCTGGTTCCCCCAACCTCCCACCCCGTTTTTATTCCCATTCGACGGACAGGGAAACCAACGCACGCACACTTTGGTCATGGTTAGTAAGTGGCAGAGCTGGGATTCAATTCCAGGCGTGTGCTCTGTGCACAGGGCCGCATCCCTAAGCAAGAAGCACATCCCTGCCCACAGGGAGGGCAGCCTCCGAGGTGGCCAGAGCAGCGGGGACAGAGGCACAGAGGCATGGAGAGCAAGATCCATTGCAGGGGATGAAGGTAGATCAAAAGGACAGCCCATGGAGCCAGGCAGAGTGTGGACTCCTAATATATTTTCTCCAAAAGTGCTGTCACCCCGACTCTCCTTTGGGGAAGTGGGAACATTCCTGTATGCAAATACTTTTAAAGCATCGGTGTTAAGACTAAATCCCAAGCCTAAGGGCTGGCTCCGCTACCGCCCGGCAGCCAGGGGTAGGCCACGTGGCGGGTCCCCGCGAGGTCTCTGGGCAGCGGGCTTCACATGCCTCCAACTGGCTCACAGCGCCCCCTGGGCGCGCGGCGGTGTGCTTGCAGCTGGCGGTCCTTCGCCACGGATGCAGGCTCTCGGAGCTGAACCCACCCAGCACCCTGCATTCCTTCCCTTACCCGCCCGACTGCGGGACTTCGGGCAAACACAAGCCTGTTTCGCGAAGGAGGGGGTCGCGGTCCTCAAGGCACCGAAAGCTGCAGGGGGCGGGGGCGGGCTTCGGCGCGGGCCTGCGCAGCGGCTGGGCGGCCCCAGGCGGGGAGGGCCGCTTCCCTTTCTCGGGATCCGCTGCGTTGAGACTGAGAGAGCGTCAGGATTTCCCCGCCGCTGTTTGTGACTCCGGGGGATTTCTCAGGGCTCCGAAAACAACACATCCCTGGCCGGGAGGGATGCGGGGCGGAGAATGCCAGATGTTTTGAATTCTTTGAAATCTCTAAGCATCTAGA
Source organism: Enhydra lutris kenyoni (assembly GCF_002288905.1). Lineage (NCBI taxonomy): Eukaryota > Metazoa > Chordata > Mammalia > Carnivora > Mustelidae > Enhydra > Enhydra lutris. Next base: position 8,946,403 of record NW_019154146.1, on the reverse strand, counting down.
AAAAAAAATCACGGTGGGTAGGTGTAAGTAGCTTTTTGAAATGGGGCTCATTTCCCCCCTAGAGCTTAAAATGGAATTTTTCCAGGGAAATCGAATGAAAGTATAAAAAATTCGCAAACTCTCTTCTTGCTATAAAACAGAAGCACAATGCTACAGTTCCCCCCCCCCCCCCCCCCAAGTGTGGTTACCCTCATCATCATCCATGCAAAATAGGTCCTTTCCTCCAGTGATGCAGCAGCCACCCATGTCTTTCCCACGACTTGGGCCATAGTTTGTGTGAAGACCCTGCTGCCAACCCCGGACATCGGAGCCTTCCCTCAGGGCCGCGCTATTAGCCTGAGGAATCCCGCGAGACTCATGTCTGTATCCCTCTTCCACCCCATGGCTTTTCTCTGCCGGTGTGGTTTCTGGAAGGCTGTCAGACATTCCCTGTGCCCTTCTGTTTAAAAAAAAACAAAACAAAACAAAACAAAACAAAACACAGAAGCTTCTGTGATGTGCACAGGACACTGGGGAGTGTGACCCCCATCAGATCCCTGCAGGACCAGAGGGGAGGGGGCTTGGCGGAGTGGTGCACTTGGGAGATAGGATGCAAGTTTAAGGCCTGCTTCTGCCACTTCCACTTGGGGAACTTGGGCGAGCACTCACGCTCCATAGAGTTTCACCTCCCTCATCTGTGAAATGGGTGTGATGATTAAGTGAGTTGATGTGTGACGTTCTGGGCAGGTGCTCAGTCCTGAAAGTGCAAGGTGAGGGTGGACGTTCCCCGGGTACCTGTGCGCTGTGATACGCTCTAGTCTGGTGCTGTTTGGATTATGTCCTGGCAGTAAAGGAGTCAACAGCTGGTGGGCAAACTCCAGAGGAGGAATGCTGACCAGCCCCCAAGGTGACCTTCTTCCATATATTCACTGCCCTGAGATTCTAACTGCAATCTGGGTTGGTTTGTGGTCAGGAGGTAGGTCACACTCTCTGGTTCCCCGTGTGTTTGTAGGGCCACTGTATCTCTCAGTCAGGCTCAGAAGATTATTTTGTGCCCAAAGCCTGTTGGTGGCCTGCCAGGTGGCTCCTGCCACTTCTCATTCTTTGAGCTGCAGCCTTGGAAACCGCCTGAGGCCACGGGCCCTCCTGCCTAGGAGAGGAAGCTTTTCATTCCCTTTAAGCTTCCTGATCTTCTGGAAGAGGAGAGGAATCCCCCAAGCCAAGAGGAGAGGAAGGCCAGGTGGGGAGCGATGAAGGGTGGGGTCTGCGTCCTGGGTGGTCTTCCCCACTCTCTGCTTCCACAGGTGGATATTCTTGCCACGCCCCCAGCTGCTCCGGCCCCATCCCCTCTCCCCTTCCCCATGGAGATGCAGGAGTTTCCTAGTTGGTGGGGGACGCTTGTTTCCATGTTGAGTTTGGGGGGAGCTAGCATATTGCAATTGTAAGGGGAGAGTGAAGGAGGGAGAGGGTGCAGGGTGAGGAGGGGGGCTGAGGCCGCTGGGTCTTTCTCCTTCCCTCTCTGCTCTTTCTCCTTCCCTCTCTGCCCAGAGCAGCTCAAGGTAGCCACCTGGGGAAGGGTGTTTGCTTTGCAGACTTCTCTGGGGGTGAGTTAACAACCTGGCTTCCTGGGAGAAAAGCATTGTTTGGGTCCCATCAATGAACTTAATAGTAACTGCTTGGACGGTTGTAAAGATCTGCTGGGTGGGAACTCCCATTTCCGAGAACGGTGATGAATTAGGTTGGCCAAGTATCTTGAACATCTGTCCATTTTACGCACATCTGTATGGGCACAAGAGTGTTCTGGGGAGTGGGAGAGAAATCAAGAGGAGATGCAGCAAGTATACAGTTGTCCCGCAGGCAAGAAAATTAATATTGCACTTCTGTGGACATAGCCTCCCCTAATCTAAGGCAAATACTGAAAAAGTAAAATTGCATACTTTCCCAAAGAGAAAAATGATTATCATGGTAATTAATGTTAACTCAATTAATGAGTTTCTAAATTTCTGAGTCCAAATTTGTTGCTAAGGATACACCATACACCTGTAAGCAACCTGAAAGGTCAAGTTCATGTAGGATTTCTTTTTAAATGAGGGATTTCCTCTGTGCCTCCTGTGTTGTTTTCTCCCTGCTAGGTATGTGATGTTGCCTGAGGGACACAGCCTCTGACCTCACTTGCCAGGTGAAGGGCAGCTCCGTGCAGTGCAGACCTGGAAGGAATTGACTTTGAACCAAGAGGAATAGAGTGATGGTCTTCCTACTGACCTGTGCTCCGTGATGCCCAGCTGGTCCCTGAAGAGGAGGAGGTGCCTCTCACGGGTCTCAGGGCTCTGTGTCAGCTCCTTGGAGCTGTGGAGGATGGGTTCATTGCCAGCTGGGCAGCTCCAGCTGTGGGAGGGTTGCTGGGGACATCAGGCTTTTCCTGGGAGGAGGTTAGGAATCAGTGTGAGGGAAGCCTGACGATTGGTTGGCAGCGAGTATGTGAGGAAACTCCTCTCAAAACAAGTGACCCCTAGTTTGGCTTCACTGGGGGAGGGGGGTGGAATTAACAGAGAAAACAGCGAAGATGCAAATCATAGATTATTCTTCTAAAATCTGAATTTTAAAATATGGATTTACAAGAAAGCACAATAAAACAGGTTGAACGATTGTTTGGCCCTGCTTCGGTGAACAGCTAGTAACCGCTTGTAATGCACATGTTAAGGATTTCCGTGAGAGTTTAAACCTCAGGCAACGATTCCTAAACTATTTCATGCCATTGTACCCCAACACCAGCCTGTGAGCAGAGGCGGGGGAGGCTGGCCCACCCACACCACGTGTCCCCTCCCCCAGAGCGGAGGGGAGAAGTGTGGTGCCCTAACTCATTTGTGGCGCACGGGTGGGAAGCTCTGACTTACTCATTTACTTAGGAAGAGTCTTCCCTAAAGGTTGAGAAGGTCGGGTTTAGTCGGGTGCAAAATCGAAACTAATGACTCTAATTGAATGGTTTCCTTCCAGATAGTGATTTAGCCGCAGTGCAGAGCAAACCTCATCTGGGAGGCTTGGGTAGTCAGAATTCGTGACTTGACTCCAATGTATTCTCCTTTTCTCCTTGTGATGCTTAGTTCCTGTTGCTTCTCCACAGGACGTTCATGTCCTGGTCATTTAGCCTGTTTCTGGACCGAGATGGATGACCTCAGTAGGCATGTGTGCAAGTGTATGTGTGTATATACACATGTGCGTGCATGCGTGTATGTCGGGAGGGAAGGAAAGGCGGGTGACCCTTCTCGACTTCTCTGAAATTACGCCATCCAGGTGGCCTCCTGCTTAGCTTTCTCATCTGGTTATTTCGACTCCTGGTCACCTCCACCTCCTTCCATACTAAAGACAGACAGCAGTACTAACTCTGGAAAGTCAATATTTTATTCACGGAAACTTCTGTTTAATTTAAATGTGATGTTTGAATAAAGCTGTGCTGGGGCCTGAGGACCCCAATTCTGTTATTTAAGGCAAATGCGAAAAATGTCACTTATTCAGTGTTTTCCGGAAATCTGTAATGTGGCATGAGTCTTAGACTGAGCTCCCTGATGAAAAAGTGCCACTTGTCAGAATCGCTCTGTTGCCTGACCTTCCCGCCCACCACACACCTCCCACTGCCTCTGCCCTTTCAGGGTGAGCTGGTGTCCAGAAATGATCCACCCCCAGCGAAGCGGGGGGTTGTGAAGCAGGGGTTGTCAACCCTTGAGGATGGCTAACAAATTATTTAGGGAAGGGGTTAGGCTAGAGGAACTGGGACTCAAAGCCTAGGAGCTGGGAACTAGAACCCCTTCCTCTGTTTATAAACGTCTTTGGTTTTCTCTGAGTTTTTTGAGAAAAATGCCTGATTATTTGAGGGATATATTTGAGAGATAATAACTCACTAGTACGGAGCACAGCTTTGTCTATCTGGTTACACCCATCAGAGCCTGCCTCACTGCCTAACCCAGAGGTTGTGCTTTCAAATGCCTGGGAGGCAGGGCAGGGAAAATGAAGGGGAGAGGAAGTGAGCCCAGTGAGCCAATTCTGTAAAGAGCCAGTAAGCCAAAATTCTGTCAACTACTTCTAAGGATGTACTTAAGTATTATTTAAATTTATTTATTTAAGCATAATACTCTGACCTCTGGCCCACTTCTTCCTAGGCGCCTGCAGATAGAGCACAGGAAAATGTCCAGATGATACAAAGCATCTGGCAATTTGGCCAAAATATTTGAGTATTTTTAATAGGATGTTGTAAACCATATTGAGAGTAACAGATCTAAATCTGTCTGATAATTGTCTGGGCTTTTAAAAAAACGGACACACAGAGAACATGACCAGTAAAAGGAAGTAGGTAAAGTTACTTTCGAAGTCGGCTCAGCTAGTGCTCGCCCACATTTAATCTCCGTGGAGACACTCTTCTCTTTCTCCTTCTCCTTTCATTGCTATTCCCCCTAACTGCTTCTCCCACCCTCCCCGCTTTTTTTGTATTTCTTTGAGATCCCAGAAGAACAGGCCTTCCCTGGGGCTTTCGTTTCCCTTCACCCCTCCCCATTTGAGTGACATCATGAAAAAAAGCACCTTGAGCTAACCATATTTCACAACACAGGGGCCTCTGCATTCACACCCTAGGGGAAATTTTTAAAACGCACTGAAATAGGAAACGAGTGATGTAGCAAATACCTGGTGAAAGGAAATAACCTTGCCCTTTATCTTTCCATGGGTGGTGATTTTCCAACGGAGAGCTGGATCGTGGCTCCCCACAGTGAAAGTGCTGGCCGGCCGAGCTCTGCTCCCCCGGCACCTCACGTGGGTAAGGAGCTGGGGTACCCCAGAGTCCCGAGTCAGCTCTGGGCCTGAACACGCTTGACCAGGCAGAGGGAAGAGTGTGGTCAACAGGCTCACATGTGCGATTTCCTGGAAGGGAGTCAGGAAATAACTAACTCTATTTCACTTCCTCAGTGGGAACCCCTTTCATTTGTGCGTTTGGCAGAAAGGGAGGGAGGTCAGTGAGGTATGAGAGTGGGGGGGGATCTCTGAGTTCCTAGTGGCTTTGTAAAAGGAAACAAAAGGGAAGAAGTATTGTTGAACTGACTTGAGCAGTAGCAAGCCTGAGCTCTCCTAGGGGCTGGGGTTTGGAGGCAGCGGAGAAGCAGATCCGCTGGACACCATGACCTGGGGTCATCTGCATTTGGAGTCACTCTGACGGGAGTCTCAGGGCACACAGCTCTCTCTTCAGGTACATGTTTTAATGTGAATTCCCCCTGAAGTCCTTCAGGCAGCCTCATTGCCCAACACTAGGATTCCATTGTGGCTCTTCTCTGCGCATTCCCTTTTTCCTGCTATTTCAAGTTTTACACCAACCTTGGCCCAAATTACCATTTCCTTCAATGAGGCTGACATCTTGAGTGCCTGCCATGGGCTAGGTTTATCTCTTTACTCGTTCTTTGTAATCCTCATTACACTCCTGTACCATCAAGCCCATTTCACAGATGATGAAACTGAGACTTGGGGATGTTATTTATTTTTTTTAAAGATTTTATTTATTTATTTGTCAGATTGAGAGAGAGAGAGAGAGAGAGAGAGAGAGTGCACACAAGCAGGCAGAGGGAGAAACAGTCTCCCCACTGAGCAGGGAACCTGATTCAAGACTTGATCCCAGGACCCTGTGATCATGACCTGAGCCGAAGGCGGACGCTTAACCGACTGAGCCACCCAGGTGTCCCTGGGGATGTTATTTAATCTGAAGATCACATAGCTAGCATGTGGCAGAGCTGAGACCTGGGGTCAGGACTTTTCCTTCTCCAAATGTCCGAATTCTCCCTACTGAGTATTTCTCATTTATCCTTTTCCTCCTCAACTTGCTGAAGTTCAGTCTCTTGTGTCAAGTTGCCTGCATTATGTCAATAGTGTCTGACCCTTTCTTTGCCCAAGATCTCAACACCCTTCGTTCTCTGTGCCCCTCCATTCTCTGCATGACTATCTGGGGAATGTTTAAAAATACATATGCTTAAACCATTCTTGGGTTAAAAACTTGTCGTAATCCATGGTCTTTGAGATCCTTGGGGCTCTGTGTGGCTGGCCCTGGCCCTTCTCCTGCTGTTTGCTGGGATGGTCCCTTCACAGCCAGGGACTGCTTGGAGTGTGGACTGTCGGTCTCTCTGCAAACACCCGTCATCTCATTGCCTGCTTGTCAGTCTGTACTTGCCGTTGCATTCCACTTTTGTTTCTACACCCTCCAGCAGTGTGCCTGTGGACATGCACAAGAAATAGCCAATAAATGAAGCATTCGAAGATGTGTTGAACCACATTTGAACTTTTACGTGCCTTGCTTAATTTGCTTTCAGCTGAGGTCCTCTGGACATATCTTTTTCTTTGGTGGCTTATCCCTCATAACCAGCTTGAAGCCAGGGGGCAGAGTCATGGAATGATGGAGAAAAGCAGCAGCTGGTGGAACCCCAGGGGAGCCAGTACCCCCCTGAACTTTGCTCTTGAGCAGACACAGTGGGGTGAAGAGGAAAGCATGCCAGCCAGTGCTCTGAGAGTATCTGATCCAACCTGGAATTAGACTGAGGGTCCTTCTCCTTTCTTGTCCTTTCTATAATTGTGTAACAAATCAATAAAAGTGTTTTGATACCTTATAACAAATAACAGACACTATTCTCTCTCTATAAGGTGTCTCACTTTTTTTTTAAGTTGACATTTTGTTGTAGGAGTACAGTAAAAGGCCAGTTACTTTTCCTGTAATGTTATCATTCATGCTCCAGTAATTTCTATAATAGTAATGCATGGCCTTTCAGAAGGTTTAGAGTTCAGAGTACTTTCACCCACATTACCTCACTTGGTTTTAATTCTCTCTACCTTGTGAATCAGGCAGCCCCACTCACAGGTGGGCACCCGAGGTCTGGAGGTGGGGAACAGAAGGGGTGAATGACCCAAGGAGAGGCTCTGGACCCTCACATATGAACCTGGGCTCTGTGGGTGGGTTGTTTGTTTTGTCGATCTTTTCATAGATTCTCACCTAGAGAGCCTCCCACTTGCGTAAAGGCCGTGGATGGAATGTTCTGTCGGTAGACTCTGCTAGCTGGAGGGCTGACTGTGGGCTCAAGGGAAACACCCAGCCAGAGCAGACCTGGGGAGCCGCCCACAAGCCCACAGCGTGTGAGCAGCAGGAAGCAGGACTGTGCCACGCCCGCCCCCAGCTGAACTCCTTGGTCCCCGGTGGGCTGCTCTGGCTGGGTAGTTTCACCACACCAATGCTTCTCTTGGTGTATTGGATCAGAGAGACTTGGTGATCCCAAAGAGGCAGAGGAGGGAGATGGGGCCGGGTGTACCTGTGCCTTGAGCGGCAGGTCCAGGGTGGGGGTTCAGCTGGCTTGGAAGCATTCAAGTCTCCAGAAGCATTCCAGGAGCTCAAGGATGGCTGCACAGGGGAAGGGGGCATAGTTTTGTCTTGCTTTAAATCAGATTCTCAAAGGGCTCCATGTCCTGCCACCCCCCCCACCCCACCAAATGTTTAAGATCCACTCTTCTATAGGAATTTCATGAATATATAAATAACATCCTACCTCCAAGGTGTTCTATATTATCCCCAGTTGGTGGCGATAGGAGATCGTTGTGCCCATGACCTCAGACGTGTCCTGCTGCCCCTCAGATGTGCTGTGGTGTCCAGTGCACTGCTGTTCTCTGCTTGGGGTGGCCCCCGTGTGGCGGGAAAAACTCCCACTTACTTGTCTGTTGAAACTGGTCCAGATTTCACCTCCACGCTCACGCCTTCTTCAACTTCCTGGGGCAACTTGGGCACCTTGCTCTGACTCTAATACCCATATTGCTGTCCTGTGGTCATTTTTTTACCCCCACTGCATTGGGAGCCCTTGGAGAGCAGGGCTGTGGTCCATCTCTCTTTGCCTCTTGAGGTCTAGCTCTGTGCCAGATACACAGATAGCTGGGTGAAGCTGTTTGATTGATAGCTGGAAGCCAGGCCACTGAGAGCTGACATGAAGCCAGTTCTGAGCTAAATCAGGACAGATTCTCAAAATGTGGTTAGCCTGAGTCACACAGGACCCCTTCAATGTCATATGAAAATTGTCATTTGCATTTTGATGGTGTGGTCACCATGACAGACCAGAAAATGCAGCTACTTACTGAGCACGCTTTGTATGCAAAGCCCTCTACTGAATCCCCTCCTAAGAGAATGTGTAAATTCTGTCTGATTTGGCCAAGTTCATACAAAATTTAAAGTCTTGAACCTTGGTCCTCTGGCCAGACCACTCAGCATAGGTCTGATGTATTTTGGGCTTCCAAGCTTGTTTTCAGATACACCACATATTCTAAAACTAAATATCTGGTAAGAAAGAACGATTGGAGAGCTAACCATGTTTCTTTATAGGTCTTTGGAAGGAGCACAATTGGTCATATGAGTCATGTCATTTGTTGATTACAGATAATAGCACTTGAAAATGCCAGGTGCTTCTATGCAGGCAAAGCTATGAAATCCATTTTTACTACTAGAAGTCAGACACACTTTAATTTCACTTACCTTCTTGAATATCACTAACCATGCAACAGTCTTACTCAAGACGGGCCACCATTTCACTTTTCTATACACTGGATTCCTGTTCATAGTTTTTCTCATTCTTCCCTGCTGTGGAGATAGCTTGTGCTCTGTCATTAATGTCCATGTATACTTTGAAACCTGTGTTTGAAGTTTTAACCACTAAAGTTGATTGTGAAAATCATGGTATGTGGATATTTTGTTCCCAGCCCATAAATTTACACCATCTGCAACCACACTACACGAAAGGCTTCTGCTGACACCCCATTCTCCCTGTGGTGTCCTGATGTCTCTTCCCGAGTGGTCTGCACAGGTAACAAATACTGCGTGGGGACACTGAGGTATGAAGGCCCTTCTGTAGGACCAGGTGTATTAGTTAGGCTTTCGGTCAAGTTTCCCTTATGTTTGGAGAGCTGGGGAAAGGAGTCTTCATCTGTCCATTGAAGAGAATAAGCTCCTATCACTTTCCCAGAGAATTTCCCACCACCTTTAAACTCCCGCTACTTGTGCCCAGACACCTGTGATGGAGGCTCATTGACTACAGTTAAGGCCCCAGCTCAATTATGCTCAGGCAAGCCCTGAATGCAGTGCAGGCTCTGCCTTGCTCCTGGCTCTTGTCTGCCCTCCTGCTTCCCTCCCTCCCTCTCTATTCTCCTTGACTCCCGATCACACCATACCCAGCTCAGTGGCCAGCACAGCCTGCTGAGTACCAGCCCCGTTTCTGGGTGACATTGCCTCAGGGGACTTTGGGGCCAGGTCTGCAATGGTCCCCAGGCCTTTCCTGCTCTGCCATTTCTCCTCCATTCTCTAACAAAAGTCCTGACATCAAACCCGTGCCTCAACGGCACCCATCAAGATAACAGCTATATCATGTTCATTCTCAAATATATTCTCAAATAGTCAGGGGAAATCCTATCTGCCATCCATTGCTGTGGTTTCCTTTGCAGTGTTTGCAGCAGATGTGTCAAAGCAGAAACGATTTGTCTACAACCTTGGGGCTTTCACATGTAGGAAGCAGGAGAGGGAACTCTGCAGGGAGACTGTGGGCCCAGGCAGCAGCCAGGCCTTCTGTGAGAGTTGGGAACACTCCTGCAAGTTTGCCTGGGAGGACGAGTTCTCTGTGTCCCCGGCACCCTGAGACGCAGGCTTTGTGCCCCAGCATGGGGTCTGGAGGTAAGAGAGAGACCACAGTATAATCATGGAGACAGCTTTGCCAGATGCGGTCCATGGCTGGAGTGGCCTGTTTGGTCGTTCTCCCAGGATGCTTGGCCATGTTGTTGTAGGTTCCTCTAACCCCACTTCATGCCAAGAGTTTAGGTAAGACCTGAGACCAACATCTCCTGGATCTGAGTGGGGATCCCAGTTCTTGTGATCCGTGTGGCAAGTTACCTAACCTCCCAGAGCCTCACTGGGATAATAAACGTACCCATTTCATCAGGTGGGTTTGAGGGTAAATGATGCAATGTGGTGATGACAGCAGCATCAGGCCTTTGGGAAATGCCAATAACTGGTAGCTTTTCCAAGCTTTTGTTCCACCCAAGCTCCTCCTGGGGCAAGTGAGACCTTTGAGAGAGGGATATTTGATGCTCAATCATTTGGGGCCAATTCAGTAAAGAAAAGATTTAATTTAAACAACACTTTAGATTGACTACTTTTTAAAAAGATTTTATTTATTTATTCGTTGGAGAGGGAGAGAGAGCACAAGGCAGAGGGAGCAGCAGGCTCCCCACTGAGCAAGGAGCTCCATACAGGACTCTATCCCAGGACCCTGGAATAATGACAGGAGCTGAAGGCAGACGCTTAACCAACTGAGCCACCCAGGCATCTCATCTTTGGTCCTTTTTGGAGTGTCCCCATGTGATGCCAAAAAGCCCTAGGGGATCCAGGGAGCTACCTGATGCCTTGTCCCAGGGACACAGTGTAGCAGGGACAAAGCTGAGGCATACTCCAGACAGGGCAACTCTGGGGCATGATCATGATGCAAAGTGGCCCAGAGAGAGAGACAAAGACAGAGAGAGAAACCGCAGAGCAGGGGTGCAGTGAGAAGAGAAGCAGGCGGTGCCTCTGCTTAGAGAACTCAGTGTTCTCACGGGGTCCCTGGAAGCAGTCCGCTGCCGTGGGTTTTCACCTAGCTGCTGGGTTGCCACAGCTTCCCTAAACTCCTGTGCTGTCTGACAGCTGATGCTGAGGAGCCATGCAGAGCCACAGACTCCTGGGCTGGGGGAAAAGCAGAGCAGACTCGTTTTGGTCCTTGGCAGGGAATAGCATTATTCTCAGGAAATACAAGCTCCCTTTGGAGTAGGGGAGGCAGCAAGGAGGCACACACCTTCATGCATGGACCACTGGGTGGAGCTAGCCAAGGGCCTGGTCATCTGGTCATGCAGCAGAGCAGAGACAGTGGTGCTCTCCTCACCGCCACCCCTGCCCCCAGTGCAGCCAGTCAGACCCCAGAATCCCTGACTAGGGCTCATTCAGTGATGCTGCAATTCACGTGCCTCTGGATATGCAGCTTGGGAACCACTTCATTTGAAAATTATCAGTTCTCCTTCCACTTGCCCCAAAGGCCCACAAATGGATCTGATCAACTTTCCACAGGGGACAGTGGAGCAGGGTAGAGGGAGTGAGGCTTTAGGCAAGTCGCTGGCTTCTCCAGCATCTGCAGGCTGATAGCTGTCCAAGGTGACATCTAGGCCCTTCTCAGCATGAAGGTAATGTGCTTGGAGCTCGCATGGGCGTTTCCTTTCTCGTAGTACAGAATGAATTTTGATAGGGAATCCACTGATGTTTTGTAACATGGTATATCCTATTCTCTCGTTCAATTGTTCAGCAGATATTTCTATAACTGTGTCCCCTGGTACTGATTATAAGGAGTGATGATTACAGAGATGAGCAAGTAGATACCATCTTGCCTTGAAGAGCTTATATTCTACTGAGCAGCACACATAAAAACAATTGACCTCACCATGATCTCATCACAGCTAAGGTAAGTGCTTCAGAGAAGTGAGAGGTCAGGAGGCAGGGGGCCTGCCCCTGTCTGGGTGGTCAGGGAGGGCTTCTGTGAGGAAGTGATACCTGAGCTGAACGCTGAAGAAGAAGTAGAAGTGAAGGTGAGTAGAAAAGCAGGGGCAGTGGGAACAGCATATGCAAAGGCCCTGGAGGGGGGAGTTAAGGTACAGGACAGAGGAAGCAAGAGAAGACCAATTTGGCTGCAGTGCAAAGAAGGTGGAGGAGACATAGAATAAAATGAGGAGGTCTAGTGAAGTATTGAGGTCCCATTAGTTGTCCGATTTTTATCCTAAGAGCCACGGGAAACAATGGAAGGGGTAAATAGAACAGTGACGTGGCCAGATTGAACTGAGTTGGGCAGCAGTGTAGAGGGTGTGTTGGGAAGCCCAAGTTGGGGTGCCTTAAGGCCATTATGAGCTACTGCACTTGTTCAGGGGAGATAGTTGTGGAACTTTCAACGGGTACTGCTCTGTCATCTGGTAGGGCAAGGTCATTAATGTGAAGTCTGTTCCTCAACAAAACCTATAAAACCAAGCTAAATCCTTGTCATCTTCTGCACTGCTACAATGCCTGGAAGGACTTACATGTTAATTCAGTGTAAATGAGCCATCAGCGAGGTCCTAACCCTCAGACAAATAGTCAATGGCCAGGGTGGCTGGTTAGATGGTATGTCCCACTGTCCCAGTCAAAAAGGGTAGGGCCTGGACGCTCTGCAGATCCCAGGGGTTGAACTGGACTTAGCCTAGAAAATGACCCATTTTGCACTGAGGGAAAGCAGGGGTTGGGAAATCAGTGTCCTCACACTGGCTGAGGAGCCCTGGGGAGCTGAAGGGGCCAGAGCAGGAAATCTTGCTCTCCAGGCCTCTCCTGGCCTGTCCCCCATAATCAGGAGCCTTGATTTCTGGGTCGTCAGGGGAGAGATGCTTGTCCCATCAGTGTGGGCAGCGAGGTGCAGGAGCAGAGAGACTGAGCGTCTTCTGGGCACCCAGGGATCTGTCTTCCCAAGTGAGGGTAGTCCTGTGTTCATCACCTGGTTTCGAAAGGGCCCAGGTCTTGTAGCTGGGGCATTAGATCTCACTGCAAGGAGAAATCCCTAAATAATGGACTCCCTGACGGTCCCATGCAAAAACTCATTCCAAGATCAAGCAGAAATGAAGTCCACTGTCCACAGTCTGGTGGACCCTGCAGGTTACAAAGGACAACGGACCTCATGTGAACTTACAGGGGAAACGAGGAGTCAACATATATACAAATACAAGGAGGTGATGGTCATGCTTAGCTGCAAATGGCTGTGGACACAAAATGAGCACACCTTTTGGAATCTTTAGAAGTTAGAAAAACGCTCTATTTGAGCCCAACTTAGGACAGCTGTCTGGGAAACACACCCTTCACAGGGAAAAAAGTGCTCCAGAAAATGAACAGTTTTTATAGGGTTAGATACTTTTTACATCTTGTAAAAGCTCGAGAGATTATACATAAGCAGATGCACAGGAATCACGAGTTTTATGGTAAAGGGATGCAGGGAGTAGGAGCATTGATCCCTGTGTCAAGGACGAGATGGTTTTCCTTCTGTGACTACTCATTCACACAGCAGATGGACAATGCAGGTGCGGCAGGATGTACGTCAGGCTTTGGGTTTGAATAGTTTGTATACAGTCATGTTGACTAAGAAAGAAGTCCAAACTGGCATCCCTGGTCTATCAGGCCTTCAGAGAGGTTTCCTCTCATCAAGGCTGGTGGTGGCAAATGGGGCTCCTAGTACGGGTCCCTGGCGGGGATGTGCTGGGGGGCTGAGCCAGCTCTCCCTCCAGCACCATGGGCTGTGTACACGAAGAACCCATGTGACTGAACCAGGAACAAAGGACAAAGGAAGTGGCCTCTAACCAGCCCGGTTTTTAGGAGTGGAGGAGGAGCCTGTTTTTCCTGAGGTGCCCATCTGTGTCCCGGGGACGCCTTGACATCACCTTGCTTAACAGAGCCTTTCCTTTCCATGTTTCTCAACCCCTGGTAAAAGACAGATAGCAAAGTAGGGTGCTCTTATTTATTTATACCTCCAGACTAATGGCTTGATTTATTCCCTTCCTGAAATCAGGTTTCTATATGAGGGGAAAGTTGATGCAAAAAAAAAAAAATGCTCTGAAAGCCGAGAAAGTCCATCTTCCCCTCCTGGTGTCGTCCAGCTCAGGGGTTCCTCCTTTTCCTGCTGCCCTTTCCAAAATCATCAAGCAGTAGCCGAGGGCAGGGTGGCTCCACGGGGAAGCTGCGGGCTGGAGAAGCAGCCCACACTGGACTGCAGGGTCTGGAGGCAGCCAGCAGCCCCTGCACTGTTCCAACACACAGACACACGGACACACGGACATACTCCCCTGCCACAGCTGTGCCACCCAGCGCCCTCTGCGGTGGGCCAGCCCCTCTGAGTCATCAGCCAGATAGAGATCATGTCCTTTTCTTCACTCTCTCGGCTCCGCTGAGCATGGGCTGAGCTTCCGGGCTGCGGACAGTTGAATCACACTGGGTCGGTTTCCAGCAGATTGTGTGTGTGCAAGAGCAGGTTGGAGCTGTGCACCAGCCTGGGGCTGGCTGGGCCCTGGGTGCCCCTGTCGAGGCGGTCTCCTGCCAGGTGTCCACCTCAGCCTTTCCCAACCTGGCTTCATGACAGTTAATCCTTCGGGGGTCCCGTGGGGCATCAGAGAGTCCAAAATACCTTGTACCATGTGCCCTGGGCTGGCATGCAGAGTGAGTCGGAGGGGAACAGGGATACGGGGATTCCCAAGAGCCAGGAGGTTTGGGCTGGAGAAGTGCCACTTCCTCTGACTGGCCATGGGAGCCTGGCCAGATTGCTGGAGGTTTGCAGGAGTTTCAGTCTCCTTATCTGGAAAATGGGCACACCCTGTGTGTTCTGGGCAGAAGGGTTACGGGCAGTCCCATCATTCACCTCATCTCTTCTTCCAACAACTTCTTGCACTTGAAAAATACCTGGCCCAGTGCTGGGGGTAGGTTCTGGGGGTAGAAAACAGAGTAAGAGGGCATGGCCCCTGCCTTGGGACATATTATCTGAGTGGGGCAGGGCACAGCTAAGACACATTCAAGAGGGTCAACAGCTTAGCAGTTGTCAGATACATAGATTCACTTGAATGCTCTTTCTGAGACAATAATGCTTTAACTTATAAAGAGAAGCAGTCAGAATATGTTGAGGGCAAAGAGAACAGTCACCCCTCACCCCACCCCATCCTGAAACCTCCCAGCTGGTTTCTGATGTGTTCATTGCCTTTCAGAAGAAAACAAAGTTATTTCATTTCATAAGAGACAAGGCATAGGATATGGACTTAAACTAGTATCAGATTCCTGATGGGAGCAAGGAAAAGCAGGAGAGCACACAGGGTATGCCCATTTTCCAGATAGGGAGACTGAAACTCCATGCAAATCTTCAACTATTTGGCTAGGCTCCCCTTCAAATTGCCCAGGGGCCAGGGGCACCTCTGTTTTCCGAGATGAAGAGTGAGTGGCCAACAATCTCGTGGAATATGAAATAAGTCAAGTCAACCGCGGTGGAAAAATGTAACGTACACTGTTGAGGGAGTGGAAGGAACCAGACGACGCACACTTCCTACATCAGACATGACTCTAAGAGCCTGTGCTTGTCACATTTTGATTACAGCATTGGAGAAAATGGCTCATTACGTCACACCCATGGGCAAGGTCACATTTCGGGAGGGAATTTTTATGTCTATGGTGGAGATTAAGGAGCCATCCATTCATTCTCGCACACCTATAAAACTCCTGGCCCTTTTCTGGTCATTCCGTGGTCAGTATCTACTGAGCTCCATGAAGGACTCTGCACTGACTTCTACATGGGGAACAGACAAGGCATGTCCCTGTACCCTGGAAGCCACATAAAAAGTAAGTACCTGACAGGCAACATTGGAGACAGTGCCTGACTGTGGAATGGCCAGTGAGAGATGCTCAGCAGAGGAGTTTTTTGAACTAGACAGATCAGGGAAGGCTTCCTGGAAGAGGCAGATTATGAGCCCAACCTAGAAATACCAGCAGGATTAGGACAGGTGGTCCACAGTGTGCCCAGATCCAGGGAATAGGTCATTAACCTCCTGACTGGAGGAGGAAAGGAGGAAGAATCTGAAAGGAAGTTGATTTCCTGTGGACCATACCCCCTGTTCAGGAGGTGGCCACACCAGCTAGGCTAAGTGGATGCATATCAGTTAATCCTGGAAGAAATCATGGAATGAAAATCAACACATCCACCTCCAGCTACAAGCACATATTCCTTCCTCCCATGTCCCTGGGCCTGCCCTGCTGCTCTCCCATCTACACCTTGGCACACTGGCCTTTTCCAAACAGGTGATGGGTGGAGAAGGAGGCACAGTAGAACTTGCCAAATGCCCTCCTGTGTCACTTCTTGCAGAGGGCTTTGCGGTGACCTTTAAAACGAAATTTTCCTGATGTTTAGAAACACACCTCTGTTCCCAGTAATCCCAAACAGTTCTCCATTCCAGGGCTCCAACTGCAAGGGAATTCATCTCAGCCCTGGAGGCTGGGTGCCTCCTGCTGGTGAGAGTTAGTAATGACAGCATCCCTGTGGTCATTTTCCAGATTTCTCCAAGGAGAGAGCCAGGAGGAACTTGGCCTTCAGGTAAGTAACTGCTGATATTTCGTGAGTGCTTCCTGTGTGCAGGGCACTCTCCTAAGGGCTTAAATGGACTAACTCATTTTCTCCTCTTAGTAGCCCTATGAGTTGGTACTGCTATTGTCCCATGTTAGCAGTGAGAAGACTGAAGCCCAGTGAAGTTAAGAATGTGCGCAAGTTTACACAGCCGGCCATCAGGCAGGATGGCCTGCGGACAGGGAGCTGACTCTTAGCAGTGGGATGCGGGAGACACAGGAGTTTTTAGTGATATAAACGTGTATCATGGTGACGCTGGTTATTTAAGGAGTTAATGTTGGAACTCAATTGTCTTGAGGGTTCAACAAACTTTAAATACCTACTGTATGGGACTCCCTTGTGGGATACTACAATATGAAATATGATGTTATAATAACAGAGTTACGGTAGCCCACAGTTATATGTCAGCAAAAGACACGTATTCAGATAACCATAATACAGAGAACGTTTTAGAAGAATACTATGAATGCCCTGGGATGTAGAGAGAAAATGGAGTGAGGACTAGTGGAAGCAGTAACTCCGGTGTGATAGAACTTTCCGGAAGAATGGCCTTTGAGCTGGGCTGACAATGGACTGGATAGTGTAGATGGGGTGAGGGAAAGGCATGTTTGGTGGAGGGAGTGTTAGGGTCTATAATCAAAGGAGCAAGACTGATACAAAGTGAAGGTCAAGCAAAGCTTTATTTCATGCCAAGCATCGAGAATCAAACCCACCAGTTGTGGCCGTCTCTTACAAAGAGGCGACCCCTCCCAGCCTCACAGACTAACTTTTATAGAGGTGGTTTAGCCTGGCCACACACAGGTGGCCAATGAGATTGCAACACACACAGAGAAAACTGCACAGTCATGCTAGGTCACACACTGGTGGCCAATTGAATTTCAATTTACCCTAGTAGATATTTGAACTAGCCTATCACCTTGGTCAGAATTGGCACCCAAAAGGCGGGTCCACTCTCCTTGGTAGCTAAGGAGACAGTATGTGCACCCCACTGATTGGATGTTTCCACCTGCCCTGACCCGCCCTTGTATCTGGGCTTTGCTACCTTTTAAGTAAGTTCCTCTGGGAGCGACAGGGTCAAACTAAGTTTACTGCATAAACAACAAAATGGCTCCCTCTGGCTAAGTAGGCCCTTACAGGAGTAGCATTAGCAAAAGCAGTGAGGCCGGAAAGCAGAAGGTGTTTGTGAGGCCAGTTGATGAGTGAAGCTGTTTGGAGCTGAAATGGGAGAAATTTGGGTAAGATTGGAAAGTGATGGACCAAATCACTAAGGATTTCAAGTTACACCATAAACACTGAAAGTTTGGAATCAGGAAAGTGATAAAAACAATAAACATGTTTGTTGATGCGAACAAAATTGTGAGCAGGACCAGCTTTAGGGAAAGGCAGAATGTCCCTTTAGGGGAAGGAAGGTAACATTTGCGAAGACCCTCAAAGGGTATTCTAGATAGAGCACATACATCTGCACCTGCGCCTGACCTGCACTGAGCAGCACACCTGTCTCCAAAGCTCCCCACCAGCCTGACACTGGAGCTCTTTCAACCGTGAGCTCGTGGCAAGACAAGGGTTTGAATATGAAGTAGACATTCATTAAACTGTGTATAGTTGCTTGGGAGGGCAGAGAAGACAGGAACCATGGACACATTAATAAGGAGAGTCATAATGTCTGCTGGTATTTGTCAATCGTTTACTCTGTGGGGGCACTGTTCTCAGAGTGTTACATAGTCTCATTTCATCTTTACCATAATCCTTTGCAGTAGGTATGAGTACTATCCCACTTACCAAGGAGAAAATCGATCTCAGAGAATGCACCAAACTAGTAAGCAGCAGACTGGAATTCAGTCCTGGGCATCTTTCTTCTGCTTCCTGTGGGTTTAACGACCACGTAGGTTTGTCAGAAAACTTAGCTGTAACTACAAACTAGAAATGGAAGCAGGGCTGTGAGGTAAGTGACACAGGCAGGCATATTTGAAAGAACATGGCCAGGAAGTCCAGACCAGGGTGACTCTTTGAAGGGAGGTTCAGGGCCAGAGAGTGGCAGGGAGCCCTGGGCTGTCAGGTCACATGCAGTGTGCCTGTAGCATGTGGTCATATAAACTTATGCCAAGGCCACACGCCTACTGGACCTTGAGCTCCAGGGGGCAGAGCCACATCAGTGTTGGTCATTGCTGAGTCCTCTGTGCCTTGCTTTGATCAACAGGTCTTGGACCGAAATGCTAATCAGTCTAGTTCAATTGGAAATTTTATTTTTCTGAAAAATCGAGTGGGTAGGGACACACTGTTTTTCCCTTATAAAGGTCTCGTTGCATTAGTTCAGTTGATGGATGCACAGATCTGTAAGTAAACATATTGTGGGTCAAGTTAGCTAGCATTTGGGTCAGTAGGAATAGGACAATAGCCTCATCCACACATTAGTGAGTGGCTCTAAGGGGGCATTCCCACCAGGAGAAGTGTTTTCTTGAGCAAGGTAATGTGTTCATCCAGAAACATTCTAAGCAGAGTCACCTAAATAGTGTGATATAAGGGGCTTTAAGAAGGGCCCTGGGGAAAAATATCACCCACTCTGGCTTGCAAGTAGGTTTGAAATCCTCACCTGAAAGATTTCTTTCTTCTCCTAGTCACCTCAGAAGCTAACTCATTAAGGCACCATCCCAGCTAGAGTCTCCCATGAGACCATTTTCAGCAGGGCCCCTGGCTGGGAAGGAAAAGGATTCGCTGGGGCTGTTGGTGGCAGGGGTGGTGTTCCCAGCATATCCCCATAAATGGCCACCCTCCCTGACAAGGGGTATGATGAGCGCTGAAGAACATCATAAAAGGTATAGACACTTTCACAGACTCAAACAGTTAACTATACAACTAAGAGGAAAATTTCTTCATCGAGGAAATTTCACATACAAAACAAAAAACTGCCAGTTCAAAGAGGTCACTTGGTTTGCTTGAGGTCACGTAGCTGTAAGTAGTGGGACAACTGCAGGCAGTCATCTAGAATCTATAACTTACAAGGTTCTTCTAAATTTCCCATTTTAAATACTACATCCCATTTCCACATGCAGTTCCACTCCAAAGTAGCCTCCCTTGTCTGTGAGGGATACATTCTGAGACCCCCAATGGATGCCCGAAACCATTAGGAGTCCAGAACCCTATGTATGCTCTGTTTTTTCTGTGTGTATATACCCGTGATAGTGCTTGATTTATAAATCAGGTGCAGTAGGAGGTGAACAACCAAAACGAATAATAAAAGAGATAACAATATGCTATAACATTGATAACAAATGATAACATTGTAACATTGATAACAATATGCTGTGATAAGGATTCTGTGAATGTGGTTTCTCCCTCAAAATATCTTACTGTGCTGTGTACTCTTCCTTTTGGGGTGATGTGAGATGAGAACCTGTCCCATGATGATATGTATGAGGTGAATGACATAGACACTGTGTCAAAGTGTTAGGCTACTCCTGACCTTCTCACAGTAGGTCAGAAGGAGAGCCATCTGCTTCCGGAGTGTGGCTGACTGGGTAACTGAGACTACTGATAAAGGGCACATACTGTGTACCCAAGAGAAACGACCGTATTACGTCCACACAAAAGCTTGCCGATCAGTGTCCATGACAGCATTACTTACAATAGACAAAAAGATAGAATGATCCTAATGTCCATCAGCTTATGGATGTCTACAAAGGGTGTATTATACACAATGAAATGTTATTCAGCCATAAAAGGAATGGAGTACTGATACATGCTAAACATGGATGAATCTTGAAATTCTTCTGCTAAGTGAAAGAAGCCAGTCACATAAGACTGCATATTGTATGATTTCATTTACGCAAAATGTCCGGAAGAGGCCAATCTGTGGAGATAGAATGCAGATGAGCGGTTGCTGGTGGGCAGGGAGGTGGGGCGGTGGGAGAAATGGGGAATCACTATTAATGGATATGAGGAAATTTTGGAGTGATGAAAATGTTCTGGAATTGGGTAGTAATGATGGTTGTACAACTTCTTGGTATGTGAATTATCTCATTAAAAAATGTATGTTTAAAAACTATGTCCCTTGCCTGACACCTAATTCTTTATTCTCTTTGGCACATTGTCTGCACTCCTACCCATCAGAGAAGCTTTTGGGTTGAGAAGCACCTCTTTAAAAAGCCATCAGTCCGGGGCACCTGGGTGGCTCAGTGGGTTAAAGCCTCTGCCTTCGGCTCAGGTCATGATCCCAGGGTCCTGGGATCGAGCCCCGTATCGGGCTCTCTGCTTAGCAGGGAGCCTGCTTCCTCCTCTCTCTCTGCTTGCCTCTCTGCCTACTTGTGATTTCTCTCTGTCAAATAAATAAATAAAATCTTAAAAAAAAAAAAGTCATCAGTCCATTGCACTGTAGACTCTGTTTGATAAGATTCTGCCCCCCCCCCGCCCCAGCCTGTCCATGACGTGGGTCAACTCTGACAGAAAGGCTGCTGGGAATAGGAGTCAAAGTGCTAGAAAATTAGCTTTGAGGAGGTAGGCATGGCTTTGGTTAACCTGGCAATTTTGAGGCAGCCCCAGGTCTGGGGACCAGAGTCCGGGCTTCAAGCTGGAATGAATGGTCATGGGGTGGGGCTGGGGAGGCTTGGTCAGAAGGTCCAGGGACTCAGTCTGGAGGGAATTGCCCAGCTGTTTTGAGCTATGTTCATTTTTCCATTACCAAGACACAAATAATTCATACTAGACAATTCTTATTTACCACGAAAGGAGGACCAAGATAGCGTAGCTTAACCTATGATTTGAGAGGCTTGTATCCAGATTTGCCAAGGACTAGCCGTGACCTTGGGCAAATTACTTAACCTCTGTGCTTCGGGTTTTTAATTTGTAAAATGGTATCAGTAATGGTACTTTCCCCATGGAGTTGTTATGGAATCAGTGTTTAGAACAGTGCCCCGCACGTAGTGGGGGTTGTATGCATACTTGAGATTTTATAAAGACTCTGAGCAGTAGGTTTATCTTTTTGAAAAACTTACTAGTGGAAAAAATTACATTCTCTGTTTTCTTTTAGACTGCTCTCATTTCACATTTTCCAGCATTTGTCTCTCTTAGGCAGAGATTCAGCAAATTTGTTAAAGTAACAAAAAGAATGCTGTACTTTAAATTATATCCTAGTTCTGTGCCCCACTGGAAATAAAGTTTCCAAAGGAACAACATTTTTTTGTAATTTTAAACTCATTGAAAGGAAATCGCTTATATGGGTGGAGGGTCCAGAGACGGCTGATTTCCCTGGGGAAGGCTACAGTTCTCCCACATAGCCTGATTCTGTAAAGTCGTGGTTTTGGCAGGAGAACAAGGCTAACCCCTGGATTTAAGCTTCTCTACTCAGTCTCTTGGGCTTCCCAAGGGAGTTCCCAAAGGACTAATCTCTTAAATCTCGGATGCTGGGATAGGCGGAGCCATCATGGAGGAGGGACACCAACTCCCAGTGTCCCTCTCAGTTTGTTGTACCTCCCTGCTGTGCTGCACAGCTCACACCTGGCTCTCTTCCCTGCCGAAGTCCATCCCCGGGAGCGGGAGCCCTGGGTGGTGGCGTATGGCTTCAGGGACATTCTGAGGTGGCACCTGTCCTGATTGTCACCTTAGGCATTTCTCCTTCACCTTGTGTAAAATGCTTACTGCTCTGCCCAGCCCCTGGCTTTTCACCTAGTTCACTCACCATTTTCCATTAACCACACAGATGGTAAATCAACAAAAAGGTGGTCCTGGACCACCAGGCAAAGATGTTGTTTTTTTGTGACTTAAAAGCCTGGGCTGCAGATTCAATAGACCAGAAGTGCATCTGGGGTCTTTCACTTACTAACCATGGCGTTAGAATGTAAATCACAAGGTCACTGTGAAGGTTAAAAGAAATAGTGTGGGTTCAGTGATTAGTGATTAGTAATTAGGGTCTCTAATTACAGAGCAAGAAGGAGCAAGTCTCTCTCCCCTGATACCTAGTGATGAAAGAGGGTGTCCAAGGGGGTGGGCTCAGCAAGACATTATCGGGGCTCCATGAGCTCCTTTCTTTCCAACTAAATAGGCTGTTATGTACCCTGTATATTTTCTTCCAAAATCTGACACTCACAATTTTGAGGTCATTACTCTTAGCATAGATATTGTTTAAAGAAAAAAGGAGGGAAAGCAAAAACTTAGATCACTTCTATTTCCACCTGAAATATTGGGAACCGGTGTCTCGAAGCCTGTAGTATGAGAAGCCTGTCTGAACTAAATGCTGCTGATACTATAGGTCATATGCCACTCTTGCTTTTATAAAATTTATAAATATTGATTTTTAGTTACTAATCAATTTATTTATAAATGTTGGTTTTTAGCTACTAATCAATTTATCTACCTTTATTCCCAAAAGGCGTGAGCATGTTCTGTGGCCCATCTCTCGCCCGCTCTGTCTAACTCGAGAGCAAGCCTTGTTCGTTTCGACCTACAAAACATCTCACAACACTCCTCCCCCTGTGGCTCCAATCTCTGCCCATCTTTCCTGCTCTGCATGTTGCAGGAACATCAAGACCAGCAGGTGTTCTTGTCTCTGCTCTCTGCTCCTTCAAACACACACTCTCAGTTGTTGCCCCACTGTCACTGAGAAACACAAATCCCATTGTTTCACTTTCCTGCAGGGGAATGGTTCGTCATCACCTGGGAGCACAGGTCCTTCATCCAGCAGCAGGCTGTGCCTGGGGACACCCTCCTCCTGTGTCCCACATCTGTGGCAGCTGGGTCCTCTGACTGTAAGACCTGGCCCAGTGTCATCTCTTCTAGAAGCCTCCCTATTTCTCAGGTGGGAAGACTCCTTCTCCATGCTCCCCTTACACCTGTCATCCCTCCATGCTGCTGCTGATAGAACTGCCCTGGGATGGATTCTGCACTGGGCTCTTCCACCGGCCATACCCTCCTTCATTTCATCAGCCCAGGATCCCACACGCAGCATATATTTGATCTGAGCATGCTGCAGAAACAAGTGTCTGAATGGACAGAGCAGTTGCTAAATGTGATTGCAAAGAAAAAGCCACCTATATAGTTTCTGTTTTCAAGAACATAAGATGGCTGAGATGGAAGGATCCCAGTGTATTTTCTTCACTGTGATGTTTTTGCTCTCCCTGCTGGTTATACAAACCCACTGCCTCCTTAACTCTTGCAGAGCAGCTGGGTTCTCTAACAACTTCTGCCTTGAATCTGGGCCAAGATCAAACGCTCCTTGGACCCTTTAAATCTGGCTGAGGTGGTCTAAACTTAAGCCTGTCATTCCTTTTCTTTCCCTTCTGCTCCAAGATACATCTGATCACATAACACACTACAGGCTGGATCGCTTTATGAAAGAGTTCTGCTCCTTAAGTGAACTCAAGTTTCTTTTCATTTAAGGAGGGTTAGGTTCATGTAACATCAGCAAGTATTACAGATTTAAATAGAACATTATTTGTAAATGAATTAAAAATTGCAGTTCATTTAACATCAACAAGCACTATCTGGGCTGCTGCTCTGTATGCAGAACTGTGATTATTCTTGATGTTAAACAAATTCAGAGACTTATCTTCCTGGAAATATGAACACTTGTTATTTCTCTTCCGTGTTGATGTTTCTTTCTTTTTTTAAAAAATATTTTATTTATTTATTTGACAGAGAGAGAGAGAGCAGAATGAGAAAGAGAGAGAGCAAGTACTAGTGGGGAGGAAAGTCAGAGGGAGATGGAGAAGGAGACTCCCACTGAGCAGGGAGCCCATGTAGGGATCTGTCCCAGGACCCTGAGATCATGACCTGAGTCAAAGGCAGATGCTTAACCAACTGAACCACCTAGGTGTCCCAAGTTTAAATTATGTTATGAAAAATGACATCAGCAAGATGGCCAGAAAAGATGACCCTCATCAACAATAGCCATTTGCCATTCATCTACAGATGGAAGTGGAATACGAGACTCAACACCATACAGCAGGGGACTTGGAGGAGTCTTGCCCATGGTGCACTGGGTACTGGGCATACAGACCTCAGTCCTGGCTGTGGACCCTGCTGTGGCCTGTGACTTTCTTCAGCCCCTCTGGGCTATGGTCCAGGAGTCCCTGGAGAACCGTGAGTTAGACAATTACTCACAGGCAAGAGAGTCTTTGTGGAAGTCTAGGAGTCCAGCAGAGAAGTTCCAGCACACTATTAGAGCAAAAATATCCATTGGAGGTATTTGAGAGGATGAGAAGAACAATTTGACTATAACTGTGTCACCCAGAGAAACAATCATCAAAAAAAAAAAAAAAATCTGCTCATTATTGGGAGTCCCAGAAGGAGAAGGGGTGGGGACAGGAAACTCACTTAAGAAATAATAGCTGAGAATTTCCCAAATCTGGGGAAAGATTTGGCCATCCAAGTTCATGAAGCTTATAAATCTGTAAATATAACTCAAAAAAATCTTCTCCAAGGCACATTATAAAACTAAAAAAAAAAAAAATCAGAGATAAAGAGAGACTCTTAAAAGTAGCAAGAGGAAAGGGGCTTATTCCTCACAAGAGCACCTCATAAGGCTATCAGTAAGTTTCTCAGCAGAAACCTTACAGGTAGGATATGGGATGATATATTAAAAATGCTGGAAGAAAAAAATGTTGCCATCCAAGAAGATTTTATTTGGGAAAGTTGTGCTTTAAAAATGAAGGAGAGATAAAGACTTTCCAAGACAAACAAAAGCTTAGAGAGCTTGTTGCCACTAGACCTGCCTTATAAGAAATACTGAAAGGAGTTCATCAAACCAAAATGAAGGGATGAGAACTAATAACATGAAAATATACAACACACAGGCACATGTAAGTATATAGCCAAATTCAGAATGTCTAATACTGTAATATGGTTACATGTTACCACTTAACTCTAGATAAAGACTGAAGGACAGAGTACAATAGCTATAATAATTTGTTGATGAATACACAATATAAAAAGAAGCAAACTGTGACATCAAAAATGTAAAGGGGTGGTTTTTGTATGTAAGCAAAATTAAATTGTTATCAGCACAAAACAGATGAACGTATCTATAAGACATTTTATGTAAACTTCATGGTAACCACAAAGAAAAGTCTACCGTAGATGAACAGAAGACAAAGATAATGCAGTCAAAGCACACCATGTGGAGAAGTATCAATTTGCAAAGGAAGACAACAAGGAAGGAAAAAGGGAACAGCAAAACAGCTGGAAAACAATAACTAAGATGGGATTGGTAGGACCTTACTTATGAATAATTACTCTCTAAATATAATTGGATTAAACTCTCTGATCAAAAGCAGAGAGTGGCAGGATGGGTAAAAGAAGACCTAATATATGCAGCCTGTGAGAAACTCACTTCAGCTTTCTATTTGTTTTATTTTATTTTTAAAGATTTCATCTATTTATTTGGGAGAGAGAGGGAGAGAGTGAGCTGGGGGCAGGGAGGAGGAGAGGGAGAGGAACAAGCAGCCTTCTTGTTGAGCACAGGGCCTGACTCGAGGCTCGATCTCATGACCTCAAGATCATGACCTGGGCAAAAATCAAGAGGTGGTTGCTTAACCAACTGAAACACCCAGGTGTCCCTCTTCCTGCAGCTTTAATAACAAATAGGCTTGAAGTCAAGGGATGGGAAAAGATATTTCACACAAGTGAAAATCAAAGGAGACCTGGGATGGCTATACATCTACTTAATAAAATAGACCTTAACTCAAAAGTTAAGATACAAGATACAAAGAAGGTCTACATATAATGATAAAGGGTCAATTCATCAAGAATATGTAACAATCATAAATACATATCCATGCCATATCAAAGCACTTAAATATATTAAGCAAATACTGACAGATCTGAAGGTAGAAATAGACAACAATGTGATAAAAGTAGGGGATTTCAGTACTCCACTTTCAACACCGGATAGATCATCCAGACAGAAAATAAAGAAGGAAGTGCAGGGCTTGAACTATACTTTAGATCAAATAGCCCTAACAGACTTATACAAAACATTCCATCCAACAGCAGAATGCACATTCTTCTCAAGTACACACAGATTATTCTCAGGATAGATCATATATTAGGTTACAAATCTTAGCAAATTTAAGAAGACTGAAATCACATCAACTCACTTTTCTAACTACAATACAAAACTAGAAATCAATAAGAGGAGAAATACTGGAAAATCCACAAATATGTGTATATTAAACAACATGTTCCTGAACAAACAATGAGTCAAAAAAAAGAAACAAAATGGGAAATTTCAAAAAATATCGAAAAAAACACAAATGGAAACACAACATACCAAAACTTACGGGATGCAGCAAAAGCATTTCTGAGGGAGAATTTTAGTGATATGATAAAAGCCTACGTTAAGAAAAAGGAGAGATTCAAATAAATAACAAAACTTCACATTTCAAGGAACTAATAAAAGAACAAATGAAGACCGAAGTTAGAAGAAGGAGAGAAATAATAAAGATCAGATAAAAAAACAATGGAAGAGAGACCAGTAAAAAAACAATAGAGAAGATCAATGAAGCTAAGAGCTATTTTTTTTTTAAAAGATAAACAAAAATGACATTTACCTAGGCTTACCAAGAACAAACAGAGCAAGGACTCAAATAAATAAATAAAACTATAAACCAAAGAAGGGATATTACAACTGATACTATAGAGCTACAAACACTTTAAGAGATTACTCTGAATAATTATATGCCAGTAACTTGGACAACCTAGAATAAATGGAAAAAAAATCTTGGAAACATAGAAGCCACCAAGGCTGAGCTCAGGATGCAGCCAGAGAGAGGCCAAAGGGCCAACCTCCCAAGCAGCAGCCAGAGAGGAGAACCTGTTGCCCTGCCTAGGGACAGTGTTGTTCCCAACACTTTTCTTGAAGAACTGGCTGGCAGAACGGAAAACATAACATATGGCCAGGCTGTGGCAACCAACAAGACAGGGCTTCTCAATGTGTGGTCTTTGGATCCACAGCACCGCCTGGAGATTTCTAGACACGCACCTTTTGGCACCACCCAGACCCACAGATCCAGACTCTCCAGATGATTGTGGTGTCTGAGAGCCACCCAACTGGGCCCCCACCTTATCACAGGAATCCTAAAGATGGCATCTCTGTGGATGGGCCCATCCACACCTGACTGCAAGTCCCATCTGGCCCTCAACAGCAGGGGGAGCCAGGCCTCCCTTCCCAATGGTAGTCCATCAAGAAGCGAAAAGCCAGGGATTCATTATGGATTGCTCTTTCTGCTGTTGGATTGCCTGCAGTTGGAGGCAGGAAGTCCCTTTGGAAAAGCTTCTTGTCATACAGGATGTCCCCCAGAACCAGAAGCCAAGCTAAGTGTGTTGATAGCCAGGTGAAAAAGTGAAATTGCACGCTCAGGTGCATTTGGTTTGCCTTAGTCTTTTCTGTTAGTTCTTCCCTGAGTTACCTCTATGAAAGGAAGGTCAAGAGTCAGATTCTGTCCCTGGCTCTGAGGATATTCTTTGCTTCTGAGATGGGAATTTTGCTTTTGCCTGATAATGGTGATTCAGACACCTTTTAAAAGTAAGTGTGTTTTTAAGTCTCCCTAATAAAACAATAGTAATTCTTTAAATATCTGTCGACAAAAAACACAATACACTTTTAACACAGAAGATCAATTTTTTATTATAGGCCCAAAGTTGTAAATCAGGAATGATGTCATTCAAATTCATTGAGCTGTTGGTGTTTAAAACAAAAACAAAAACAAAAACCTAACAACCAAAACTAGTTCAGATTGAAATGACCCTTATACTTTTTATTTTCTTAATTAGGGCAGCCTCTATATTCATTCAAGATGTACAAGAGGGGATCATTTATTCAGTCCAAACAATGAGTCTGGACTTCTGGGCCATAAACTGTGTTTTGCTGGAAGCCAAGGTCCATAGTTCAGCTTGCTGCTCTATCTAGTCTTTTCCAATTATCTGGTAAATCATCTCCTCTGTGACATCTGGCTCTCCCAAGGGAAAGCGCTTTTTACTGGAAAAAGGGGTGTGTCATGGTTGCCATCTGTTAGGGGCTGAATCATGCCGTCCCCCTCACCTCAAACATTGAAGCCCTAAACCCAGTAACTCAGGACGTGAGTGTATTTGGAGATAGCATCTTTCAAGAGGTGATTAAGTTAAAATGAGGTCACTGGAGTTCTTATAAGAAGAAGTCTGAGCCCAGAAACAGAGACAGAAGACCCTGTGCAGACAAGGGAGAGGTGACTGTCTACAAGCTAGGGAGAGAGGCCTCAGAAGAAACCAAACCTGTTGACACCTTGATCTTGGATTCTGGAATCATGCGAACATAAATGCCTGTGGTTTAAGCCACCCAGCCTGGGGTACTTTGTTACAGCAACCCAAGCAGACTAACCCACATCCAGTCTGCTCTACCCTTCAGGCTATCTTCCTCCAGGAGAACCAGGGCTGTGGACTTCTTGGTTTCCCTTTGTGCTCGCTTATCCCCAGGTCTGACTGATGCACCCTGCCTTCCTTGGTATTTATAGCTATTGCATGGCATCCTTTGCTGTTTGGATGAACATGACCTGCCTCTTCCCCTAGATGCTGAATAAAGATGTAACAGGTTGGACCAGCAGCTCCTGACACCCACTTCCTCTCAGTCTCTGCTTGAGCCTTCCTCAGGCACCATATGTTGTTAGTTATGACTTATTTTGTGTGTGGTCATTCGGTCTCCTGTTTGTCTTTGTATGTTTCTTATCTGAGCCCACAGGGTGGTATCTCCAGCTCTGTGGTCTCCCAGCTGTCTTTAATATTGTATGAAATAAGGACATCCAATACCATGAAAATGGAGTGCTGAGAGTCTCTAATTGTGGTTTGTCGTATATGTATGCACACCAGCACACACGTGCAAAGCCTTTTGTTGAGTGATGATTTGTGGACATACCTGCCTCCGTTCCATGACACACTGAGTTTTCTCAAATGGAGAACCAACTATATTTCTCACTATAGCTCCAGGCCTAGCAGGATGCCTGGTATTTATAGGTGCAAAATCATTTCTTTTTTGAAAGGATGGATGGGTATATACTCATGAGGGAATGGAAGTTTATAGAAAGAAAGCTATAATTTCTGAGAACTTAAACATTACCAAACTTTCCTACCCAAAAGGCAGGATTTATCTCTTTACACAAAACTTCATAAGTAAACTAGATCATTTAAAGTCATTCTTTTTTTTAAAGTTTATTTATTTATTGGAGAGAGAGAGAGAGGGAGAGAGTGAACAGGGGGAGGAGCAGAGGGGGAGGAGGATGGAGGGGGAAAGACTCTCAAGCAGACTCCAGACTGAGTGTGGAGACTGATGTGGGACTTGATCCAATGACCCTGAGATCATGACTGAAGACAAGAGTTGGACACATAACCGACTGGGCCACCCAGGTGTCCCATAAAGTTATTCTTGGATCAGGTTTACTCTATACACTTCAACTTTGAATGCAACATTGGTTTCGATTCTTCATCCTAGTCTCCTCTCACAGGGCCCAAACTGCTGTAAAGATCAGATTGATATACAGCATCCAGGGTCAAACCCTGGGTCACACAGAAGAACAAGATAGTTTGTGACTCCTTTCACGCTAAATGGAAATGAGGTTTATTCTGTGGCTGGAGGAGAGGAGAGGAAGTTTGGGACCATGAGCCTGAGTGGAGGCAGTGAAGGCAGCAAGAGGAAGGCTCTGGAGCTGTTCTAGAGAGAGTTGTTGCAGGTTGAAGCTGGGTGGGGGGGTCATGAGGAGCTGCTTCTTGAGAACTGGGGCCCTGGCAATGCTGTTTTGGGGCACAGATGATGCAATCCCCCCAAAGACTTAGGGGGACCACTCCCTGCCCTTCCAGGGAGCAAAGGGCATATGGCATAAGAATATGAGGTGGCAGGTGGGCACTGCGAAGATGCTGTTCTGCATTACTGCGCGGGGCAAACAGGAGAGAGTTCATCCACAGTCCACATGAGTCCGGTCACTGCAGGGTGAGGCTGCGAGACAGGGCAGAGGCATGGCTCCTGCAGTGCAGGTTCTGATGTCCCCAGGTTGTCTTTGCTTTTTTTTTTTTTCTTTCAATTCCAGAAACATCTACCACATTGTGAGTACACAAGTAGTATTCAGGAACTGTTTGCTAGCTGAATGAATGGCTTAGAAAACAAAATGAGTTTCCACCAAGAGAGTCCATGGAAGCAGTACGCAGTACATTTCTTCCCAGTCCCCCACAGCTGCCCACGGTACGGATACCTCTCTGCTATTTGCAGACGATGCGACCTTATGTCCTTCTACTGCAGAGGCTACACACTTTGTGAAGATCCTAACTGGTTGATTTGGAGACAGGATCTCTGAAAACTGTCAACTCAGCTTAGGTTAGAAGTCCATTAGAATTCTGTGCCTGACCTCACATGGTGTAAGGAGCTCTGGGTGTTATAAGCAACTGATAAGTTATTGAACACTACATCTGAAACTAATGATGAACTATATGTTAGCTAATTGAATTAAAAAAAAAAAAAAAGAATTTTGTGCCCAACCTGAATCCTGGGAGCATGTCTTTTTCTTGCAAATAGGGGGCGTTCAAAGTTTGTTCCATACATATAAATAAATGAGGAGAAAATAATAAAAAGAAAAACTCTCGGATTTGAGTAAAAGAATGGATGTCTATTATTTGCACACCTGTCACATGCATAGCTGGGTTGAACTATTTTATGTGCAGGACCCATGGGAAGGGAACAAGGGCACACTGCTGCCACCAAGCTCTTGGCTCTGGCAGGTGGAGGAGAAGGCAGCTCCACTGTCCTCTCTGGTGGCCGATCTATTTCCCTCTGGTGGCCGATCTGTGCACTGCAATCAGTATTTCTGAGGCTCCGTGAGGTTAGATTTGAACAGAATATGCTGTAAAACCTTGAAAGGTCCCTAGGGGTTTTTGATTCCTGCATTTCTCTGGCATAAGTATCGTGATAGATTCTGAAAAGCCTTGGAATTTTCTAAAAGACTAGAGCTTTGTTTGAATATCAGGGATGATCTAAAATACAAGCATATTCTTGGTTCTGTGGAGGCCTGCTTTCTAATCATCCACTATCCTGCGATTCTGTTTTCTCGTTTGTGATCGTGTTTGAGGTCAGGCTGGTGCCGAGTGTTATTCCTTCACCTGCCAGGGGAGGCGCGGAGAGGCTCCGGCTCCTGTTCTCCATACAGGAGCTGGAGAACTGCTTGCAGCACTGCGCAGTGTAAGCCAGCCCAGGCTGAGTCTGCGCAGCCGTGCACACCTGGAGGGGAGGGCCGGGGGCTCTCAGAAACGTGACTTTCTCTCTTACGTTACTTTTGCCAGACGAGCCCTAGGACTCGCACTATTGTTATTGCTTCCTAAGAACAATGTTTTTGGAATGTGCTTTGATGATACTTGAGAGCCATCTATAAGCCTAAATGGTTGATACCTTATTTTATACTTGTTTCTGTTTATGTTATTACAGCAGAAAGAAGTAATTCCACCATGGAGGTCAAACTGGCCCTTTACAAGTGGTCCAAATGCTGCACATTTTGAGATGAGACAATAGAGGCCCAGGTGAGTGACGGCCCTTCCGCAGTGTGAGGGGCTGGGGGAGGTTGGTGGCGGAGCTAAAAGTGTCCGCGAGAGATCTGGTTTTCAGATGCTGGGCCGCTGTTCTCTCCACTGTGCCATTGAAGGCATCCGGATTAAGCGCATCTATTCTTTTTTTTTTTTTTTTAAGATTTTATTTATTTATTTAACAGACAGAGATCACAAGTAGGCAGAGAGGCAGGAAAAGAAGCAAGCTCCCTGCTTAGCAGAGAGCCTGATGCGGGGCTCGATCCTAGAACCCTGGGGCCATGACCTGAGCTGAAGGCAGAGGCTTTAACCCACTGAGCCACCCAGGCGCCCCTAAGCACATCTATTCTGATATGGATACAGTCTGTCATTGTTTCTCTTTGTCAGGGGAGATCTGATCTATAATCATTTAAAAATAAGACACATCGGGGTATGTTACTCCTTTCCCTGGTGAGACAAGTCAGAATGTAATTCACACTGTTCATAGCATTTTGCCTAGCACCCGAAAACATGCAATATCGATTCTTGCCCAGCAGTTTACAATTAAATTTGGAGGAAAGACACAGATGTATTCTTTGACTAACTGATGACAAGGGAGCCGAGTAAAGCGGGAAGTTAGTACTACGCCTTCACCTTCTGTTCCACCTGCCATATGTCTTTAACTCCCCTTGGTGTCTTTGCACCCAGCAGTAACCTATCCGTAAAGTCTCCCAGGAAGTGGAGAATGACACCTAGTCCCCTTGGTGCCACGGGTGCATCTGTCCATGCCCTGAGGTTTCCACTTCCGTCTTCCGGAAGTGGCCCAGGAGCATTCCTCAGGTCCGCCTATGGCCAGCCTCCAGGAGGAGTTGGGCTTCTGATGAACACATTGCTTGTGCTGTCAAGGCCTGTTTGAGACTCCTTGGGAAGAGTCTGGGTCCCTGCAGCCAGAGGCCCCTGGCCATGAGCAGCGGCTCTGCACCACACAGTCCACTCTGCCCAGGTAGGAGGGCAGCGAGCACCTCCTGGGGTCGGCCAGTGACCCTTGTCACCAGCCAGGCTGCATATGCACAAAGCATTGCAGCCACAGAAGTGTGTGTGTGCATGCAGGTGTGTGTCTGCAGGTGTGCACGCACACGTGGAGATATTCAGTCTAGGGAGCTGTGGCCACTTCCAGGCAGAGTTTGTTTTTCAGGCCTTGAGTGATGCTTCCTCTGGGAACCCTCAGTGTCATGACGGGGCTGTTCCTGAGTCAGTGTGGACCCTTCAAGATGATGCGACTCCAATCAAAATGCCCAAACACCAGCAAGTGGGGTCTCCTAATTCTGGGCTATTCAGCTATAAATTAGTGAGTGTCTTTTGAAAGTGTGGCCTTACATCCCCGGGGCCTGCAGATACAGGTCCTGTATCTATAACATAAGGAAGTGTGTCAGCAAGGGGACAGAGTCTGTGAAGACTAGGACAATCCCCATTGGTTTCATGTGCAAATTATCTGTTTATTCTTATTATTTCCCGCCACTCTCTAGAGGGGTTAGGCCAACTGGGCCTGGGTTGACCGTTGGATAATGCCATCCCTTGTTCTTCAGCTGGCCTGAGCTCCTTTAAGAAGCACCTGTCACCTTTGGTGGTCTCCCATTGGCCAAGACATGTCACATGACCAAGCTGCTCTGGCAGGATTTCGAGTCTGGGTGGGTGGCAGGTGGAAGGATTATATGGACCCCATGACCCAGGGTCAGAGTTGGATAAACCCAACAGAGGCAGGCAGTGGGCCCCACGTGGTCAGGGTGGCAAGGTGAGTCTGCAAGCCCAATGAGAAGAGATGCGAAGGAGGGTCTGCTGCCCTGAGCAAGTGGTCCAGAGCAGGAGGTGACTGGAATGGGACAGTGGGCTGAAGTGGGGCTTGGGGAGGGTGGCCGATGAGGTCACCAACTACAGTAATTTGCCATTATTGCAGAAAGGGTGGTTCTACAGTATTATTACTTTTAGTCAGGCTCACATTCTTGCTCAGGTGACTAGACATTTTTCTTATAAAATTTCAGGTTTTTTTTAAAAAAGATTTTATTTATTTATTTGACACACAGAGATCACAAGCAAGGAGAGGCAGGCAGAGAGAGAGAAGGAAGCAAGTTCCCTGCTGAGCAGAGAGCCCAATGAGGGGCTTAATCCCAGGACCCTGAAATCATGACTGAGCCACCCAGGAGCTCCTAAAATTTCCGGTTTACCGGAAAGTTGTACCATTCTGTTCTTGGCATTTATTGGTGCAAGTGACACAGCAGAATGGAAAATATGTGTGTGTGTGCGTGTGTGTATGATTTATATCACTAGTCTACGGGTGGTATTTTTCGTCTTCTTTCAACTTCAGAAGCGTTTTGACATTTCGGTGGGAGTTCTCTTTCTTATCCCCATTATATGGTCAAAGGAAAAACACATTGAAAAAATTTGTAGCTCGGGCGCTTGTAACTTCAACTTTTCGGTTGAAATTTGGCACATGGATTCTGGCAACGTTGTGAGCTGAAACTGCCAGAGATGTATTTATTATGGCCCATAGCCACCACAGCAGAAGTGGAATTTTGTTCGAGGTCGTAAAGAAAAGTGGCTTGAGGATTTATGGAAGCACAAATTGCTGGAGTATTAAGTGTAATCAGTGCTCCAGGTGATGAGGGGCGTGAGGCGGCAGCTTTTTTTGCTCCCTGCTCCAAAACGACACAAACCTCTGTGAAAAGTTCCTGCCCTCCTCCCCACCCCACCCCATTCTCTGCTCCGTCCACCCTCTTTAGCTCCCCTCTCTATTCTTCTTCCTTCCTTCTGCCTGGCTTTACCCTGGAAGAGCAGTAGCCATTCCTGAGCCCTTGCAAGTCCTGTCCCTACACTGGATGACAGAGTGATGTGATCTGCCTTGCGGTTCAGTTGGGATGGGAAACGATGTGGGCCAGTTTTTCCAGAGGGGCAGGCAGGGTTTCCTTGGGAGACAAAGAGAAAATACAAGGAATTTTTAACTAGAGTTCCTAATGCAGTCTTTTTCTCCTGTGCGTTCCCTTGCTACCTGAGTTTCTGGCATGATTTTAGGGTTGGTATAGAGGGAGGCCGAGTCCAGCCAGTTTCCTCCTACAGAAAAAGTTCCTGCTTGGGAGAGGCTGAGAGAGGAGGGGAGGGGAGAGAGAACGCAAGAGGGAGCTCAGAGGGAGAGAGGGGGAGAAGATGCAAGAGACGGTAAGGAAGGGATGACATTTTGTGCCCCAGCATGGTGGCTTACACGTGGAAGTAGGATTATATAATTTGGGGGAGAGATCTGCAAGGCATTGACTCAGCCCAGCACACAAAGGCGTTAGTACAGGGATATTCATTGCAGTGTTATTTATAATAGTCAAATGTTGGAAATAACTTGCATATTCATTAATAAGGCAGTCGCTAAAAATTGTGGTTTTCCTTCCGATGGAATACGATGCAGACATTAACTCAATATAGTAGACCTCTGCCTATTCACATTAAAGAGATCCATGATATATTTTTATTTTTAATTAATTAATTAATTTAAAGAGAGAGAGAGTGTGAGTGGGAGGGGAAAGGGCAGAGTCAGAGAAGAGAGAATCTTAAGCAGGCTCCACACCCAGCATGGAGCTGAAGTGATCTCGTGACCCTGAGATCATGACCTGAGTGGAAATCAAGAGTTGAACACCTAACCGACTGAGCCACCCAGACATCCCTTTACAGTATATATTTAAATTTAAAAAGTACTTTGCAAAGATTTACAAACAACATGTCTAGTATGATCCTTTATTTTGGTAAATATACATATGTATATATTATATATATATATATATATATATATATATATATATGGAAAAAATCTAGAAGACATACACCAAAATGTTAACTGATTTTGTTTCCTAAGTGGTGGGATTTAAGGGAACGCTCATTATTCCCATAGACGCATGTATATATATAAAGAAATATGTACTTCCTTTCTGTAATGCCTAACGGTTTAAAATAATGAACATGACAGTTTTTGGAGTCTGAAAATCATTAAAGATGTTGTCATTTTAAAAATAAAATCTATCTTGTGTAGCTTCAATAAGGTTAAGTTTTCTGAGAATCTTAATTCTAAGTTGATAATTAGAACTCTTTCCAGTGTACTTTCCCCCATTTCTGTATCATAAGCTTAAACTCAAATAGGTGGTTTTCTTTCTTTCTTTTTAAAAAAGATTTATTTATTTATTTGAGAGAGAGAGAGGGTGTGGGGAGGGGCAGAGGGAGAGGGAGAATCCCAAGCAGACTCCACGCTGAGCAAGGAGCCCAAGCAGGGTTCAATTCCATGACCCTGAGATCTTCCCTGGAGGTGAAAACGAGAGTCCAGCGTTCAGCGGCTAGACCAGCTGCACCACCCAGGTGCCCCCCATCCCGTAGGTGGTTTTCTAAAGCAATGGTTCTCAAACCTCAGCATGTACCGAAATCACCTGGGGCTGTGAGCTTGCACTAGGCTGGGCCACCCACAGAGCTGCAGGTTCAGCCTGAGAACTTGCATTTCCAACAAACCCGCGGGGTGGGACTGTTGCTGCTGGTCCAGAACCACACCTCCCACACTTTGAGAACGATTCCTCTAAGTAAGGGGAAAGGTCTTCAAAGTTAGAAGTCATGATCTCTTTTCCAACTTTTCCAGCATAAGTGCTCCTTTAAAATATCGTGTGCAAAGTAGAGTAAAAGAAGTCCTTAATTTTTTATGAGACCATTTTCCCCATAAATTATGTAATGCATCTGTGTGAATA
This sequence comes from Enhydra lutris kenyoni, assembly GCF_002288905.1. Lineage (NCBI taxonomy): Eukaryota > Metazoa > Chordata > Mammalia > Carnivora > Mustelidae > Enhydra > Enhydra lutris. The sequence continues at coordinate 8,909,934 of NW_019154146.1, read as the reverse complement.
AGTATCATGGGCATTACTATCTCCAAGCGCCTGTCACCTGAATTTGAATCTCTCCTGTGTCTCAGTGCATGCCTGCTGACGTTCTGAAATGACAATCACCGTCACTGTGATACTTTTGCAGCTCTATTTGGTAAATTCTTGGCCTGAAGCCATTGCTCAAAGAGTCACAATACTGCTGACATTACATGTTAAAGATTCTCAGTGAACCAGAAGTGTGCAAACCTTTGCTTCAGGTGTTTTTTTTTGTTTTTTGGTTTTTTTTTTTTTTATTATTTTTTTATTTTCCTGTCCTGCTTCTGTTTGTCTTCAGCTACACCACTGTGTGGCATGCACCAGCGTCCCTTCCGGGCCATGCTTGTCCTCACTGGTCCAGTCAGTGGGGGTGCTCTACTGGTCTGTGTCCAGGCTCTGCTCATAACCCCGGACCCTTTTTCACCATATCTGTGTGCTCCCCAGCATTTTTAAAGGACTGCCCTTGGGAGTCTTGGAGAATAGGACTTAGTCCCAGCACCCACGGGTCCCTTGGGGACAACCCCAAGGTGTCATTTACCGGGATCAGCTACCCTTGGTGGGCCTCTGGCCTGAGAGTGAGCCTTTGCTGGTCTCCTTGTCTTACCTTCCCTGCTTCCCAGTTGGCCCTGGGAGCTCTACTTTCATAATCAACCCATTGCTTGTACACGAATCATCAGAGGGTCCACTTTTGGGGAATTCTCACTTAAGACATGGTTCCCATGTATGGCGAAAGCCCCCTAGACATACCTAAGTGCATGTTACCCACAGGATTATTGTCAACAATACAAGTGTGTCGTTGGGCCCTCTGCTGACGAGTGAGCACGTGTAGAGATGTAAGGCACAGCTAATGTCCTGGAGGCATCAACTTCTTGCTTGAGAGATGGAAAATAAGCTAAACAAAATTTAATAATACACCAGGGTCGGATGTTATTTGAGACGTATTAGCAGTTGTTTTCATCTTTAGGTGTTCTTTGTCACCCTCTCTCTCCCCCCATGGAGTGCTGAAGCAGCCAGATGTCCTTTTTTTTTTTTTAAGATTTTTTTATTTATTTGACAGATCACAAGTAGGCAGAGAGGCAGGCAGAGAGAGAGAGAGGAGGAGGAGGAGGCAGGCTCCCTGCTGAGCAGAGAGCCCGATGTGAGGCTCGATCCCAGGACCCTGGGATCATGACCCGAGCCGAAGGCAGAGGCTTTAACCACTGAGCCACCCAGGCACCCCCAGATGTCCTTTTGTTCCAAGTGTGACACAGAAGCCACAGGAAGGCCCACCAGGGCAAAGGATGGTGTGGTCAGGGACATGAGCGGTCTCACTGGGGACTCCCATGGAACAGATGAAATGAGGGTCTCATGGAAACTTCCCAAAGTCTCTGTACCCTCTAAACATCCTGCCCTTACACGCAACTCCAGGGCAAAGAGAGGGAGACCCTGACGGTGGTTGTGTGAGTTTCTCCTTACTGCAGCAGGACGGGGCATCAAAAGAGAAATCCCCCTGCAGTACAGAGAACGAGGGCTGGGATCCATTCCCCCCACAAACCTGGGGCACGGGCCAGATCGGTGGTGCAGAGGCAGCCCCGTGAGACAGAGCATTTGCGACTCTCCTGGGTTCAGGGAGGCTCTGCAGTGCAGGTGTTTTCTTGCACAAAGTTTCTAGTATCTTAGACCTTCAGGGAAGTTAAACAGTTGGCAAAACCAATAAATAAGAAAAACCCTATGCAAAATCACACCCTCATTTTATGCTTTGCTTTGACTTGCTCTACTTTTAAGCTTGCCCAAGGCCAAGTAATCCCCAATTCAAGGCTGGTTAGAACTAATCAGAAGAGCTTTGTTTAACCAAGCAGACGGAGGTCAGCCCCTTAAAAGCAAAACATTCAAAGGGTTGAATTTTTCTGTGCACAGACGCACCCGATTTACTGAATCCCTTGTATGGCCCTGAGCTGAGCTGAGCTGAGGTGGTCCCTTGACCTCTTCCAGGTAAACAAGGGTGGGAGACCTGTTTGCCAGGCGAGTCACACCTCCTCTTTCCTTCACGCTAACTTTTGGAATGAAAAATGGGTATGTCAGACCCTTGCTCCTCAAGGGACTTCTGGTATCAATTTATTTAACTATTTATAGTATGGGGAGAATGATATTTGCCTTTCTAAGGATTAAGACAATGGAAAAATAAATGAATCCCTTTAAAGACTTCAGCTTGCATAGAATATTACCTGAGAAACCAGTGCTTCTCGGATTGACTACGTTGAGAATGACATTGACAATGGTAACGTTGATAAGCTCCCGGTAGCACTCAGGGTTTGATCAGAGAAGCAAGACCCCCAGGGGAGAGAATAAAGTTCCTTGTCTAGCTATCCATTTATTCACAGCAATACTCCCAACACTCCCAAGCAATTTGTATTTCATGAATACAGTATCTCTCCATTCAGTCAAGCCTTCTTTTAAAGTTCTAAATGAAGATTTATAGCGGATCCTGAGTGGCTCAGTGGGTTAAGCCTCTGCCTTCAGCTCAAGTCATGATCTCAGGGTCCTGGGATGGAGCCCCATACCGGGCTCCCTGCTCAGCAGGGAGCCTGCTTTTCCCTCTCCCTTTGCCTGCTTCTCCCTCTGCTTGTGTGCTTACTCTGTCAAATAAATAAATAAAATCTTTAAAAAGAGATTTATAGTTTTCCACCTATAGGCCTCATTAAGGTTGTTCTCATTTATGACTTGATTGTTTTAAAAATGGAACCTTTTACATTTTGAATGGTAATCGATTATTTCTGGTATGTATGGGAAAGCCATAAATTTTTATTTACCATATATTCTTATATTCATCACTTCACTTACTTTTCTTAAATTGTTAGCTTGCTGTTCATTTCCTTTTTTCCTTTTGTTTTTCTTTTTCATCACAAAAACCCTAGAAGGCTTTCACTGGATTGCTCAGTATGGATTAAACTGAGCCTCATAAATTTTGAGATTTTGGTTATACCAAAAATTTATCAAGCACCCACAAATTGTGGGAAAACTCTGTTGTAGGCTATGGATTCAAAGATGAAGAAGAATGCTCTTTTTGTCCTCAGAAATTCATACCAGTAGACTGAAAGACTGGATTATTTGCATTTTACTGAAATGACGTGTGTCCTGTGTGTACTTGGGACAACATGCTTCCAGGAACCTTTGCCAGACTGAGCAGCTCTGGCTGCCTCAATGGTGGTGCTGGAAGTAGGTGAAAACAGCTTTAGAGCACCTGACCATTCTGCTCATTATTGCACCTTTACTTCCACTTGACATTTGGAATATGTTCCTTAAATACCATTTCTCTTTCTTTCAAGGACCATTGAGTGCCTGCACCGTGATTCATGGTAATTGGCATTCCTGGGTACCTGATGTCTCAGGAGTGCTTCTGCACCTCTGGGGAAGTTCTTAATTATACATTTTAGCCGAATGAAATCTGACTATAGTGATAGTTCCTCTACTTTGGCTCCAAATATTTCATTTCTTTTGGAAACCAAAGTGGATTTTAAGAATTCCCTTCCTGTCTTTGTGTCACCTGACTCTGCAAGTTCTGGTGAATTACCTGCCATATGAAGAAGTCAAAACTGTCACACTAAGCGTGAGTGTCTGGGCATCAGTCTCCGGCTCTGGGTAAATGAGAGAAGCTCTGTCCTTGATTTCTCATGCACATTAGAGATGATAATTTCAGAAGCGTCAGATTAATGTCTGCAATAGCAACTGTTATTAGTCATATTGTGAAAACATTCTTTCTTTTGGATTTTTTTTTAGAAATAAAAGCATACATTTATTCTGTAAGATCTGAGAAAATGATTTTAGGATAGCATGAGCATTTTTTAAAAAAGATTTTACTTATTTATTTGACAGAGAGAGGGAGAGAGAGTGAGAGAGGGAATACAAGCAGGGGAGTGAGAGAGGGAGAAGCAGACTCCCTGCTGAGGAGGGAGCCCGATGCAGGGCTCCATCTGAGGACCCTAAGATCATGACCTGAACTAAAGGCAGACGTTTAATGACTGAGACACCAGGCACCCCCAGCATGAGCATTTGTGAATAAAAACTGTTCCTGAGGTTTCCATGAGGGCTTCTCATCATTAAAATCTCCACAGGAGTCCATGTAGAAGTATGTTCTCTTTACCATTGAAAAAACAGGTCTCCCTGTATTAGTCAAAGTAAGCGCCTTGCTTTTGCAAACAACCCCGATGTTTCAATGATTTATGGTAATACGATGTATTTCTTGTTCATATCAGAGTATAAAGCAGGTTGGGGTGGGGGTTGTTCTGAGCCCTGGGATCCTTTCACCTATCAGCTCTGCCATCTCCAAGGGCCTCAGAATCCCCTGCCAGATTCACTCCATCCTCCAGCTGACCACCAGAGAGCGTGGGGCATCCCTTGGGATGTCTTAGGGGCCAAGACTTGAGGTCATGCCTGTCACTTTGATCTATTGTCTGCTGGCCAGAATGCAGTCACTTTGCCTCACTTAACTAACTGCAAGGGGTCTGAAAATACAGGGCATGACACAAAACTAGGTGTGTGAGTTTCTGATAGCTTCTGTAACCAGGGACCCTAGTCTCATGGGTTGACACAACACAAACTTATTCTCTTCCCATCCTGGAGGCCAGAAGTCCAAAATGGGTCTCACAGAGCCAAGTTGAAGGTGTGTTGGCAAGGGCGCGTTGCTTCTGGCAGCTGAAGGGGAGAATCGGTTCTTTGCCTTTTTCAGCTTCTAGAGGTTGCCTGGTCCCCGGTTTGTGGTCACATCACTGTGACCTTGGCTTCCATCGTCACATCTTTTCCAACTCTCCTGTTGCTGCCCTCTTCCACCCTTTAAAGACCTTGTGACTACACTGAGACTGACCAGATGATCGAGAATAATTTCCACCTCTCAGGATCTTTAATGACATCTTCCAGGCCTCTTGCCTGCTAAGGTAACACATTCACAAGACACAGAGATTAGGACATGGACGGATGTCTTTGGGGGCAGTTACCCTGCTCTTGCAAAGGTGAGTTCTAGCTGTTTCTGTAACATTCCTGCAAGAACTCCGCAGTGGCCTGTGCTTGGCTCTGGGTATCGCTGGAGCTTACTCAGCTCTAAGTGCCAGTACGCCCTGACTGAGCAACACTAGCTATAGGGCACAAGTCATGAGCCAGATCACTGGAAACTAGTAAACTCGCAGAGGAGAATCTCCAGTGCTGCACACAGTGCCATCTAAAATCATACAGTTGTGACTATAACTACTCAATGGATTTTTTAGTTTTTAAAAACTTTGCACAAAGAATACATCAAGATATGGTTGTTATAAAAAATTCAAAATGCAGAATACGGAGCTAGAAAGAATAAAGGGCAGAAGTCATCTTTCACGTCTCTCTCCAGAGGTAAGTGCTATTAGCATTCTGGAATGTGTTTCTGAGCAACTTCCGTTTGCCCTTCTGATCTCTTCCCCACCCTTCTCCCCCCTGCCTCTCAGTGGCTGACCCACAGCAGACTGCAGGAATGATCCTTTGCTCTGGCTTACCACTGGAGTCGGCCAAAGGGAGGCATTAGTAGGAGTTGGGAGGGCAGGAGGCGACTGATAGAGAGTTTTTTATTCCCTCTTACTCCCTCCCTGTTGGGTTACCATGAGTTGATTGCATCTCTGCCAGAAACCAAAGTGACATTTTCCATAAAGCCACCTTATCCAGATTATGTCGGGCTTGTGAGTTATAATGGTTCCATGCTCTTATTAGTCCTGGGGCATTGCCCTAAATCTTATTCTTTCCCAAAATTCCACCTGTACTTTTACCAAATTCTTTTCAAATTATCCAGTTTTAATGCCATGACCCTGATGGATACAGAGTATGTCCTTCCAAATTTTGCTAGGACTTTACACACACACACACACACACACACACACACACACATGCTTACGTGCATGAGTAATAAGATGGTAAACTAGATTAAAGGGTGTGTGTGTGTGTGTGTGTGTATGAGAGAAGGAGAGAGACAGAGACAGAGAGAGACAGTTAAGGACAGAAAGAGATAGGGAGAGAGACAGATAGAGAGAGACAGAGACAGAGAGAGAGAAACACAAGGCAATGGGGTGGTATTTGAAATATGCCACTGTGCAGATATTTTAAAATCAGTGGTCAAGAACGGATTGAACGGCTCACACAAAGGTTGTGGTAGAGCTAGGTCACTGCAGATTAGAGAGTACTTGTCTGGAGAATTACTTTGAAAAGAAGTAACTTCAGTTGCTCTGAATATCTATCTTTTCTCCTAAGGGTGGGAACACAGAGGTGATTCCCCTTTATCTGAAGCCAACTGGAGCTTTAAGGCAACCCTTCTGAAAGAACGGGCCAGCCTCTGACACACTGCTGAGAATGAAGAGTTTCTCTCAGCCAGAGGCAGTGATGGGAGGAACCTGAGTGCACTGTGTGCATCCAGAGTCGGCCGGTGGGGAGGACGGGACGTGGGTTTATGAGTCCTTGTCATGGACCAGATGTGGACCATATGAGAGAGAGAACTGGCCATTTTCAGTCATGTCCAAGAGGGCACTGGGTGTCAACCACGTGAATCCAGGTGGCTCTGTCTCCTGAAGACAACAAACATGAGGGGACAGCCATCTGGAGAAAAAAATGCAGCCAACATCATGTAAAGGGCTGTTGCATGTTCTTTACAGGAGGCCTGTGAGTTACTTCCAAAAGCACCCAGAAAAAAGAGTGATGCCAGCCTGTAGGATCCCTAGTCGGGCAAGAATTCTCTGCTTCTGAACCTGGTGGGGTCAGAGTCCTTTAGCAAGCTGAGGGTTGGAAGACCGTACTGAAGGAAAACAGAAGAAGGAGACTTCAAGGTCTACAGGCTTCCAAGTTCAGCAGGTTCCAGACTGGACAGGTTGGGAGAAAATCTAATTTAAGTCAAATCTGGGAATTTATTATTATACAGGGTTAGATGTCTTCAGTTGCTGAGTTGATGCTGTGCTTATGACTTAAAACAACCATAGCATTTGCTTATTACCTATGAGTTCACAGAGGCCAGGATACCGCCTGAATTTTTCCCTTAAGTAGAGAATGAACATTCCCCATTGGACATATTTTATTTAATTTAACTTTTTTATTGTTAACATGTAATGTATTATTTGTTTCAGGGGTACAGGTCTGTGACTTATCAGTTTTACAGAAACCACAGCACTCACTACAACACATACCGTCTCCAATGTCCATCACGTCCATCACATCCCTCCCACCCCCCTCCACTCCAGCAAGACTGGATCTATTTTAAAGGACTGGTGGAAGACAAAAATAGGGAAGTTTTCTCATTAGATTTTATGTGTCTTTCCTGTTCCATACACATCTTTTAAAATTGTATGTGACTATTGTTATACTTTACGTTCCTTTCTGGAACTTTCTTGATTCAGTTAGGGATGTATATTAGGAATCTTTCTGTGTCCTCTAATTTCACTCACCAGTGACAAGCTAGAATTCCTATCCAGATGTACAATATCTTATTTAACAACGCCCTTATTAGTGGACATTCTTACTATTTTTTTCCATTAAGAAACAGTTTTTACCACTTCTGTGACGCAGGAGAAGAGTAGATTCTCTGATGTGCAGGTGCTGCTGCCAAGAGATTGAGCCGTGTTGTTTTTGTCTGTCTGTCTGCTCTTCTCGGTCTGACAACAGTACCTTGGGGGAGAGGGAGATGAAATAAGAACACATCTCAAATTGTTGTCTTCCACTGTGCTTTTTTGTTTTATTTTTAATTTTTTTATTTTAAAAAAGATTTTATTTATTTATTTGACAGAGAGAGGGCACAAGTAGGCAGAGCAGCAGGCAGAGGGGGAGGGAGAAGCAGGCTCCCCGCTGAGCAGAGAGCTGGACACGGGGCTCTACCCCAGGACCCTGGGATCATGACCTGAGCCGAAGGCATGTGCTTAATTAAGGGAGCCACACAGGCACCCCTCACTGTGCTTTTTTAAAGCAAATACAAAGTGGGGCCAGTGTTTGTCCTTCCTCGAGAGGAAACTCTGAGGCTTATGCTCTTGTCATGTGATCTGACTAAGCCAATCAGATACTCCTTCCTGGGAACTTGGTTCTTGAACAGAGTGACACAAAATTGGAAAAAGGTTGGGGATGATTTGTCCTGAAAGGGATCTTATAAAGGTGGTCAAATGTAGGGGCTCCTGGGTGGCTCAGTCGGTTTATATCCAGCTGTTGGTTTTGGCTCAAGTCATGATCCCAGAGTCCTGGGATTGAGTCCTGCATCGGACTCCCTGCTCAGCAGACAGTCTGCTTCTCCCTCTGCCCCTCACCACCCCACTCATGCTGTCTCTCTCTCTCTCTGTCTCTGTCTCTCTCTCAAATAAATAAACAGAATATTAAAAAAAAAAAAAAAAGGTGGAGCGCCTGTGTGGCTCAGTCAGTTAAACATCCAGCTCTTGGTTTTGGCTCAGGTCATGATCACCAGGTCCTGGGATCAAGCCCGGCATCAGGCTCTCTGCTTGGTGGGGAGTCGCTTCTCTCTCTACCTCCCCCTGCTCCTGTTCTTTCTCTCTCCTCAAATAAATAAATAAAATCTTAAAAATTATTATGACCTAATTTAGCCTGAACATGTCTCTATTGTTTGTGGATGACATAAAGAACATGCACATTTAATATTTTGGTAAATATCTGTAGATGCTGAGATCGCAGTTTAAACTTCCACCAACAGTTGGAAGCTTCTGGACTTCATTTTTTTTTTTTTTTAAGATTTTATTTATTTATTTGTCAGAGAGAGAGAGGGAGAGAGAGCAAGCACAGGCAGACAGAATGGCAGGCAGAGGCAGAGGGAGAAGCAGGCTCCCTGATGAGCAAGGAGCCCGATGTGGGACTCGATCCCAGAACGCTGGGATCATGACCTGAGCCGAAGGCAGCTGCTTAACCAACTGAGCCATTCAGGCGTCCCTCATTTTTTTTTTTAAATTGGCTTTAAGCAGTTCTGTGGTGATATACCCAGAGATTCTCCTTTTATTCAATTTTCCTGATATAATACCACTTTGATTTCCTGGTGGAGTGATTCTATTTCTAAATGGGCTAAACGATATTAGCTGCAAGGGGTTGGCCAACAAGTAATTCATTTACTCTTACTAGAATACAACTGGCTTGTATTTAGCTTGCCAGAGATAAAGTTGATTAAATGGCCCAGTGTCAAATTAATTTTATTTATAAGTCGAGTGATTCACAAGGACATGAGCCACAAACTTGGACTCCAAGTGTTCTAAAACTGAGTATTCTCACATGATCACCTTAGCAACTATAAACAATGACATAATTGTCAAATACCAGCAAAAAGAACAGTCAAGCATGCTTCAAAAATTTCCTCTAATTAACATCATGTTTGCCAGTTACTTTATTCTTACTAAATTATATATTAGAAAAACCAGCTGTAGAAGTAGAATAATTTATGATTTGAGTTGAAGCATATGAAAAAGAAATCAGATTCTCCAACTGGGCGAATGCCATCATTAAAAGCAGTACATGTAGGGTTCATTGCCCTGTGCAAAGAGAAATGTCCAGGTTATTCATGGATGATAGGAACCATACACAAGAATGAGTGATAATGAAGAGTCTATCACCAAGAATTGTATGTACCAGGAAGGATATTAAGAAATGGAATCATGCCTACCACCAACTTCTTGAAATATTTCTCGCATCATGAACAAGAGGAAAAAATGTATATATTTGACTTTTATCCACTCTTTTTGCTCCAACTACTTTTGTTGAATTTAAAGAACAGAAAATTTCCAGAAGAGAGAGAATTAGAACATGGGAGCAGGGGCTTTGCAAGATTTTGTTTAAGAGCTGGAGGTAATTAAATCAATCACCAACATGCATCTTATAGGATCGTAGGAAGATTGCTTAAGTAAATAAAGTTGTGTTGTCTTGTTACTAAGATACATGGAAAAGATTGCCTTTTGTGTGCCAAGCAGTGCAACTGACAGGTGGAGAAATTGCCAAGTTCCTGAAATAAAGGCTGGCTGCCAAGGCCTCCAGTGTAGTGGGCTGATGAGAATGGACATTCCATGCTTCTTGTATTTCTCAATTAAGAAAGGTGTTGCTGGGGCGCCTGGGTGGCTCAGTGGGTTAAGCCGCTGCCTTTGGCTCAGGTCATGATCTCAGGGTCCTGGGATCGAGTCCCGCATCGGGCTCTCTGCTCAGCAGGGAGCCTGCTTCCCTTCCTCTCTCTCTGACTGCCTCTCTGCCTACTTGTGATCTCTGTCTGTCAAATAAATAAATAAAATCTTTAAAAAAAAAAGAAAAAAAAAGAAAGGTGTTGCTGTATGCAGGTTCTTTATAGATACTGTTCATCAGTTTAAGGAGTCTCCTTTGTGTTTTGATTTAAGATTTTTTTTAACCTAAAGGCATGTATCTAATAATTTTTCTGAGTTAACTGAGAAGACCATATGGTTTTTCTCCTCTAATGTATTAATGTGGTTACTTATATTTATTCTAATGTTAAACCTCTCCTGAATTCCTAGGATAGAGCAAGTCTGGAGAAGATATATTTTCATACTTATACTTGGCTGGATTGGATTTCTTCTGCTGTTTAGGATTTTTGTATTGATGTTTACAAGTTAGATTGTCTTCAATTTTCTTTCATCATATCATCATTGCCTAGTTTTGGCATTGAGGCTCTGTTCACCTCATAGAATGTTACTGGGGCAGTACTCCCTCATTTCCATCTTCTAGGAGACTGGAATGATCTTTCTTAGAATTTGCTTATAAAATTGGTTGAAACTGCTATTTTGTTTTGGGGAAGATATTTAACTACAGATTAAATTTCTTTAAAAATTGTAGGACCATTTAGGCCTTCTATTTCTTCTTGAGTCAAGTTGAGTAAGTTATAATTTTCCAGGAGTTTATTTCATAGATGTTTTCAAATTTATTAACATTATTTATGAACAGATCAAATAATGATGATGAGCAAATAATTATGATAATCCGTAATATTCTCTTTTCTTCCTGGACTTTGATTGGACAGATGCCAAATCTTCCCATTTTTTTTAAATGTCTTTTTCTTTCTTTATCTTTTCCATCTTCCTTTACCTCTGTTTTACAGTCTTGGCAATTTCTTCTGACCAGTCATCCAGTTGCCTAATTTTCTCTTCTGCTGTGTCTAATCTACTATTTAGCCATCCACTGAACTTTTATTATTCATGGTAATATTTTTTTCATTTGTAAGTTGTTTTGGGTATTGTTGAAACTATTATTTATTTATTTTATTATTTTTCAAAAGATTTTATTTGTCAGAAATAGTGAGAGAGTGCACAAAGGGGAGGCAGAGCTAGGAGCCTGATGTCGGACTCAACCTCAGGACTCTGGGATCATGACTTGAGCCAAACATAGATGCTTAGGGGACTGAGCCACCCAGGCATCCCCAAACTATTATTTACTTTTTATTCTATTTTTATTTCTTTGAACATATCATGCATAATCATTTCATATTTTGTATCTAATAATTCTAATATCTAAAGCACTTGAGAGCCTGAATCTTGTTTCTGCTGATTATTCTCATAGTGTTTGTTTCTTTGAGGGTTTGTGATTTCTTATCTGATTAACCTTAAACTGTGGAAATCATGAGGGCCTAAAATGGAGATGTTTTCATCTAAAGAGGTTTTGTGTTTGCTTCTGCCAGGGACAGAAGATGTTTCTGACGTAGGACACTCAGGAGTCCAGGCTGATGTTGAGCTTGGGGGGGTGCTCAGATTCAGCCTTTGTCTTGTGGTAAGCCCAGCGATTAATCATGGGATCCCTTAAAATCCACTTCCCAAGGGGCACCTGGGTGGCTCAGTCAGTGGAGCAGCTGCCTTCAGCTTGGGTCACGATTCCAGTGTCTTGGGATTATGCTCCGCATCAGACTCCCTGCTCAGCAGAGAGCCTGCTTCTTCCTCTCCCTCTGCCTCTGTTCTGCCTGCTTGTGCTCCCTCTCTATCTCTCTGTTAAACAAAGAAATTAAATCTTAAAAAAATGCCTCTTCCCATCACACATTTACCATGTTCTATAAATTCTACTTCCCAGTATCCCATCTATTAATGCATTTCATGCATCCTCCAGTCCAGCCAACCTGAACTTCTCAAAGTTCTCCTTCTTCACATCAGTCTCTCTGGTGAGAAGGTCCTGTTATCACTGTTTCCACTTGCAATATCTCTCCTTCAAGGTCTGGCTCAAATGCTCACCCTTCTAAGACACTTTCATTGTTTCCTCAGCTTACCAAGCTTATGTCTCCAGTGCATTAAGCGTCTCTCTCTCTCTCTCTCTCTCTCTCTCTCTTTCACACACACACACACACACAGATACAGATGTGCACACATGCAGATGCACAGATACACACACAGTTGCACAGATACAGACATACAGATGCACACACACAAATTCATATCCTTCCCTCAGGAATTAGTTGTTTTGTGTTTTGTCTCAGAATTCCTTTCCTTCTCTTTTCTACTACTCTGAAGCTGCCTTTTTCAGTCAGGTTCTATTTCAGTCTTTTTTTTTTTTTCCAATTGGCTCCACATCCACTTCAACATGGGGCTTGAACTCATGACCCTGAGATAAAGATCGGAGTTGAGATCAAGACTTGGACACTTAACTGAATGAGCCCCGCAGGCACCCCTATATTTCATCTTTGTAGCAAATCCCCCGCTTTTCTCATACCAATCCCATCTTTAATAATTCTTTCACATAAAGGTGAAATGTGTTTATAGGATCCCATCTGTTTTAAAGGGAGCACAGTGGAGACATCCCTGAGAAGACTGTGGTGGTTGTAACTGCACAATTATACCCAGTGGCTCCCCTGAAGGCTTTCTAGGTGGAAAGTTGGACTGGACGTGGCATGTATTCAGTGGGTGCTTTCAAGGGACTTAATTCTGGAGGACTAAAAGGCTAAGAACTCTCCACTGATGTGTATTGTATATGGACAATAGAGGAAAAAAACCCAGAGATACAATCTTGAATGAATGATTCAATCTTGAATATGTGCATGGAGCCCAGTGACCACAATCAGAAGGACATCAGAGCAAAGACAGGGAAGTGAGGGGAGTGGGCAGAGGATCATGCTTGCCAGAGAGATTATCCATCCTCATTTGAGGAACACTGACAGTCTCTTTTCTCAGAGAAGTTATAATTTGGCGGTTTAGCAGTTTCAAGTTTTTCTGTGTGATATTTGAAACTTTGCATATTTTCTTTCCTGCCAACAGTTATAACAATGCATCCTGCTTTTAAAAATACATTCCAATGACATCTTCATGTTAGGCTTTGCAAACCAAGCAAACAAGTGCCTGAAGAGAATATCCAGCTTGATTAATTAGCCTTATTTAGGAGTTTGCTAACTATTGCAATATGCAAAGTGACCACATTTTGATTGCTACATTTGAACTTGTATTTGATATAAAGCTTACTAAGCCAGGCAGATAAGTCACACATTAAAGTGAATGATACATGATCAGACCGTGTGTGATTTGCCACCAAAATATCATTCTTCTGAAAGATCATTCCAGACACTGTGTTTTACTCATGCTTGTGCTTTTGGTATTTAGCTTAGTGCTCGACATGTAGAAGGCATTCCAGACATGTTTGTTGAAAAATCAATGAAGGTATTTAAAAATGATTTCTAAAAATGATTTCTAAGAAGAATGTTCTCTACATTCTTCATGGTTCCATGGTACATCAAAAAGGAATAGGAGTTTGCCACCAAGCTGGAACAATAACACATGATTACGAATGATGTGATGCAGACATAAGTGCTAAAGGAATTTTCAGGAGAAAATTCTTTGAGAGTCTAGTCAGGGAAGGCTTCCAGGAGGAGGTGGCATAAGATTTGAATACATGCTGCAAAAAAACATTGTTGAAGTGAACTGATTAGGTGAAGGAAAAACGGGTAGGGACCTTCTAGGTTAAGGGAGATGCATGAGGGAGTACAGAGGAGAGGGGCCGATGGGAGCAATTAGGAAAGAAACTGTCATTTCCATTCACAGGATCCTTAAGGGGGGCCTGCTAAATGCAATGAGGCTGCAAATGGAATCTGTCCTCGATGGCTCTCTGCAAAGAATTTATGAGCTAAAATCTATGTCATATCTTATGAATGCACAAGAATCCTTGCCATTAAAGCAAACCAGAAAGTCATAACCTCGCAAAATAAAACATGCTCAGGGACACTGGCCACTGGGACACAATGACGAAGGACATCACTGGCAGTGGAGGGTAGAATGTCATGTTCTGTGACCCTGTGGAGGAGGCCTGGGAAGGTGGGGTGCCTTCCTAGCAGGGCGGCCTCAGCTGGAACAAAGGGGAGTGAGTGTGGAGTAAAGATTCAAAGAGAAACAAATCACTGGTCATTGAATCTAGGAATTGGCAGGAAAGCAGGGACATGGCCACAGGATCAGTCTGCTGTAGCCAGCCTCCAGGTTAGTCCTCCATGGTCTGTGCTTCCTGATTTTTACATCTTTGTGTAGTCCCCTCCCGTGCTGCATCAAGTTTGGTCTGAGTCACCAATAGAATATGATGTAAGTGGTGGTAGATGCTTCCAAGACATATCACAGAAGGTTGTTCTGCTTCTTCCTGGACTTCTGCTCTGCCTACTGTAGGGAATGCCAGCCGCCATGTTCTGAGCACACTCAGCTCTGTTGGAGGCCCAGATGGAGAGGAAATGAGGCCAACAGCCAACAGCCAGCCCATCATGCCAGCCATGAGAGGGAATCCTCTTGAAAGTGGGTGCTCCTGCAAACCGGCAGATGACTAGCACCCCAAAGCTGACATTCTGACTGCATCTCGTGAGAGACCTGCAGCTATAACTGTCTAACCAAACTGCTTCTGAATTCCTGCCCCACAGAAGCTGTGACAGACAACACATGAGCACTGCTTTAAGTCACTACTATTTGGAATAGCTGAAACACAAGCCCTCTGGAAAAAAAATACGAAAAAAACTAAACCTGTCATATCCTTGGACCAGAAGAGGAGTATCCCTCAATCTCTGCCTTTCTGATATGATGATGTTGGTCAAGGCGATCACTGACATTTGTAAGCACATGGACTCCTCCCTGGCAGCAATGGGTAGTATTGAATATACCAAACCAGACACACGAGCTGATTGGAGAAATTATGGTGTCTGCAAATCCCAAGGCACCCAACACCCATCTGTTGAATGAATTAAAGAAACAGCAAACGAGATGTGTGTCACCAATTAATAAAAAAAAAAAACAAAAAACAACCCTGAATTTGTTACACAATTACTTTAGACTCATTCCTTCTCCATGTTGGAAACAATAAATGAGTATTTGCTTGTGATTACTAGACTCAAGGCACTGATCATCCAGAATGGGAAATCTAGTCTTTTTCTTTTATAAGAGGGAGGGAGGGAGGGAGAGAGGGGGAGAGAGAGACTGAGAGAGAGAGAGAGAGAAAGAGAAAGGGGGGAGGGGCAGAGGGAGAGAGAGAATCTTAAGCAGGTTCCACACTCAGACCAGAGCCCAGTGTGGGGCTCAATCTCATGACCCTGAAATCTGACTTGAGCTGAAATCAAGAGTCACATGCTCAACCAACTGAGCCACCCAGGCTCCCTGGGGAAGTCTAGTCTTTCTAAATTGTGCTTGCAGGAGGGTCTCTTAACCTGAGGATGTCTGCCCGCTGGTTCGATGAATCACTGGTTAAGCATGGAGGGTGTTCAGCACAGCCAGGATCTGGGTGGGAGTGGAGTGGCAGCAGGGCAGAGGTCCAAGCTTACCCTTCCTTCCTGCAGAGACCCATCCCACCAAGCTTGTACTACTGAGCGCAGAATGTCCTCCAGCCTGCATGCACTCAATCAGTTTTTGCTGTGCACCTGTGTGAGTCAGGTCACAGGCCAGTTCCTGGACTACAAGGGGAGCAAACCCAGACATGGTCTCAGCCCTGGAGCGCACAGTCACACGGTGGCGACGCACAACGGATAAACACTTGGAGAACTATAAACACACAGCCGTGAGAAGGGCTTGCAAAGGAAAGTTATCTGGTACTTCAAGTGGGCTATGCAGTTGGGGGGGTGCATTTTACCAGATTGCAGAGGTCTGGGAGACTTTGATATGAGCTGAGTTGTGAAGGATAGGAAGGAAGGCAGAAAAAATAGGGGAAGGGATCAGCTGGTGCAAAAGCCCTGTGGGAGGAGGCAGTACAGTGACTTGGGGACTGCAAGAAGGCTGGTGGCTGTGTGCAGAGTTATTGTAGCAGGATTGGGGCGGGGGGAGAGAAGAGGTTGAGGGAAGAAGGCCTTCCACTGAGAGAAGAGACAGATGGAGAGCCAGAGCTGAAAAGGCCCTGTCAGCGAAGGAGATGGAGGCATTGTATAGCAGAAGCAGTGAAGCCAGGACAGCACTGAGCGTTGGGGGCCAAGGAAAGGGTGTTTCCCAAAGGAGGAAGAGGTCATGGAGGTGATGCCACTGGGTAGTCATTGGACTATGGCTGAAGCAGGAGCAGAGGACTAGGGCCCTTCCAGGAATGGAGGTAACCCAGGAATAGCTCTCAGCTACACCTTTTCTTTCAAGAGCATCATAAAAATAATTACTTAGTTCACGAATTATGTTAGAGAAGCACATGGATTTGAATGGTACAAAATCATAGGAAGTTTCTTCTTGAGTGACACTTTCGTCCAGATTCTGAAGGATGTAAGAAAAATGGGCTCAGTTTGCTTCTCAAATGTGGCCTGAAAGAATTGGTTATGAAACTGATGCAAAAAAAAAAAAGGGTGCCTTTTCTAAAGTGTAAATAAAAGAGGCTCTAGTATTAAATACCCCTCCCCTTGCTGATATTTTGTTGCTTTTAATTCATAGAAGCCTTAGGAGACTAGTCTGTAATGCAAAGAGGGCTGAGTTTGCAAAGGGAGTGTCATGATTTGCCTCTTGGCTCTCACAATAACTGTATATACAGTTATACAAACTGTGTAATCTCAGTTTGTACCTCTGTGAAATGGGAATAATGGTGTGTTTTCCTCCTTCATGGTTCATGAAGGTGAACAAGATCATGCTTTGTGAGTTGAAAAGCACCAGTTAAGAGTACATGAAGCCATATCAGTCATTCACATTTCAGCTAGAAGGAGGTCTAAGAATGTCCTTGAAGGCAGGTTTGGTAGTGGGAGGGGTTGGTAGAGGCTCCGTGGGTGCTGTGTGCTGGGGCGAGCAGTATGAGGGGGGGTGCCACCCAGGAGGAAAGGGGGTGGGGTTCACTGCTAACAATCTCTCTTCCTCATCACCTTCTCCAGGGCTGGTTACTCTGGGTAGCGTGATACTACCAGTTCTGTGTTCCTGGGGAGACAAGGGTCTTGCTGGGCATCAAGATTATGCTGGGCCTTTCTGTGGCTTGCCCTGGGGGTAGCCCACTGGGCTGCTGATAGCAAAGCCCCTGTCACCTGTCAGCTGGCCCATGCCATTTCAGAGGTGACCACCAGTCTGTGCCGCTGAATATAGGCCAGGTATGCAGTAGGAGCTCATTAAAGTTTTGCTGAAGTAATAATCAGTTTCCCCATTTTGAGCACCGATACCTGCCTATCTGCATGGGGTCCGAGGCGCATGTGGCTGGTGTGACATGCTCTGTGCTTGGCAGCTCTGTGCCTCTGTTGTACCGCCGAACTGCAGCCCTGTTCTGCTCTCGATGGGAGGCGGGGCCGGGCCAGCGCAGGCTGGAAGGCAGCCAGACGTGTGTTTTGCTAGCATAATGCCTCAGCCAACTTCTCCAACTGCCAACCGCAACTCAGAGATGGGACATTTTGAGCTTTTGTTCCACCCCGGCTTACTAATGCCTTCTCCCCAAACTAGACCTCTTAATTCTGCAGGATTAGAGTGAGTGTACCCTGAGTGAGGTCTGCCTATGGAAATTACATGCAGGGTTAAAGCCCTCCTTGGGGAAAAAAGAGAATAAAGTAAGAGAAGGGATAGGCAGCATTTAGAATGAGGTCCGTAAGTTTCACAACTGAAATAGCCCAGTGCTTGGGATTGTAAATTTTTGTGTGTAAGCTCTTTGGGGCAAGGAGCTGCCTGAGCCTCAGTCACAATTTATCCCTAGATTCTAACACATTACTTGACGCAAAAACAGCTGTTCCACCAAGGTCATATAAAGGAATAGATTAATGAATGTTTTCTCTCGATCTAGCCAAGTTCTGTGCCCACTGACAAGTGGCGAGTGATAAACTGGGGTATCTAGCTGCTTCCATTTGTAGCATGTTTGCCTAATGGCCTGGGGCCACCAGACAGAAACTTAGAGTAAGGTCTGTGGGCTTTCCTATCATGGCAATCAAAACATTCACAATTAGAATCTTCCACGATTCTTAGGCTAGGTCAGGTATCTGACATCTTAATCCTTTATATTCCACTAATTCGCAGTATATTTGCACAGAAGAGGACTTGCCTTGGTAGCGCTTTGCAGCGGAAACTAGTCAGAACTTCTGCCCAGAGGAAGCATGTTTCAGCCAATGATGTATTTATGGAAGTGTAACCAGCACTTCTCTCCTATGTCTTCCGAGCCTCGAGAAGGTGAATGATGTAACATTGAGGTGCTGTGTAATCGTCTGCTAACAAAGACTGCTCACCATTTGGATGATGAAGAGGTGTCTCTGATCCATCTTACTGGACACAGGGTGAGCAAAACACACTTTTATTTGTACTCTCTGCTTGGATCCTGATGCTTTTGCTGAAAATCAAATAGGAGACATCTGGAGGTGCATGGTGTGGTGGAAAAGACCCGCACCTGGGGTCAGATGGAGGGGGGAGGGCGTCACCTACACTAGGTGGGCAAGCCACATAAACTCTTGGAGCCTTGGTTTTCTCTCTGTAGATGCAGAGCAGTGTCTCTAAGACTGTTGCGCAAATCAGAACAAAACAGATACCACTCAAGAATATATGATGAAGCATTTTGAGATGAGACCCTCAGGATGAATGAAGAACAAACCTCACTGACAAGCGAGAGAAACGTTCCCAAAAGGAAGGCTGAAGGAAATACAGGTTCGTAGCTGATCACTAGGCAAGAGGCACCAGCCAGGGTTTAAGGTCAAGAATGTGTTGTTGCTTTGTTTCGGAGAAGAGATACTGCATTTCTCTTTTTCATCGGTCTACAGTTCGTTCAACAATCGTTTCCTCTCTGTGGAACGACACAAACCTGGTCAAGTTTTGGGGTGTCCGGATGGAGGCCCGGCTCAGGGTTAGGTTGTGAGCTCCAGCCGGAGTAGCTTGGCGCGGAAACCGCTGGGCAGCCAGCAGCTCTGGCGCAGGTGTCCCTGTCGCCTGCAGGGGCGCTCCCAGCCGCTCGGAGGGGCGCGAGGCTTTCGAGGGCGGGAGCGGGCCACCACAGGTGGGAGTCCAGGACAGGGAGCTCCGAAGCAGTGTTAACACCACCGATCCTAGAGGAGGCCGGGTCAGTTAAGGCCTCGGGCTGGAGATTCCCCGTACTTCAGGACGGATTCTGGGAGCAGGTGATGACCTCCGCAGACAGGACAGCCTGAGCAGCAGGGTCCGAGGACATCAAAGCCCTCTCCTGGGCGCGCGGGATGTGGGAAGGCCGGGCTGAGCCGCAGGAAAGGCCACGATGTGCAGAAAGAGGTGAAGCGACGTGGCTCCCGTCCCCAGCGTTGAAACCAGGGGTATCGATGGGATCGTAGGTCACTCTTGGGCTTGGCGGCGATTGGAGCCATTTCCCGAGCCAGAAAACGAGAGACGTTGGACAAGGGGAGGAAATTCTCACTGCCCTGAGAATCACCTAGTTTTCAGAATCACCAAGCGGGGTTCCGGGGCGCTCGGGCACAGGAGCGCCGACGCGGCACCCGGTGCCCCTCCTGCCGGAGTCCGCCGCCCCGCCGCCCCGCCGCCCCGCCGCCGGCAGGGGGCGCCCGCTCGCGGCTAAAAGGCTCGGCGGGCGGCCCGAGGCCTCAGTACACCGCGCGGCGGCCGGTGCGCGGGCCGAGCGATCAGCGCTGGGCCAGGGCGCCGCGGCCACGGCGCAGAGCGCGCGCAGCCACTCGGACGGCGAGGACCCGACGGCGGCGCCTCGGCGCTCCCTGACTCTCTCCCAGCGCCCACCCGGCAGCCGGCCCGCCCAGCCCGCCGAGCCCGCCGCGCACCCCGGGCTCCCGATGGCGCCCGAGGCCGGGGCGGCCCCGCGCGCGCGGTGCCCGCTGCCCTGGGTGCTGCTGCTCTTGGCCGCGCTGCTGCCCGTCGTGTCCCCGGCGGGGGCTCCAGGTACGCGCAGTCCCGGCCTCAGCTGCCCGACTCCCCGAGCCTCCTCGCCGCTTCTCTGTCCACGATCCGCGCATCTCCCACCCTGCCTGTTGCTCCGGGGACCGCCGTCCCGCTCTGTGCTGTGCGTGTCGTGTCACTAACCTGTGCGTCCTCATCGCTCGCGGGTCGCGGCGCGGAGGGGCGGCTGGGGACGCGGGGTCTGGGCACTTGGCACCTGGCGCATGGGAGTCGGGCGCGGGGACACCATGGGTGCTGGGGACCTCAGTGCCCTTGGTTTCAACTTTGCCGTCGAACGCCCCAGAGTCCGGAGACTCGAGCAGTCAGGCTAACTTCCTGGAGAGATTCAGGCAAAGGAAAAACAAAAAAAGAAAAGAGAAAAGCGACGCTTTGACATTGCGGTGGAGGTGGGGGTCTTATTTTTCTTTGCCCAGAATTTCCCTGTGGGCATCCTTTCCTTCAGTTCACCTGCCCGGAGGTAGGGATGCCTGTTGGAGGGTGGCACTCGGGAGACCAGAAGGGAGGCAGGGAGGCAGGACTCTTCTAGAAGCGCACGGGGGAAAGCTGCGAGCCGCCCCGGGGGGCTGTCGGGTACCCCGGCGCGCCCAAGCGTCCGCGGTGCTCGGACGGAAGCCAGTTCTCCGGGTGGGAACTGTGGAGCTGGGAGAAGACTTTGGTCTTGAGAGGAGGGAGAGAGAAAGTGGGAGAGCCTATCTGGGAGAAGCTCGCCCTTCCCGAAGACACCGGGCTGGAGATGGGAAGGATGCTTTCTTTCGGGAATGAAACGTGAGCAGCACTCTTCAGAAAATACCAGCGTGCTGGTATCAGAAGTTCTGAAGGTTTCCTGCAGAGAGTTAAAGTTTGTGGTGGGTTTTTCATCCCTAAGCCTTTGGTGGCCCTTGTTCCCACCTCCTGTGCAGGCATTTCCACACTTGAAACGGCGAGGCTTGTATTTATGCCATCAGTTTGTAGGAATCCAAGAAGTCCACATTTTTGTTGATACTATTCACTCCCAGCTGGGTTATAAAAATTCAGATGTGATTCCAAGGAAGGCTACTTGCTTGATGATGCTATTTAGTGTCCTTATTGCCCTTTTAAAAAGGGGAAATGAGGGACGGTTGGGGGGGGTCACGTCTTGCAGTTCTTTATGGTGGGTACCTCTGCAGCTGGTTCATGCTGCATGGTGGGATGCCCGAAGTCACTTGTTCCTAAAAGGCAGGACCAGTGGTAGATTTTGTTTTCCTCTCTCAACAATCTCTAGGAAAGCATTCACTGAATATTTGGTGCAGTAGTTAACAAGAATAAAGCTATTTTAAAGCCTTTCGACTCCCCCACCTACAACTCATGGCTTTTTTCCCCCCACTAAATTAAGTTTTCTGAATGTTGGAAGAGTTATTGTTTCAGAAAATGGGCCGGAGCTGGAAGTAATGCTAACCTGGCTTCATGATGATTCCAGCTTCACTCCTGCTGGATTCCTCTGCCACCTGCCCAGTGGGTTACATCTGCGTGTGCCTGGAGTTAGGGTTCTGTGTGGCAGCTCCCGAAATGCTATGCCCTCACTTGCCTTCTGCTCTGTAAATTCACTGAGCTGTGGAATGTGGGAGCTGGAATGCTTGCTGGCACTTCGCTCGACTGTGTTGACGTGGGACTTGCAGGAAAATGATGATCAGACTAGAAATGGACCAGCACACTTTGAAATGAATATCTACTGCCTTTAAATGAAATAGTAGAAGGAAAGGAAGAGATATAATCTGCAGATAGCTCCCCACTGCTGTGAAAGAAATCATGGGGCACATAATTTATTTCATCTGCTCCTCTGGAAGGCTTCCTGTCTGTCCTGCCGTACATAGTTGTAGTCGCTGTTCCAGACTTGGATTCTGGGTCTGATAGCAAGGCCATGGGCACACCGCTCCTTCTCTGGCTGAATCAACACATGGGCCCAGCTAGCTGCCTGAGTCAAGCCTTCCCCTGCTCCCGAGACCCTGGGCGCCAGAATCCTTGTAATGAAAGCACCCAGAGCCACTCTAAATGGCAGGCCACCACAGCTCAGAGGAACTTTCCTTAAAACAGAGGAGATTTGCAGGGCACACAAAAGATCAAAAGAAACCCTTTACCTTGGTGGTCCATTAAAACATAAACCAAAATAAGCAAGTGATGTCTCCAACATCCATCCCTACAATAAACTACTGAGCAACCATTGAGATTACAGTGGCACTTGCCAGTCTGATAGGATACATATCTCTAAAAATGTGAGGACACACACTCATATGTATTTCTAGCAGTTCTCTTAGGGTAGTTATGGGTGACTTTAATTTTTTTCTTTAGAACCTAAATATCCTTTCAGGGAATTTGCAAGGTCAAAACTATCTTCAAAGAAATGGCAAGATACCGTTTGCCTTTTTTTTTTTAACCGTGTTGATGTTTGCTGCAAAGGTAGAAAGCTTGGTGGGTGAAACCGCTGGTATTTTAGGGTGAATTGAGGTTTTGGTGCCATAATGAACGAATAGTCATTGAAATGAAGAAGAGATATGCCAGTTTCAGTTACGAATGTCCTGGTGCAACAGTAAAAATTATTAATTTCACAAATCTCTACCCTTGAATGCATGTCTTTTTAATATTTTGTGGGAAGGAACAGGAAAGGGACATAAATTACTTCTGCAGACTGCCCAAGTTCAGTGATAATCCTGAAGAAAAATCATGAGGAAAATCCTGGTAATCCTGAGGTAATCCTAAGGAAAAGCTCTTGTGTGATAGTTTGAGTTGTGAACTGAACTAGCTTCTTTTTTCATGGCACACCATATTTACCAGAAAGAATGACCACAAACTTGCGTATTTGGCAGACATCTTCTCAAAGATGAACAAGGGGACCTGTCACTTCTAGTAAAATAACTGATAGTATGTCTTGTCAGTGATAAAATTTGAGCTTTCAGACGAAAATTGGAATTTTGCCAAGTCATCTCCAATATCATTTGAAAGCTTCCCAATGCTTAAAAACTTCTCTAACAATATCAGTGGTGAGATAAATGAATGTGATGGTTTAAATATTGTCTTATAAAAATGTGTCAGCATTTAGATGACCTGCATAACCAAGTGAACCAGTAAATTCCAAATGACCAATGCATAAAGTTACCAAATCTTGCCTAGCTAAAAGTTCCAGCCAAAGTGCAAGAGAACCCAATGGATCTTTCATGTAACAAAGCGTGGAAAACTCTTTATACAGTTTCAGATTCTACATCACAACCAACCTTGAAGAAACTGCTACTTGATGAGTTTTGGTGTAGTAGCAAAGATTTTCCAAAAAGATTCGTGAGGCTGTTAAGATACTTTTCCAACTACAGAGCTGTGTGAAGTTGGATTTTCTTCAGGCACTTCAACTACAACATATTATAATGGACTGAAGATGTAAGCAGCGAAGAGATCCTGTTGTCTCCTATTGAAGAGATGTGCCAAAGTGTAAAACCATGCCACCCTTCCATTTCTTTTTGTTTTGGAAAACAGTTATTTTTCATAAAATATAAGTTTTTTAATGCCAATATGAAATGGCTTACTGCTGCTATTTTAAAATGATTTAATGCATTCAGAGGAATGCATGCCTAGTTTATATTTCTGGTTAGTAGATCACAACAGATAAAACCAACATAAATATAACCTCTGGGAGATGGTCATTAATTTAAGAGTAGACAGGAATCCAGAGAAGAGGAAGTTTGATAGCCACTGGGATTGAAAGGGGAAGTAGATCCTCCATCAAGATGCCTGACTCTGAGACTCAGTGCAGTGTCCTTCACATGCAGTATGGCCAGCCTTGGGCCAGCTAGTCAGTCTCCATAGTCCAAGTGAATGGAAAGATTCTTTCCCTCTGCAAAGTCTTCAAGGGTCTTCCTATGGCCCAATCTATGCCCAGCTCTGCAGGGTTTCCCACTTACTTTTGTCCTCCTTGAGCAGAAAGGATGGATATACCCTTTCCTTTTGTCTTGTGCATTGGAGCCCACCCAGATGAAAGAAATGTTTAATTCATCAACTGAGCATGCAATTTGTTGCTGTGGAATCAGAGGTTATAAGAGAATTTCAGAATGATGATTCATGTCCTTGAGGAGTTGTCACCGGATGGTTCCAGAGGATTATCAATATGTCTTCCCAGGGCCATTCCCAACTCATATCTCTAGTTGAGTTATAAAGCCCAATTTCCTGAAAACAGGCAGGGGAGGAGGTGAGGAGTGTGTGTGTAGAGGGGGGTTGTATTAGTTTCTTATTTATTGTTGTAACAGTTTATCACAAATTTAGTGGCTTAAAACAACACAAATTTATTATCTTGTAAGTCTGGAAGTCTGAACTCTGAAATAGGTCTCACTGGGCTAAACGAAGGGTTGTGTTCCTTCTGCAGGGTCTTGGAGAGAATCTGGTCCTTACCTTTTCAGGCTTCTAGAGGTGCCCACATTCTTCTAGCAGCCTCTCCCAGCAGTCCTGTCACTCTGCTCCTTCCCACACCTGACCTTCTGTGACTCTGACCTTCTTGTCTCCCTCTTTCACTTATGAGGATCCTTGTGATTCTATTGGACTCACTGGAATAATGCAGGATAATCTCTCCATCTCCAGGTCCTTTACTCAGTCACATCTGCAAAGTCCATTTTGCCACATGAGGTCACATATTCACAGGTTCTGGGGACTGGGGGATGCCCATCATTGGAGGCTGCTATTCTGCTACTGCAGGTGAGGGTTGGAGGGGAGGCTAAAAGCAAACATTTCAGGAAGGACCCCATCACCTGTCACTGAATGAGGAGCAAACATTTCTTCATGGTTCCTATGGAACTGGGGATTTCTTAAGTTATCATTAAGTCTCTTATCAGGACATTTTATTTCAGTCTGAAAATATAGAGGCGAGTATTTAAAGGTATAAAAATGAAGAAGAGAAAACATACATATACTTACTTGTTAATCCATAGAATATTTACGTTGGAATATATCCAAACCTGAAATTTTAGGTGACTTTGACAAGAGCTGGGTAGCTGGGGGCAGGGACAGATATTGCTTATTTCTTTTATCAGTTTTAGTAAGCACATATTAGGGCATATGGATAGAGGTATTGGTTATACACATAAGCTAACATCTTTTCCTTCCTTCTAGAATTTATCCTTGTCTTGTTGCAAAGAGTATGAATTTAATTCTGTTTTTGGGAATTGTGTTATTATTGATTTTATTAAGGAAATTTCTCCAGTATGGGCCAGATGGTTAAAATTTAGAAATTTTGAAAAAGGAATCTGTGCCACTGAGAGGTGACGTCATGAGGAAGACACATTCCTCCCTCCTCCCCCCACCTTTTCCTCTCGGCCCCGAGGGCGGCCGCGCTTGCGCCCAGCGGCCCTTAGAGGGCGCTGCTGGCCTTGTGGCGGCGTTTCCACAGCCAGCGGGCCCCTTGCACTGCCGCCCCTGCCGCGGTGGCTTTACAGAGATAAGAAAATTAGGATAAACGTGCAGTTATCTGCTTTGGGTTTCCCTTAATGTTTGCCTTTTGTCAGCTTTGCTCCTCATTGAAGCTTCCTTCAGACAGTAAGTCAGGAAGGACAAATCATGTGTTAAGATTGGAATTGAGCGCTTGTTAGTAATGATCCTTGGCGAGGGGGAGCATGAAAGCCTAAAGCCAAAGCACAGGTCGGCAGCCCTTCAGCCCTGGGGGACCCTTGGCGTCTCTGCCGGCGCCCCAGAACTGCAGCAGCTGGAAGACGGGGAGGGACAAGGGACTTTGGAGGAGGACACGGACCTCTTGAGCACCGCGAGTCAGTTTTGAATGAGTTGGTTAATCAGTCTCAAGTTTCTCCCCGTTGACCTCTCAGGATGCTTTTTGTATCTGGGGAGAGTAATGCGCGATCTAAGGCTGATTTCTGAGTCTAGCAGAATAGCTGGAGAGCTGCTCGTGTTATTAATCACATTTGCCGGCTGTGGCCCCTTGTATGTGGAGGAAATGATTAAATTATAATAGCATCATAATCTGTATGGTACACTCTACACAATTCTACTTTCATTTTTACGTGGAGTTCTTCAGTGTGCATTTTAAATTCTTTTTAATACTAACTGGCAGTTAAAAGTGCCACAAAGTTTAACATTCATTTCTATGTCATGCCATCTGATTTTCGTGGCAACCTCGTGAAGTTGGTAACATCCTCCCCTCACCACAAGGGAACTGGGTTCCCATGAGTTCGCTGGCTTTCCCAAAGTCCTGTAGTTTGTGGTATCCCGGGATTTGGACCCCAGTCTTTTATATCCACATCCTCTGTGCTTCCTGCAGGCTAATCCAGCCCCTGTTTGGGTGTTTGCTGAAATCCCCGTGTTTTCTCCTTTGGGCTGGCAGTGGGAGCTGGTACCACCACTTTTGATTGGCTCGGAATGCCCTTCTAAGTCTACACTGCAGTCACACTGCCATTGGCTGTTGAGAAATGATTCTGTCACACACCGAAGCATGTTGAACTCTAGTAGGGGTTAAGTTCAGATGAGGTTGTAGTGAACCTGTTCCCTGTTACAAAATCTATTTGGCATTGGGTACAAGCTCAATCTTCATGGCAGGCAGTGTCCCTTCCTTAGTGACTCCTGTTAAAACTTGCCCTTGAGGGAACCCTCCTACACTGTTGGTGGGAGTGCAAACTGGTGCAGCTGCTCTGGAAAACAGTATGGAGGTTCCTCAAAAAGTTGAAAATAGAGCTGCCTTACGACCCAGCAGTCTCACTACTGGGTATTTACCCTAAAGATATAAATGTAGTGATCAGGGTCACATACACCAAAATGTTTATAGCAGCAATGTCCATAATAGCCAAACTATGGAAAGAACCTAGATGTCTAGATGTCTATCAGTAGATGAATAGATAAAGAAGATGCGATATATATGTATATATACACACATATATATATATATACACATGTATACAGATATATATAATTCCTATATATAGGAATACTATGCAGCCATCAAAAATGAAATATTGCCATTTGCAATGACGTGGATGGAAATACAGGGTATTACGCTAAACGAAATAAGTCAATCAGAGAGAGACAACTGTCATGTGCTCTCTCTGGTATGAGGAATTTGAGAGGCATGACAGGGGTTCGTGGGGGGTACAGAGGGAAAAAATGAAAAAAGATGGGATCGAGAGGGAGACAAACCACAAGAGACTCTTAATCTCAGAGAAAAAACTGAGGGCTGCTGAGGTGGGGAGGGGGGATAGGAGAGAGGGATGGTGTGGCTGGGTTATGGACATTGGGGAGGGTATGTGCTATGATGAGCGCTGTGAATTGTGTAGGACTGATGATTCACAGACTTGTACCCCAAAGCAAGTAATATACTATATGTTAATAAAAAAATAAAGATTAAAAATTTTTTAAAAGATTTTTTAAAATAATTTTTTTAATTTTTAAAAAGGATCTTTTTAAAGACTTAAAAAAAAAACTTGCCCTTGAGATCCATGCTCTGTGTCTAGTTAGTTACAGAAACCCTCAGAGTTTAATAGAGTGGTTGTCTGTGGATGCCTGATCCTTATGATGGAGCCTGTCAGCCTTGTATTGTAACCCAAGGTTCCCAGAATTCAAGTTTGTTTACAGCAGACCATTTAAATCAAGGAACACTGCTGACAGACATTAGTTGTTAATCTATGTCACCTCATAGAGGTGAGAAGACTGTAAGAGCATTATTGTTAAGGTGTTTGGAACTTCCCAGAAAACAGTATTCTCTAAACGCTGGGATTTGTCTTTTAGGGATTATTTTATTGGGTTCCATCTCTTCACCCACATTTGCTTCACCTGACTCAGCTGCTGATTTGCACTGTGTGAGTTTGGGCGGCTCATAATTCTGCAGGCTTGTTTCTCATCTACAAAGTGAGGGGATCGGACTATAGACATGGCTAAGGGTCCCTTCTGATGATAACTTTGTGTGATTCTCCATTTAAAGGGCATCCATCCATCCATCCATTCATTCAGTCAGCATTAATACATGTCAGATGCAGAGATACCAATCTAAAAAACACAGTCCCTCTGACCAGAAGGCATAGGCGGAGGGGAGTAGGGGAGGGAATGCACACAGTGCGGTGCATATTAGGACAGTCCCTGGGGGTGGGGGGAATTGGATTGGACATCCAGGACAGCCATATTTGAGCTGGGTTTTGAGGAGAGGAGTGGGCATTACTTAGGGAAGGAGAGCAAGGAAGGACATTTCAGGTGAAGGAGAACCATGCCGTGTGTGAAGGCACAGAGAGGCAAAGAGCATCGTGACAATTTTGAAGAAATATGCATTTCTGGTGGATCCTGCAAAGTGGCCCCTGTGGGAACGGTTGCATTCAGGGCTGGAAGGACAGCCCTACTAGATGGTCCAATGACCATTGAAGGAGTGCGCACAGTGGGAGGTCGCACAGATGCTGATTGGAGGACAGTGAAGGAGTCAGGCTAGAGGGGAGGGGGTTCTTTTATATCTTCTGATTTATTTGAGATTTGGGAGGTTTCTCCTTACTTTATAGACCAAGCTGATAGCTCCTAACTACTATCTTTACCTTCAGTACTATCTGAAATATTCTAGCATAGCACAACCCGATCTTGGAATGGGTTCCAAGTTACCATGAGTCTCATGCCTCCACATGTGGGTAGATTATAGTTAAGATGGGGGAGCTAAACAGTTGAATACAAAGGCTTTGGGGTCAAGGGTGGTTCCGGGGATGGAATTTAGTTTCCAAGGGAAAAAACGGTGTCAGTAATTTTAGGAGTTCATGGGGGCAGCAGTGGTGGGTAACTTGGGAAGGAGAAAATCAATGGATATTATTTATGCAGGCTCTTAGAGTCTAAATAGTGACACTCCGTTCAAAGGCCACCTAAGCATCTACTCGTTCTGGGGGTCTGAAGGCTGTTATGTGGTGGACAGGTGGTTGGTTAGATCCAACAAACACAGATTGAGAAGGCAACTGTGCTGTCCTTGGCACAGGGTGGATGGCGGGTTCCATAGCACCAGCTCTATGGCTACACTAGGTGGCATTGCAGTGAGAGGTTGGGTGCACCACAATGGCTAACTTGGGAGGACGCCATGTTTGTCTGGGGTGAAATCCCTCTGGCAGTCACTGCAGCCAGAACTCACAGCGCTGGGCAGGGGAAGAGGCCAGGGACCCCGACAATCAGGTGTGGTCTCCTAGGAGCTTGGGAGCAGCAACCTCAGCCAGGCCAGGCGATGGCAGCCTTCTGAAGACCCCGGCCAGGGGCTGCTGTTGGCCAGATGATGGCTGGGCAGACTGCCTTCTTAGTGGCACCATCTTATGACAGCAGAGTTTTATAAAATAAAGTCCCCCTAGAGAGACGTGGTGGTGCCACACAGCTGCTTCCACCTAGAAAACAGAAAGCTTCGGGAAGCCTGTTCCACAGTGAGACTGGTGTGATATGCAGGGCCGTGGCTCAGTTTCCGAGGGTGCATTCAGCGATCCTTTATTAGGAGTCTACCCCGGGGGTGCTCTATTCCCCAAGCATCTGGATTAGGATTTCGGACTCCACTGTAGGCACAAAGGACTATTTCTCAAGAACGGCTTTTTAAAGTGTCATCTTTGAGGTGGTTGTAGTCACATGCAATTGTAAGAAAAAATGCAGTGATCTCCTGTATCCTTTCCCCAGTGTCTCCCAAAGGTGACAGCTTGTATAACTGTAGTGCAGGGTCTGGCAGGCAGCTGATATCTCTACCATCCACTACTGTTCCCATCTCACCAGTGTGACCTGTGGCTTGTGTGGGTTCCTGCATAATTTTGCCATGTGTGTATGTGCGTTCACCTTCCTTCTTACCTAACTCCACCTCACCCTTGGCAATCACCAACCATTCTCCACCTCTATAATTCTGGCATTTCGAGAATGTCATATAAATGGAACTATGGAATATGTCACCTTTTGAGATTGGTAAAAGCCTATTTTTAAGAAGTATTTTCACCCATTCTGCTTGAGATCACTACAGTTAGCTTGCCGGTGTTTTTGTATGTTCTGAGATCTCATGGTATGTAATTTGGCATAGCAGGAAAGTACTGCTTGCCACCCTGGTCCAGGCCACCTTATCGGGATTACTGCAAGAACCTCCTCATTGGTTTCCCTGCTTTGGCCCTCTCTCCCTATATCCTATTCTCAAAACAGGAGTTCTTACTTCATGTGATGCATGAAGTCATAGAAGTCACAGTAGCTCCCCATCTCTCTTAGATAAAAACCCAAATCCCAACAAGTTTTCAGGGCTACACATAATCATCTTCTATACCACACCCTCCCTCACTGTCAGCTCCAGCTCCTTGGCTTCCTTGCTGGTTCTGTAATGTGCTGGGGATCTTCCACCCCCAGTGCCTTTGTATTTACTGTTCCCTCTGCCTAAACAACTTTCCATAAACATCTATGGGTACATTTCTCACTGTCTCCAGATTCTTTATGCAACATCTCATGAGGCATTATGTGACCACTTTCTCCCCAGTTTAACAGTGCAATCCTATCCCTACCCCCCAACACTTCTTATCCTGGCTTAATTTTCTCCACAACCTTTAGCCCCACCTGATAGTTCATGTACTTTGCTTTTGTAGTTGATAATTGGCTATTGTCCTCCATTGCACTATAAGCTCCATGACAGCAGGACATTTTGTTAGTTTTATTCACTGAAGTCTCCTCATTGCCTAGAATGATATGCTGTCTGCAGAGAGAAGATGCTTAATAAATATTTGCTGAATGGCTGGTATTGATGTGTGCTTTCTTTGGTATTGATTACATGTGGTATACACCAAATATATTTATGTACATGACCTGATAAGAACAGGATACGTGGGGGTGGCAAGTGTGGGGCAGTGTCCTGCCTCCATCTTACTGTGACATTGTGAGGTCAGACCCTGATTTTTGAAGAGTGTTGGCTTGTGTTGGAAGTCCATCAGCAGCTGGAGAATTATATTTCATGGCATACCAGTTTCCAAGTGCTGCCATAACAAAGGATTGCAAACTGGGTGGCTTTAAACAACAGAGATTTATTCTCTCATAGTTTTGGAGGCTGGAAGTCTGAAATCTGTAAGGCAGGATCATATTCTGTCTGAAGGCTCTAGAAAAGACTCCATCCTTGTCTCTTCTTAGTGACTAGTGGTTTCCAGCAATTCTTGATGTTCCTTGGCTTATAGATGTGTCACTCCATTCTCATGTCCCCTTTGTTATATGGTCTTCTCTCTGAGTCTTCTTATAAGGGTAGTGGTCACAATGGATCATGGCTAAACTTAATCAAGCATAACGTCATCTAAACTAGATTATATCTGCAAAAACCCTATTTCCAAATCACATTCACAGATATTGGGCCTTAGCCCTCAGCATAGCTTTTGGGGAGACACAGTTCAACCCACAACATATGGTATGCCTACCAACACAATTCTTTTTCAGTAGGTGAAAGAATTCTTGCAGCTTCCAACAGTGGGCCATAGTTGAGCCGTAGGAAGACATGAGTCACTGTGTTGTACTCTGTGCTGAACTGTCAACCCAGAGTTCCAAAGACCTACGCACATTCAATTCTCCTAATTCATAGATCAAACCTGGCTGAATCCTTCATAAAGTAAGTCATTAAGTAATTAATCATATCTTCTGTGACCAGTGACTATGCTAGGCTCTGAGGCACAGGGATACAAAGACTAATAATGAAATCAGGATTGATGTAGCAATAAGTAATGGCATCGAATGTGATGTGTAGCAATATAGGATCATCTAGTACTTTCTAATTAACTTCTACTCATCAGATATACAGTTAAGTTCCAAATGTTTTTATTTTTTTTTCAGTGTTCCAAGATTCCTTGTTTATGCACCACACCCAGTGCTCAATGCAATACATGCCCTCCATAATACCCACAACCAGGCTCACCCATCCCACTTCCTCTCCCTTCCAAAACCCTCAGTTTGTTTCTCAGAGTCCACAGTCGCTCATGGTTCATCTCCCCCTCTGATTTCCCCCAATTCACTTTTCCTTTCCTTCTCCTAATGTCCTCCTTGTTATTCCTTATGTTCCACAAGTAAGTGAAACCATATGATAATTGACTCTCTCTGCTTAACTTCTTTCTTTTTTTTTTTTTTAAAGATTTTATTTATTTATTTGACAGGGCAAGATCCCAAGCAGGCAGAGAGGCAGGCAGAGAGAGGGAAGCAGGCTCCCCGCTGAGCAGAGAGCCCAATGCGGGGCTCGATCCCAGAACCCTGAGATCATGACCCAAGCCGAAGGCAGAGGCTTAACCCACTGAGCCACCCAGGCGCCCCATGCTTAACTTATTTCACTCAGCACAATCTCCTCCAGTCCTGTCCATGTTGATACAGAAGTTGGGTATTCATCCTTTCTGATGGATGCATAATACTCCATTGTATATATGAACGATATCTTCTTTATCCGTTCGTCTGTTGAAGGGCATCTTGACTCTTTCCACAGTTTGGTGATTGTGGTCATTGCTGCTATGAATATTGGGATACACATGGCCCTTCTTTTCACTGCATCTGTATCTTTGGGATAAATACCCAGTAGTGCACTCTTTCTGTGAAGTTGGCATTATCCTGGTCCCCAAACCAGACAAAGACCTATCAAAAAGGAGAATTTCAGAGCAATATCCCTGATAAATATGGATACCAAGATTCTCAACAAGATCCTAGCTAATAGGATCTAACAGTACATTGAAAAGTTTATCTATACCATGACCAGGTGGGATTTATCCCTGGGATACAAGGGTGGTTCAACATTCGCAAATCAATCAATGTGATAGAACAAATCAATGAGAGAGAAGAACCACGTGGTCCTCTCAATTGATGCAGAAAAAGCATTTGACAAAATACAGCATCCGTTCCTGATTAAAACTGTTTAAAGTATAGGGATAGAGGGAACATTCCTCAACTTCATAAAATCTATCTATGAAAAACCCACAGTGAATATCATTCTCAATGGGGAAACACTGACAGCCTTCCCTATGAGATCAGGAACGTGACAAGGATGCCCACTCTTGCCACTGTTGTTCAACAAGTTCTGAATGTTTTTACACTGATATACATAGAATTATAAGATCAGCAGGAGAAATCAGTAAATTTGTGTGAGGACTTTTCCTGGTGGTCTCACCTGAATATTCACTCAATCTTTATTTTTTTCCTGTTCAATAAAATTTGGGATGCACCACTATCTTTCTCTTATCTAGACTATAGTCTCTAGTCGAGACTTCTAGGTGATGAGGTGAGGCAGCCCTGCTCTCTCACAGACTATCTAATTGTGGACATTCTTTATGTCATAGAAAAATGTCATGTCCTTTTTTCTGTTGTAACATGTGCCCTGGCCTGCTCTGTTTTTTCACATTTCCTACCCCATCCAACATTTGCCTTCTATTATTTTCTGATAGACTGGGAGAATTAAAACCACTTTTTGTGGTTCATAACTCTCAGAATCCACACATGTACCTGCAGATATCTGAGCAAACCAGGGCCAAGAGGAGGAGAAAATAGAGGCAGAGGACACTATGCTCCCCAACTTCCTTGAGACACAGGCTGATCTTATTTTATAGTTGTGTCATCACCACATTTTGACTCTAATACCTAGGAAGGAAGAAGTCTTGGAGATGAGACATAGGGTATTGTCTGAGCAGCTTAAGTGTCTCTCTCGAGGAACATGAGGATTTTGAACTAAGTCTCTGGGATGAGTTCTGTGGGGTCCACTGATGCTCTGAAATTATAAAGAGTTATTATTATAGGAAGCAATTCAGAGCATCCTCAGGGTTAAAAGGCAGGCTGGGTTAGACTCACAGAAACGCCTTGATTAAATTTCCTCTTAGAATTCAAGCTGTGAGACTCTTTTTTTTTTAAAGATTTTATTTAATTATTTGAGAGAGAGACAGTGAGAGAAAGCATGAGCAAGGAGAAGGTCAGAGAGAGAAGCAGACTCCCTGTGGAGCTGGGAGCCCAATGCAGGACTCAATCCCGGGACTCCAGGATCATGACCTGAGCCGAAGGCAGTCGTCCAACCAACTGAGCCACCCAGGCGTCCCAAGCTGTGAGACTCTTAAGCATAGGAAACAAACTGAGGGTTGCTGGAGGGGACAAGGGTGGGGGGATGGGGTAACTTAGTGATGGAGGGCATAAGGATGCAATGAGCACTGGGTATTATATAAGACTGATGAATCACTGACCTCTACCACCAAAACTAATAATACGTTATATGTTAATTGAATTTAAAATAAAAATAAATAAATTTAAAATAAGAATTCAAGCTGCAGAAAGCACTGGTTAGGTCTCCCACACATGGGGGAAATCTCTGGCAAAGACCCTCCTTGAATCTCACAAATGTTGTACTTTGCTCTCTGATCATCCTGACTTGAGAAAGTCTTCCTTTCCTCACCCTCTGAGCCCTGATAATGTTCATAATTAGTAGCATTCAGTTGATATTAAATGTCTGATACCCTTACTCTTTTTATCATGCATGAGTACAGTGCTTCCCTCCGAAGCCTGAAGATCACTGCCTTCCTTACACAGCTGTGAATTTATTCACTTGTATTCCCAGGGCAGCAACTTTCATACTAACTCTGTGTCACCCAGCTGAGGAATACATTCACGGAGATATACCTTTGAAGAGGGGGGAATGTGGGGAATTTGACTAGGTAGATCTGTCTAATCATGGAAACTACTGAAGACTGTTTTAGGCACAGAATTGATAGGCAGATTGAAAAGGGGAAGTTGACCAGATTACCTAAATTTCCTTTCAACTTTTAAGATTTTAAAATTTAATCCAAAGACTATTTCCTGAGGAAAATGAAGACCCCAAGCCCACTCCTGCTATGTGAGGAGGGAGAACTGACCAAGAGCCGAGGTACTGGGAATTATGCCCAGTCATTTTCTATTGGGTTTTAATTGGTGACATCATCCCCTCTGTGGCTCTTCTGCCTCCCACATTAGTTGAGTGCCTTATGATTTTCTTTCACATTTTATTGTTCCATCAGTCCTTGAGGATAGCTGTAGAAGAGGAAGTAATTCAGTTTTATATTTTCCAAGAGAAACTTTGATAACCTATTTCTTTTGTTTTAGGCCCTTCGTCCTGAAAGTCTTTCCACTTCTGTCCTCCAAGATGCAACTTTTTCCCTTGTTCTCCTCTTTATAACTAATGGTTCAAATTAAAATGTCTTCTTTCCAGTCATTCTTCAGATATCTATATTCTTTGGGTCCCACTGGGGATGTCTTGTACACTGTTGGATACACTGAAGCTCAAAGGAAAAGCCAGGGGTGCCTGGGTGGTTCAGTCAGATAAGCATCTGCCTTCAGTTCAAGTCATGAATTGGGGGCCTGGGATCAAACCCCTCATCGGGCTCCGTGCTTAGTATGGAGTCTGCTCTTCCCTTTCCCTCTGCCCTGTACCCTAGTCATGCTTTCTCTGTCTCTCTCTCTCTCTCAAATAAATAAAATCTTAAAAAAATAGGGAAAGCCGGGGCGCCTGGGTGGCTCAGTGCGTTAAGGCCTCTGCCTTCAGCTCAGGTCATGATCCTGGGGTCCTGGGATCGAGCCCTGCATTGGGCTCTCTGCTCGGCAGGGAGCCTGCTTCCCTTCCTCTCTCTCTGCCTGCCTCTCTGCCTACTTGTGATCTCTGTCTGTCAAATAAATAAATAAATAATCTTAAAAAAATAGGAAAAGCCAGGACTGGAGTTATGAATTTGGGAGCCATGATTTTATGGATGGCATTTGCAATCATGGATTAGATGTGCTAAGGAGGGAGAGAAGACAAAGGGGGGTGCATGCAGAGAAGAGATAGGGGCAGAAGCTGGATTCTGGAGTACTCTAACATTTGAGTTCTGGCAAAGGAGACCAATGATGTGGAAGAGAAACCAGGGAGGATGGTGTCCTGGAAAGCAGGTGACAGTGGGGTCAGGGAAGACAGAAGAAGAGGTACTTTGAAGAGAACCCCTCAGCTGTCATTGGAAGTAGATAGAGTAAGTCAAGGACCAAGAGATGAGTGTTTGGCAACATGGACTCTTCCTAGTATTTGTAAGAGTTCACTTAGCACAATGAGCTCAGGTATCACCATGAATCTGGTGTCACCAGTATCTTTCAGTTTTGTTTTTCTTTTAAAGTAGGCTCCATGCCCAGTGCAGAGCCCAGTGTAGGGCTCAAAGTCACAACTGTGAAATCAAGACCTGAGCTGAGTTCAAGAGTTGGACACTCAACCAACGGAGTCACCCAGGCACCCCAATAACTTACAGTTTTATAACTTTAGTTCTGATTTCTGTCCAGGCCTTCATTTATCTCTTTCAGTTGTAACTGCAGCTGAGAGGCAACAAAGAGTAGTATAAAGAGCGTTGTCTTTGGTTTTGGATTTGTCTTGGTTTTAACACCATAACTTACTAACTGTGTGTCCTTGGGGAGTCACTGAACTCTATGAGACTCAGTTTCCTCATTTATAAAAATGGGGATACCAAAGCACAGTTGATAAGTTTTTATGGAGATTCAAGAGCTGATAGTCATGGTAATCTAGAACTCTTTTTAATCACCTCTGAGTCCCCAGTGCCTAACTCAGAATCTGACACATGGTAGGTATTCAACATATGTCTGTTGCAGAAATAAATGAGATGTCTGACTCTTACTAAATAGGTAAATAACAAATATTCATTACTTTTTTTTTCTTTACTTCCCTCTCTATTTTTTCTTGATTACATATGACCCCACTACAAAACCTAAACTCCTTGTTCATGAAGTGTGTTGAGCATTCTTTCCTCTTTATTGAGAGATTGTTTGCCCATGCCTTTATTCATAACATTAACTGATTATCTAAAATATTAATTTTTAAAATATGAGAGCATATTTTAAAAGATGATTATTAGTAGTAGTCTGGGTTGTCATTGGGCCCATGTGGTCATTGGCTTCTGGTCATGTCTGTCGCATTTACTCTGTTTCATACCTGTCTCTCCACAACATTTGCTTGGCTTATCTTCTAAGGGTATTTTTCAGGGAGCTTTCTGAGTAAGATGAGTGGCGATTTCAGTGACAGTAATACCCAAGTGTTTAACATAGTTAGACAATGACTTTCACATTTTGGGAAAAGGAATGAATTTTCAGGGAGTTTTTTTTGGCTGGCATGTCAAGCAGTTTATAGTAGGCTGAATTTAAGCTGGACTAGCAAACAATGGTAATTCTTTGAGAAACTATTCCTCAGTTGCGAATTGAATTTGAAGAATGTGCAAAAGATCCCACAAAAACCTGGAAAGTACTGGTGTCTAGTGGGATCTCTGATGACGGTCAACAGTAGGCATGAGCTCTGTATTCCTTTTCAATCCATAGGTATTTTCGCTTCTCGGTCTCTTGTTTTCTTACTTTTTTTTTTTAAATAAATATATCTGTCCAATAACTCCAGTTCCATTTCCCTAAATCATTCTGGAAAGCTGATGGTTTATATCGGGAAACATTCTTGTCTTTTCTCTGGAAGAGTAGCTTTTGCTTATATTAGTTCCTGAACAAAACGGCCAAGAGCTTTAAAACTTTAAATCCTAACAATCAAATTCTGCCAGCTTTGTGGGTTAAGTTTACTCTAATTTTTGGCTGCATCATTTTCTGGACAGATGTACTGACTCAAGTCTGTGGCATACTGACAAATAAAGTATTGACATTGTCAAAATCAAATTCCCAGACCAGGTCCCTTAACAACAACAACAGAAATAAATTAAGTTAAAACAAAGCAGCCCTCACTTAGAAATCAAGAGAAAAAGTGGCTTGATTTTATGGGTCCAGAAATGATGACACCAGGTAGCAATGGACTGGGTACTAACGGCATAATATCTGATAAACGCTGGCTAAACAGGTAAGAGAATTGTTTATCTCACTCATCAATAATCTCAGGAGCATAGAGGCTAACCAGGTTCTTTCCATTTTTCTAGTCTGCCATCCTAGGCTGGGCCATTACACCCAGGCTTGTCACCTCATGTTCCAAAATGGCTGCTGCCTGGTTAGGTGTCATGTTGACATCCCACGGGGGAATAAAGGAAGGTACAAAAGGTCAAAAGCACAAGACAGCGGGTCCTATCCCCTTTATAACACTTTCCTGGAAATGATAGCAGTAACTTCCTCATAAGTGTCATTGGCTAGAATGGATCACATGACCACCCATGGCTACTGGGAAGGCTGAAGGATCATGGATATTTAGCATCCCAGTTTCTATTGTGGAAGAAGTCAAGGGAGGAAGAAGCCAGAAATGGATCTGCCATGACACTTTCTGAATTTAGTGCAAGTTTTAAACTGTCATAAATTAGTTGGGAAACTGGCCATTCTTGAGTGAAACTAATAAAAATTCAACTTAAAACATCTCAGAAGACATCTTGAGGGAGAAGGCAGATTCACTTTAAGAGTATTCTTTGGGCTTGATCATTTGATTTTAGTTTTTCCACTTGCTGCTTGTTTTGAAACAATTCCTTGCTGCTTCATTTTGTTGTCCATTTTGTGTGTTTTCCTGCTTTATAGATCTTCCCC
Organism: Enhydra lutris kenyoni; assembly: GCF_002288905.1. Lineage (NCBI taxonomy): Eukaryota > Metazoa > Chordata > Mammalia > Carnivora > Mustelidae > Enhydra > Enhydra lutris. The sequence continues at coordinate 8,871,277 of NW_019154146.1, read as the reverse complement.
AAGGTGGCTGACAGGGAGGAAGGAAGATAATGAAAGGGATTTATGTGAGGTAAACTATATTAACACATATTCTGCCTCTACAATACAAATAAACAATATAATACAATACAAATACAATACAGTACAAATAAACAATACAATAAACAATACAATACAATACAAATAAACAACCCCCAATACAATATACAAATATACAATACAATACAATTACAATACAAATAAACAACCTAGAATCTAGAACATTCTCGGGACGCCTGGGTGGCTCAGTGGGTTAAGCCTCTGCCTTCAACTCAGGTCGTGGTCCCAGGGTCCTGGGATCAAGCCCCGCATCGGGCTCTCTGCTCGGCGGGGAGCCTGCTTCCCCCTCTCTCTCTGCCTGCCTCTCTGCCTACTTGTGATCTCTGTCTGTTAAATAAATAAATAAAATCTTAAAAAAAAAAAGAATCTAGAACATTCTAGGCAGAAATTTCCCATAGGAAACCATAAACCCTTGAGGGTAGTGAGATGGCATTTGAATGACAGCCTTTTTTGGGTGCAGGTGGCCTTGGGTGGGAGCTTGGGGGTCAACTCCTAAGGAGAAAGGGACACAGGAAAGAAAGTACAGCCCATGCAACACTGGGGATCTTTCCTTGGGAAGTTCTCATGTCCTGGCAGGAGTGCTGGGCAGCCTAGGGCATGGCCAGCTTATGTGCAACACTACCACGCCCCCTTGCCCCCCACCCCCACCTCCACCCCACCCCACAACCCAGGGAAGCAGGTTACCAAAGCTACATATGAAGATGCCTCTTTCTGTGACATGTAGCCACCTGAGAATTGCCCCAGGTGAAAATGCTTGCGCAGAGGCAGAGGAAGGTGATGGCAGTGCTAACTGTCTGGGGAGCATAGAAATGGACTCAGACAAACTCTACTCAAGTTTGGCCAGTGGCATGAGTTTTGAGATTTGGATGGCTTCATTTGGCTTCTTTGAGCTGATGGAGAAAAAATGTGATTCACAATTGTGTTCGGTGACCATCTAGTGCCCTTATAAGCTCATTGGCATGTACGCCTGTGAATTTGTCCATTTATTCTGAATAAAATGATGCTTTGTTGTGATCAAAATACTGGAATAGCCTGAGGGTTTGGGGACAAGGGCAGGGAACTCAGGTTTAGCTGAGGAGAGAGGTGAGCAGAGCATACACTGAGCCTAGTGGCCTCACTCATCCCTCTGTTGATTAGGACAGTCTGCCGGCAGTGAGGGTCAGGGTGCCCCAGCCACACACCAGAGCTGTCTGGGGCATTATGAGTCTTCTGGTTTCTCACTCTACTTGTGTATGCCCTCAATAGGTGAACGTGACAGGACACGTTGGGCATGGGGGTGGGACCCAGTAACAGGAGAGCACATTGGGACAAGGGAAGGTGGATTGGGTTTTGAGGAATGCAGGCCAGGGATAAAGTCTGGAGAGCCCTGGCTGCCCTCAGATCTCCCGAAGGACCTGGGACATCTGCTTGCCTTGGTGTATCTCTCTGACTCGAGGATAGTGCTGTGTGGCTTCCCCATGGTGGGGTCAGAGGTCTTTCTGGTCTTTGGAGTGTTTTTTATTTTTTTTAAATTTCTCTGTATCTTCACCAACACTTTTTTTTTAAAAAGATTTTATTTATTTATTTATTTATTTGAGAGAGAGAGAGAGAGAGAGAGAGAGAGAGCGCATAAGCAGGGGGAGCAGCAGAGGGAGGGTGAGAAGCAGGCTCCTGCTGAGCAGGGAGCCAGATGTGGGACTCGATCCCAGGATCCTGGGATCATGACCTGAGCCAAAGGCTTAACCAACTGAGCCACTCAGGTGCCTCTGGAGTGTTTTTTAAGTTTAAAGACTCCAAGGACCTAGACTTCCAGACCTAGGTTTTATTTTTTAAAGCAGTTATCCATAGAGAAACATGCCAACTGTGGAAAACAATTTTATTGAACCCCATTCATATTGTGAAATGTCAGAAGAGGAGCCAGGCCATTATTTGAATACTCAGACTATGTCTACCCAGCCCTAGTCTTCCAGGTGGAAAATGCCGTCAACCGTATGTAGATTATACTTATATCAGTTTTTTTTCACACCATTGCAAAACAACCTGTATTTGCCCTTTTTTGTTTTGTTTTGTTTTGTTTTTTGGTTGTCCTTGTTTGTTTTTGAGGGGAGCATCATAATTATTTGGCAAATATAATTCCATCCATTTGACAAGTTATTAAAAGTTGGCCGGGCATTCCAGTGTTTTGCCCATGTGTTGCCGACCATCTGGTTGTTTCTACATTTGTGACTATTCCTTTTATGTCTGGTATCTTATGGATAAGGGCTGAATTTTTCCACCTTTCCTTGGAATTATAGTCTCAAAGTTGTAGATCACACTGATTCAAACCCCCCCCCCCCCCCCGTTTACATCCTAACCTTTTCTGGCTTATTGATTGAATTTTTGGTCAAACACTCATGGTTGCATCTGTGTTTTCTTCATTTCAGTCTGGGAAGTATTTGGCGGTTTCCAGTGGAAAGTAAAACTTGCATTTCAAACACAGACAAAGTAGGGAGACTTAAATAAACACGAAGGTTTTGTTGCATTAAAGAGCAATCCTTAGTATACTTAAGAAATAATTTTAAAATTTTTGGGGTTTTAAGGGACTAGTTTCTTTCTTTTTTTTAACATCTTAATTTTATTTTATTTTTCTCAGTGTTCCAAGATTCACTGTATTAGTTTATATCAAAAGCTCTTAACATTCCTTTGGGGGTTTCCTTCTTAACCAAGTTTGTCTACTCCTCTCCTCAGCATCAACTGCCAGACTGCGTGGGCTGCACAGAGCCCTCAGCTAGGAATGGCAGCCATCCCTGGCTGGTATTTGCTTTAATTTTTTTTTGGGGGGGGGTGTCTGTCTGCACACTGGCAGCGTTTTGTGACTAAACGTACTGGCTACTGGGGTAGCTTCAAGAAAGTTATTTTTGACTTTCATAGAAGATCTTGATTAATCCATCAGGGTCTGACTGCAAGTGGCCAAAACCCCAACTTGAACTCATATAAGTCCCCAAATTCATTGTTTTGTGGAGGTGTATGTCCTGAAGTGAGGGGGTTCAGCTGGCCTTAAGGATTGAACCTTGGAACCAGGACTCTAACAGCCTCTGGACACTCTGACCATTTCTGGTTTCTTCTCCGTGTGACATGAAAGCTGTCACTAACAATTCTAAGATGCTGCCGCCACAGCCTCATGACTAGAAAGCAGAGGCGGTGCCCAGGGTCTGGTTCCAGTTAGAACGATTCCAGTGAAGTCTCCTGAGCCATCTGAGCTCACATGAACAGAAGTCTATTACCAGAACCAGGAGAGACTTCACTGGAGAGACAAACATAATATGTGTTTTTTACACTGCACATTTTGGATTTGCTGGCTTATAGAGATTTGAGGGTCTTGGGGCTCTTTAAGAATTTAGGCAGGTGGAAGACTTTGGATTTGATTATTTTTACATCAGGGAATCCTGAAGAATTCACACCAGTACCAGAGAAGGATGGCAGGGGCTCTGACCCCATCTGGGCACTAAATGAATCTCCTCTGGCCGAGGCTAGACAGAACGGGAAGTAAGAGTGGAAAGAAACTTAGACCTCAATTTCTTTAGATTTTAAGCTGTAAGACCCAGAAGGCTTCACTCTTGCACTCTAAATTTTCCTTAGGAATTTCATAATGGGATGAACTTACATTGAAATTGGAACATTTTTATATTGCTGGTATTATATTATCAGAATATGTGTATGATATATCATCCCATTGCTTAAACTCTGGTGGACTACTTTGGACAGCATGGACTGGTCAAAATATGAGATTGGAAAGGACAGGCAAGAGTGGATTTTTAGCCTAGAGGTCAGTGTGGCTTTGGAGTTGACCAAATGAGGAAGGCTCATTCTTTGGAGTGAGCCTTCCTCATCTCAGAGCTTTTTGGGGTCTGGAAGGATCCCCAACTTTCACCCCAAGAGCATAATAATGGGACAGTGATTAGTCCTGCAGAGGCCCCTGAAGGTGGGACAAGTGGTCTTGATCCTCTCTCTGAGGAAGCAGCCACACTTGACTCAGGTTAATGGTCATGCCCAGTGGGGCCAGCGAATAGCCTGCTGGACATGTTAAGGGGACTTCCATTTTCCTCACCTCATGTTTCACTTCTGGCCTCTGGCCTCATGCTGTGCTCCCTATCCTCCCTGAGACTTGCTGTATCTGAGGCTTGAGGGACTAGAGTCCAGTCTCTCTTGGTCTACTCTCTCTACTCCATGGTATTAATGCGTTGGAAGACACAGGCATATGAGCGTCCTCTTCAGGTCTGCCTTCCTGGTGGAAGGCTGCATTTGGTTCCTCTCTGACTTCTACATGGGAAGGCACTGGGTGGTGTCTCAGGGCTGTTGTTCTCCCCCCACCTGTGAGGCAGTGGCCCCGAGGGGTCTGCTCTGTAGGCTTGGCTTTCCCCTCTGTGTCCTGAGGGGAGGGAGACAGGAAGCACGGTGATGGTCCCATGTCAGATCCGCCCTCTCTAATGTAACCTTATCGATAATAAACCTGATGGCTTGATTTTTTTTTTTTCACCAATTCAGAGACTTTGATGAAGTCATGAAACAAAGAAACTAGCAAACCAGCACTTTGGATCCAGAAATATTCATTTACTGTTTTGAATCACAGTCCTCACTCAAGGCATGATTTCTCCATGAATTGTGTGCATTTTGGATTACTTTTACCATTGATTCATTTTATCAACTGATTGTGAACTTCCCTTCCTTTATTCTGAGAAATAGCCCTTCTCAGAATTCCCTTGCTAGGAATTATGTATTTTTGTTCGTTGTGGTTGTGCCTGTACACTTGCGGATGGGTGGTGGTGTCTGAAGCAAGGCAAAGAGAAGTGAGATACTGAGTTTCACTTTAAACACGTTCCAGTTGGAACTCACATGGGACCCTCATGTAGACAGTAGGGACTGTTGGTCTGGGATGGTTAGGCCAGTGCTGGACATGTAGCTGTCATCGATTTTGCTAGTAGCCAAAGCCTGTGTAGCATCCCGTACTCCCTTCCCCAAAGCCATCCTGGGATGGGCCTTCCTTTCTTCTCTGGAACCCAGGCCAGCTTTTATTTTTCAGAGCCTTTATGCCTCTCAAGGAACAGAGGGAGGTCTGACAGTGAGATATGAGTCCTTGAACAGATCTGTACCTAAAGTGAGTAAGATGCCAGAGTGGGAAGGTGAGCAAGGGCCAGGTGAGGTGTTATATCCCTATCCACTGTGAGAAATGAGCCCTGCAGATGTTGGTCAGGCCAGCCTGGCCCTGGGAATCTAGCTCTGGCTTCCCAAGGGCATTCTTCAGCCCTGGAGAACCCCTTGAGGTCACTCTGTGAAAGCTGAAGACCTAATAAAGACAGACATTCCAGAGTCATTGGAATTTTGGTCTCCATCCTTGAACAAAAGTGGATTCATACTTTGACCCTGGAAATAAACTGGCCTCCTAGAGCACTCTTGGATAAGACCGGAAGTTTGGAGGAGGCCACTACAATTCTAGGTGCTGACTGTGTCCATATTGTCTGTTCCCGAACAAACCAGTAGAGGTCTCATTGGAGCCATGGCTCTAAAACATCCAGCCTGGCAATTGCTGGGCATCTGAAAGATCACCAAAATACCATTGCCGCTTGGTACTTGGCAAAATATCCTTGAATCTGGATAATGTTTACTGGCATGAACTATGGAAGTGACTTTCTCATGGTATGAAATTGCTGGAGTCATAGCAGACTCTACTCGCTTCCTTCTTCTGTCCGGATCATCTTATCATCTGCTCCATTCAAAGACTCCTTGAATGGGGAGAAATGGGAAAAGGCACGGGCAGAAAATTCTTTTGACTTAACCTAGCATCCCTTAGGTTGCCGCTTAAGCTCATTTCCTCATTTTGTATCCTGGGGAGAAGGAAAAAACAACTTGTTATAGCCCTAACCTGTCATGGAGGCTCTGTGAGGTTACCTCCCCATGTTCCCTTTGCTGGGTCATAGAATTCCTGTTGTCTTGACTTTGGGTTTTTTCCTTTTTAGAGAGGCAGTTCATGGGATTTATAGTTTTAAAGAATGTACCCGGTATCATCTTTATCAGATAAGAATACAGAAAACTGCTACAAAATGTTATGTGTGGCATTTATCTAGCAGAGAGGGTGGTCTGGTCTAAATTTCTAAGAACAGTTAGAATAAATCAGGAATCACTTTGTCACATTTCATCCTTTTGCTCCCAGAATACTGATCCCACAGCACAGAATCAGAATGCAGTCTGCAGACCTGGAAACCAATTTCACAGACTTTATGCCTTGACTGCACATGTAAGGAATGAAATCAGGAGACCTACAGAAACAATCATCAAGAATAGAACATATGGTCACATTTCTAGTCCCAAGAAGAAGCTTTCTGTCAAGTAATTCAAGTGCACATACATTGATTTGTGCCTGCCCAGACTGACTGTTCCACTGGTAGATGATGGTTTGATGAGTTCTCTGAGAGTGAGGGGCTCTGGGTGGGGCTGGACAGCAAAAATGGCTTTCCACCCAGCCCTCTCTCCTTCTCTTCTTCCAATTCTTTCTAAGCAGACACAGATGATGTTTACCAGGAAGCATAAAAAATGATACCAGTTTGAAATATCAAAGTAGATAACAATCCAGGGCGTGAAAATATCTGCTAATCAAGCAACCATACAGTTTGTTTAACTGACCCAATTTGTGTGTGCTGGGAGGGGAGGGTGGGAGGAAGTGTCATGGTAGATTGGCCTAGCACCTTTGGAAAACCTTAAATTCAGGACTTATCTTAAGGAAACTGAAGGAACTGCCTTGAAAATGTGATTTCCAGGTCTCCCAGAGATCTTTATTCACAAATGACCTTCATTAGGCAACTCTCTGAGGCCTAAATTGTCACTATTAGAAAAGTCTTTGGTCTTAAGTTTTGTCATAAGAATGCAAATGTCCCTGAGAGAGCACATGCTCTGCTTCTTCCATTCCTTCCAGAAAGGGGGGAGGATGAGGACACCCAGCGCAAGGTGCCATGACGGTGTATGGGGGGCAGGAGTGTCCCCCAGAGAGGAAAGTGGCATGGTGGGAGAGATGATAAACCCCGCTCTGGAGGCTCGTAATTTGTTTTAGAATGGTGGTGGCTTCCTAAATTAATTAATTTTCGATAGCAGTGGTCACAGGTCATATCCGGGCAGGAGCGGCTTCTGAGGGTCTGTGAGCTGGGAAGGGAGAGCTGGGCTTGGGAATTGAACAAAGCAGGGCTTGCCTTTGGCTCCAGCTCTGGTGCAGCTGTGTGACTCTGGGTGAACCCTAACCTTGCTCCCGGCCTTCTTTCTTCGTCTGGAATATGGAGGGAATAAATGACACCTCCCAGGTGGTGTGTGTTCTGAGCACCTCATGTAACTCTGGGTTAGGTGCTCAGAGTAGTGGGAGGTGGGTGGTGGACACTCCGTAACCGCCCCACCTCCGGTCCATTTGTATTTACCATCGTTGCACACCATATGGCTTTTCTCTCAGCATACAAATGCTGGCTCAGGCAATTATCAAGTGGAGACATGCTGACGGTACTTGGTCATTGGCAAGAAAAGAACAAACAAACCCATGCACAGACACAGTTGGAAGCTCCGATTGTGTAAGTCCCGTAAACGATAGTCATTCGATTTTGGCAACCCAGAGGTATTTCCCCCTTGCCCTTCTTTACTTTGCATATCTCTGTGCATATGCTCCTTGAAGGTTTGGAATGTCTCCCCATATGCTGGGCTGACGGAACGGTTTGAATGTGGATTCTCATATAAGCTGGAAACCCTTCTAGGCTGCGTCCAAGGATAGATGCAAGGCAGGGCTGGGAAGAACAGTGAGTATATTTATAAACTGGTCTTCTCTTCAGAGTATCAGTAATTAAATTCAATCGTTTTCAGGCCTAGGCAGATGGTACTGATTTTTTACTGATTGAATCATTACACCCAAGAGAAGATGTGACAGTGCTTGGGGGTCACTGACCTCTTGTTTTCGGCTGTGTGTCCAGGACATAACTTTCCCTTAGGGAGATTTGGAAGCGAACTATAGAGAAAAACGTCATTCGCATATTCATTTGTTTGTTTCCTTCCTTAGGAGGATGCCCAACTGTGAGCATCCCTTTGCCATTTTGGGGGGGGGAACCTTGCTTTGCTCTTGAACACCTTTCAGTCTATGTGAAATACTGAATTCCTGGGACTGATTGCTGCTGTTGGAGGAAATAGGGATCACAACTAGAAAAAAGCTGGTTAGTCAGATGGCAGGGAAAGAGGAGAGGTTTCATAGTGAAGTCTTGGGGGAAAGAAAGGAAACTTAGAGAAGGGAACCCCAGTCCTCTGGCTAAGTAAGTTCTGGAAGGTTTCTCCTGGGTGAGGAGGGAAGGGTACATGAGAATGATTGAAGAGTAACCATGATTGCTATTATATTCCAAGAAAGTCACCGGCGCCTTGTGTGTACAATGTCCTCAACTCAAAATTTTGTAGCAAGCACTAGGTTTCTTGTCTATGATTTCTCCCATTGTGGGTTTATGGGACCCTCGTCCCTGGAACCGGGGAGGGGAGGCTTTGTGGATTTTGCTTCTTGCATGGAGTCTGACAACATGCTTTTGTCTCCAAAATAGGCACTCTTTCTTTACTGCCTTGACATCATCAGATTCATTCTCTTCTTTTTTTTTTTTTAAGGTTATATTTATTTGACAGACAGAGATCACAAGTAGGCAGAGAGGCAGGCATAGAGAGAAGGAAGCAGGCTCCCTGCTGAGCAGAGCCTGATGTGGGGCTCGATCCCAGGACCCTGGGACTATGACGTGAGCTGAAAGTAGAGGCTTAACCCACTGAGCCACCCAGATGCCCCCAGATTCATTCTCTTCTTTTCCATTCCTTGGATTTCTTTGAGTGGGACCATATGAGTTCTCCTTTTCCATGGTGTTACTCCTGAGGCAGTGGGGCAATTTGGGGAGGGATGAGTGATGTATGCCAGCATCATCTGTGCTTATGGTGTTCAGAATTTTCATCCAGTATTAAAATCACATATTAACCAATCCATGTGTCATCACATGAAAAAATTCATTTTTTTTCATGTTACTCAGTTTAAAGGTTTTCTGGGTTTCTTAGATTACTTTTCTCTTTCCTGAGAGGTCCTTCCATCATTGAATAAACAGTTTCAGATCCAGGTTTGCCTAAAATTTGTTTGACTGTTGTGTGAATGTTTAGCGTCTACTTATACTATGCGATGTTGCAGGATCTGTTACAATGCGAGCTGAGAGGTTTTGTTTGACAAAATGTTATGTTTTGTTTGGGTTATTTTTCAAAATCAAGAATACATTTGTGGAACCTCATAACTGAAGATAAAAATGTAACTATGCTTCTTAATAACTTGTTTTTCTTCTGGGACAAAATATGGAAACATTTAAATTAGCTCTATGCAGATGAACCAGAGGTTTTCCTCCCTTTCAAGGTATTGATGATCTTGGTTTTTTTCTTTGTGGAAATGAATGCTTTGGATACAATGGATAGTCATCCTCATCATGACAATTTTATGTTGTTCTTTTTGGAGGTACTTTAAAGATCATCCATCTGGACCTTACAGAATATACTAAGAGCTTATTTGATATATGAATGCCTCTGGAGAGTGTGTCAAATTATGAATTCTTATTCCTGCACTAGCAAGGCAACATGATCAAGCCAGAGAATGCCTAGAGTTTGTTTTGATTTGTTTCACTTTTGTTTTAAATTTACCACCCACCGTTATCCAAAACACATGAAAGTTGTGGGTTTGATATGTTTGTTTTGCTCTCATACTATAACGATGTTCAATCATGACTATACTTAAAGTCTTTAGGACCAGACAAATTAAAAGTCATTTGCTCTTTTGATAACAATATCAGAGAACATTGGGAAAAAATTCGTTTTCACAATCTGCCGCTCCCATAAGTTGATAGTTGCGCTGTTTGCATAGCTGACCACCCACTGAAGCCAAGGCATGTGAAACTGCTGTCCACTAAAATGGGCCTGAAAGTCACGTGGGACCCACCCAAAGATGCTACCAGTAGACCCGTGGAGCATTACAACATTGCCTATGGGAAGTCACTGAAAAGTCTTAAATACATCAAGGTGAATGCTGAGACGTACTCCTTCCTTATTGATGATGTGGGTAAGTGACACTCTGGTCTTGTTCCCAGTCAGAACTAACTGTACATCAACATTCTCAGTTCCCTTCTTAGGTAGGGTGGCTATTTGTGAGACACAGTGTGGCCAGGCTCCAGGAAACTCATGGTTCGTTGAGAACAGGTAGCCAAGGTCATGAGGCTGTTGCTCAACCTTTATCTTGCCCCTGGACTTCCTCATTCTGCATTTTAACTCAAGTATTTCTGGATAGCTCTCCAAATAGATCTAGGAAACCAGCATTTTTAGTTTCTGAATGTGATTTTGGAAAACATGTTGGTACTTTGTTTCATAGGAACTTAACTACTTTGTAGCCTAATCTTGAGATTTCTAATTTATAAATCAATTAGAGATTACTCAAATAATATGTCCCTGTGAGGGTGTGTGTGATATGTCACACTTAGCCACATCTGGTTCAAAGATGCGACATCCCTCCACCCCATTAAAGTTGATTCTGAAAGTCTGCAATATTTAAAAATTTTCCTAAATATATTGTTTTATTAGTGTAGGCATAGGTGTTTTGAACTTAGCCTTTGATCTGCTTCCTTGGGATCCTCTATCATTTGCTTTTTTGATCCCATGAGCCTGAAACTCGCATTTATTCTACAATCCAACCTCATGATGGATTGTAAGGAAGTAACAGAAGTCAGCATCTCTGACAACCAGGTCTCCTGTGCCAGGTTACCATTTTCCTGCCTTCCTTTAGTGGATCAAAATCAACTTATGGCTCCTCACATTCCTGGCCATAGTCTACACACTTTCTCCCTCTCCACCTCCTGCATATATAACATTATATATGTTAGGCTTTCTGAGTAACGGAGCAGAAAGTATATAGAATGAACATAAAGGGAGCCGGATTTTCTTCTTCTTGGTTCCAGCTAAACGTTCATTTCTCTGAATATTTTCCACATCAGTATGACCCTACAAAGTCCGACAGTGAGGTTAAATGGAGATTCTGTTGGGCCCGAGGCATGAGCCGGGTCATCTTTGCTTGTTCAAAACTTAGGTTGTTATGATCACTGCAGAGAAGAAAAACATGCAGAAAGAGAGCCCTGGAACTTACTGAAAAACAAAGTGTCTCCCAAGTAACTCACTGATGAGTTAACAGGAATCAGAGACATGTGGATTAAATTTCTTTGAAATACGAATTACCTCAGAATGAAGAGAGAAAGTGCCTGGTGAAGCATGATTTTCCATGTGTCTGACCTTAGAGAGCAGTCCCCAGTTAGTCCGTCAGACTGTGCCATACCTGAAATACCACCAGGCCCTCCCGCAGTCAGACAGAGGTCCTACCGACCTGGAGCACAGCAGGGATGCTCGATGGCATTGCCATGTCTTTCCCGTTGGGCCTCTGGCTTGAGAACCGAGGTTCCGTTATGGGAACACTTAACACCTTGAGAAATGTACAGATGCTTCTTGCCTTTGACACAACTAACCCTTATCTCTCCAACTGTCCGTCTGGGCAAATACCAGCAAACTTTCATCTCTCCAAGGAACTGGCACCTTCATTTACTTTTCACAGTAATTCATCTTCAGGAAAACCAGCATTACTGGAGTTTTCCTTTCTGCCTTTGCAAATTCAGGGCTCACTCACACGATAATGTGGCCTCTCGGTTTCTCTTCCCGTCCCACTGACTTCAGGAGCTCAGCCAAAGAGACCACGGCTATTTGAACTTGACCCCTAGATACAAGTCGAAATGAAGCCCAGTTATTTCAAGATTAGCATGTCCAAGTTTCCAGCAGCTGTTTCTCTAGGTCTTTGTTGAAATGGTCAAAGACAACATGCAGACCTAGTAAAGAGAGTATTTTATTATCATAAGGAGAGAATTTCATGAAGCTTTATGTATTGCAATGAAGATTTTCCGTGTGATAAATTTTATGAGTTACCCTGACATTTTCTTTATATTTGTTGGAGATTTCTGTTTGAAGCTTCCAGGGGGAGATATTACTTGCAGTTACTGTCACTGTAGGCTATAAAACACCTAGTTAGTGGATGGTGGCTTCTTATTTCCTACATTAATTTCACAGTTGCAAAAGCCGCTTCTGTTGACTGCTTATGCACCCAGGTTTATTAGACATGCCATGTACTTTGTACTAAATAAATTTTGTGTTCTTTGGGTTAGGTGTATTTCTGTTGCATGAGAGGATTATTAGTGATATTGATTAAAGAGAGAGAGAAAGCTGTAGTTAGACTTGTCACTTAATTCAGATTTTTATATTTGGTTATGTAAGGGAGACAGTTAGTGAATCAAACTGTCATTCTTGGAGATTTGAAATGGTGGCTTGATATAAACCGTATGTTTCAGAGCCGGGGGTAGTATACTTTGTGCTGGTTACTGCAGAAAACCACAATGGAGTGAGCCGTCCAGTTTACAGAGCTGAAAGCCCGCCTGGTAAGTCTTACCTAGAATTGGAGGCTGTATTTTTGTTTCTTAGATGGGGAGAAACATCCCTCTTTGCTTTCTCATATCTATACAAATTTAGAATCTTTAAATTAGAGTTCCTGAGCAAGAATGACTTGTACAGCAAGTTGAAAGGTGGAAAACTAGGAGAGACTTATTCCTTCTTTTAAAGTAATTTTAATGTAGGTTGTTAGTGGTTTGTCCTAAATTTTTTGAGTACTCATTAGAGTAAGCCATGTGCCAAAGACCAAAAGATGTGCTGTCCAGAAAGCTTAGGTGCCTTGTTACTGATGTGGCCTGAGCGGATCCTTTTTTTTTTTTTTTTTTTTTTTGAGGACTGTTGAAAAGACCACTAAACATATATTAGGGCTGCACTGAAATGTGGAAAATCCGATCGTCCTCGTTTCTAACTATGAAGTTGCATTTTCCTCATTTAGGAGGTGAATGGATCCAGATTGATGGTTTTCCCATTAAGGGTCCAGGACCATTTAATGAAACCGTCACAGGTACTATGTCCTCCTTTGGTTCATGTCTTCACTGAAGCACCGTCTCGCAAGAAGGTTGTGCTTCTGTCACACACATTGCTTACCAACCTTCATGTAGTTCCCATCGCTAAACTAACACACATGGCACACGGTTTCGGTCAATCTGCTCTGCACCTGATGGCCCAGACTCTCGCCCATGTTTGCTCATTTTCCACTGTTCTTTTGTGTTCTGGTGTGGGGAATTGTCTGCGTCTACATCTGGGGATACTGTTGCACTGTTAACAGGCAAATATGGTCGTTGAGATGGCAGCCCTGGCCAAGATAAGGATGTTTACTGCTCTGTTACCTGCGGATGGCATAAATGAATAAAATCCACCAAGAAGTGGCTTTTATTGGCAAATGTATGACATCAAGTCTTTCTCTCTGTTCTTATGAGCGTGGGATATTTTGTGGTATGTCAGAGCACCTACCTTCCATCTCTGCTCCATATTTGTATATATGTCTGTTTTATCATTTGGATGTTGATGTTGTCTAGTCATATTGTTTTGCTTGTTGGGAGAAGTGTTTTCATTTCTTGTATTTTTTGAATATATTTGATTAATGGTGAAAAAATAATGCAAAATGAGTGCAGTTATTTTGGAGTGTGGTTGGATAATATCCCAAAGGCAATATGGTGAGGACCTGTATTCTATTCTATGAACCATTTTTTTAAGTCCATCGATCTGGTGGTGTTGTTGAGAGGAAGGTGAGTACCTTGAAACCAATGACCATAATCAACTTCTCAGGTCAGCTTTGATGGGTGTAGGCAGTTTCAAAGTCCCATTTCCACAGAAAGGGGTTAGAAAAATGAAGCAACCTGAAAAGGAAGCTGGCTTTCAAAGAAAGGTGATGTGCTTTTGTTCTAATATGTTGGACTTGCGGCTACCATGGGGTATTGGAAGGGAGACATCGTGGAGGTGACTGGAGGCAGGGAGATGAAAGTTGGAAAAGAAAACTAAGGGGTGGGCATGGATTCCAGAGTCATGCTCCAGAGTGAGTGGAAGCTGAGAGAGAGTATGAGGATGACAGGAGGGATAAGAGCAAAGGGCTAAGATCAAAACTGAGAGAATGATGACAACGAGGAGTAGCCATGATGGTAGTACACCTAGGGAATGTGCAACATAGGCAAGGGTACTTATTCCGAGATTCTCTAGCCTGAAGAGGCGTATGTAAACTTTTTACTGACAGATGTTCAGTGCCTTGTATTGGAATCTTGTATTTTAAATGACCATTTTATTTTTTACAATTTTTCTGATAAAGTTTTCTGAATGACTGTGGTTTTAGAACAAGTAATTTTCTTTTGCTTTTTCTTAAGTAATTAATTTCTGATGACTTCTTTAATAAAAACATGTGTGTGTGCCTGTGTGTGTATGAGTGTCTCTGGCCTTTCTGAGTGAGTGCTGGGTTACAGAAACACTGGGAATTGGGACCCACAGACAATCATGCTCCAACTCATTATTGGTTTTGCATACTGTGAAATCGTTTAACCTCTCTCTGTAGAAGACTTTGTATGCCCTAGTTGCCAAAGAGCACTCTTCTGTAATACATAATATTATATTTGTTTTACATTATGATAAAAAAGATACTGGAAGAAATTGCTAGCTGAAACTATTTCCAGCATATGATAGAAAGCAGAATTTTTTCTTTTAAAAAAAATGAATACCAGAATGCACAGACTTGGTTACAATGGTCCAGAAAAAAATTAACATTTCACTGGTAGTAAAAATATTAAGAATATTCAATAAAAAGAAAAAGACATTTAAAAAAATATTAAGAATAATTTATGAGAAATTATCAGCTAATGATCAGCATGCATCTATGCCTTTTTTATAAGGCTTGGAAAAATATGCTATGCTGCTGTTCGGAGGAATGGTTAAATAAATGACAATCCTATTAAACAAAGTAAGTATTTTGTGTTCCAGGTATCTTCATTTAAAGGAAGGGATTTGTCTTCAAAATGTAGACGTTGGCATTGGCTCCTGTGGGAAGGCCTCAGGGGTTCCCTTTAGTGTTTTGACTGGTAACATCTCACTTTCTTTGAGTGTTTTATTTGAAACCAGAGGAAAATCTATCCTTTTGCTTTGCTGGAAACAGTAGTTTCAGTTTAAATTCCAGAAGGCCTCTTTTTGAGGTGGAGACCTATCTCGACCTCAATGTCTTTCACTAATTACTAGATTCATTCACTCAGTGTCATTGGCTTTCCAGAGGCAGGTCTGGATGCTACAGATACAATAGTGGGTAAGACAAACAAGGTTCGCCTTAATGAAGACTGGATTCTAGTGGGAAAGAAAGGCAATAAACATGTAAGCAAAAAATAACCCCAAAATCTGTATTTGCTTGTGAGAGCCACTATAACAAAATACTACAGAGGGTGGTGGCAACAACAGATGTTTATTTTCTCTCACAGTTTGAGAGTCTGAAAGTCCAAGATCAAGGTGTCAGCAGGCTTGATTTCCCATGAGGCCTCTCTTTGGCTTGGCTTTCCTCTGTGAGCACACATTCTTGCTGTCTTAAGACACCTTAAAAGGACACCAGCCAGGTGGGAGTAGGGCCCATCCCAATGGCCTCATTGTAACTTAATCGCCTCCTAAAAGGTTCAGTCTCCAAAGACAGTTACTTACTGGGATAATTCGGAGTCAAGACTTCCACATATGAATTTGTGGTGGCGATACAATTCAGCCTGTAGCAGAATCATAAATTCTTTGAAAAATGAACAACACTGAGATGTAGACTAAGCCAGGTTGGGGAGGTGCTAAGATGGTGGCATGTTGCTGAGATGGTATGGGGACCACTGGCCAGTGGGAGCTTGAAGAGGAGGAAGAACATGGCAGGTCAACTCGAATGAGTCTGACTAGTCACTAGTCCAAATCTGAAAGCCCTCAGGACTCAGAAAGTAGAAGGACTAAGCAGAACTGCAACTCTGACAGAAGTTTTGGCTTTGGCTTTGGATAGCTCATGTTATATCTTTTAGTTAGAAAGTTTTCTTTGTATTTCAATGTGAAATCCCTCATGTTGAGATATAATCCCACATCCCTTTGTTTTGTCCCCTGGGAAGAAAGGTTCCAAGTCCCTTCAGATATTGCGATCTTATTATTTGCCTTCCCTGCAGACTTCTTTTCTGAAGTTGTTTTAGCTTTTCATTTCTGTTACCGGATGTGGGGTCACCTGGTCTGTGCCAAGACAGACACTTTGGTCAGGACAAGACCACAGCCCAGCTCTGCTTCCAACCAACCCAAGGACTTGGCGCACAGGTCATTCTGCTTTCAGCAGGCTCTTCATCTGGAAAATTTTAGTTCTCAATAGGATCATGTGTATTTTTAATAAGGTGATGGTTTTCTAAAAATCTAGTTGTTTATGGTGTCCTTAAGCTGTGGCGCCCAAACTAGACATAATACTGAGATAAAAGTCTGATTTCTGCCTCATATTTTCTTTCATTATATTTCAGTCCATGAAGTTTGCTCGTTTCTTAAACAAATTATAGCTCCGACTTGAGTTCACCGTTCTCCTTGGCCATTCTCAACCAGTACCAGCATAACTGTGCCCACCCATTCTCAGACCTCCGGGTTTCTCCCCAAATACAAATAGCAAGTTAGTGCTTGGCTCCCAATGGTCTGTCCACACGGGCATCCTCCATGGCGGTGGCCCATGTGACATCCTCACCTTGTGGTTTCCAGCTGCTACTACCTGCTGCCTGTGGTAGAGTTGCTCCTCTCCATAGTCATCTCACTTTTTCAACTCTCTCACTCTCCTGAGCTCCCTTTTGGACTGACTCAGGCTTTGGGTCCATAGACCCTTCCCATTTCCACAGTCCAGAGCTGTCTCCTGGATCATTTCTTGTCTTTTCTGGTCCTGCTCATGACAGCTTTGCAGCTCCCCTGACCTGGGACAGCCTTAGTGGCCTGTTAGTCCCCATACTAGGGCCTCTACTCCCTGACTTCCTCTTGCATGTGAATTTCTGAGTCTTGTGAGAGAAGCAAAGAGCTAAGCTGATCTGCACATTTGTGACTCCTTGCAGCTGGTCTGCTAACTCCAACTGGGTCCTCAGCACAGTTTGGCAATTGTTCTCTGTCCTTACTAAGGTTACTTCCTTTCTTCTATGGGCTGTCAGGTCTAAAATATTGCCACTTTGCTCAGTCTCCTTCCTCCTGTTCCTCTTGCTTCTAGCCTTGCTTCCTGCCTCCCTTTGAAATAAAGGTCATCAACGTCATACCACTCCTCTTCTTTCTCATGATTTCCAAACCCTCATCTCCCTTCCCTCCTCTTGTCTCTGAGGGGAACTGCTGTCCCCATGACTCCTCAATATTGACTTCATATATGTGAAGCTGCTTTGCACACATGGTCAGACCTGAGGGTAAGCGTAGGTTCGGGTTCATCATGGCGCTCCACTAGTCTCCTCGGTGCCTGCCTCAAAAGGCTGATACCTGCTGTTGAACAGGTGTTGAATTATTTAACATGGAAATGATGAAACTAAGAAACCATGTAAACCACAGTTTGGCATCTTTATTCCTTCCCTGGCATTCCTTTTATTAGGAAATACCTATGGTCATATGAGAAATGGGTATTTCATAATCTAAAATTATGAATTCTTGCCTTTCCTATCAATAGTTCATCAGAACGAGCACTGACCTTCAGGTGTATCTTCTTGCCAATTTATTTAAATGTGACTGATGTGGAGTGTGGAAATTGTAACCATAGTGTCCTGCTATGGGCCCTTTCCTGACCTGTTGACTTCAGAGCATAGTCACCACCAGGCTATACTCCCCACCCTGTCCACTCCTTCATGGCTGGCCTAGCTACAGCTGCAGCATATATCCTGGATCCAGATTCCTCAGCTGTGAAATGCTGGGTCTTGATGGAAAGATTCTAGTCTCCTTTCTAAGAACCATCTCAGGTTCTAAGTTTTATTCTAAAGTTCTAGGGTTCCTTTCAGCTTGGAAATTTTGTGAATTGAGGACATAAAGTGTATTGATTCCACCACTTTTATTGGGTGATTAAACTTTGCAAGCAATTGGGAACCATTTGTATTACTGAGAAATGACTCTGTGCCTTTTTCTCCACTCCTTTGACTGTTTTGGGTCAGCAAAATCAAAATCATATTATTAAAGGGAGAAACGCTGAATTGCAGTTCCTAGGTGTTGAATTTGTGCCTGAGCACACGGAGGTGCACAGAATAAAGAATCGTCTCCAGTGATCCACCAGACACACGTCTCCCACGGGCCCCGTTGTCTGTACCACCTACTCCCCTTTCTCTGTGTGTGATGGCATAGCAGACCACCACTGTGTGAGCCAGGAAGAAGGCCCCGTTAACATATTTAGACTGTGGGCATCACTCTGGGTAAAAGGTGCCGGTGTAGCACACCAGTGAGCATTTGCACACAGTGCTGCTCCCTTTGGGGCTCTATCCCATAATGCTGGAGCCAGACCAGGGGCTGCTGTGTGCCAGACTTGTGCTTAAAGTGTACCCCAGTCCAGAATTTTTAAAGTAATTATGATCAGATGGTCCTATTTTCTCACGCTAGTTTCAATTAACACCCTGGCCCACAGGGAATTAGTAATGTCTATGGCCTGATTTTCTCAGTAGCTTTCTCATGCAATCATGAGTTTTATTAAGTGCAGTTTACAGGGCAAAAATCGGTTTCTGCTCCCCAGCCTGGATGGTGAGCTGCCTCAATGGTAGGGTGCTTTGATTTACTCGTCTTTGTATCTCGGGGGCCTGGGTCAAGCACACAGTAGGTGCTCCATAAATGCTTGCTAAACAGAAGTGCATTTGGAGGCTGCTTCCTCTCTGTCTGCGCCTTGAGAGGGGAGATGAGAAGTGACAAGTCTAGGCTAGGACAGTGCGAGATGCAGAGGGGGGTGTCAGAAGGTCAGGGTCACCCCTGGCTAGTTCAGCCGCTGCTGCTGGGGGTGGTCCTGGGCAGGGCAGAATGTTGGCCACAGAGGGGTGCTGCCATCAATCAGAGATCCTAATTCTTGCCTTCAGTGTCTTGGAATGACATGGAGTACATTTGTGGATTGGAATTCCACAAGGTGGCTGGTCTGTGAAGACGAGGTGTGTATACAGCAGGCTCCATCTGCTATGGGGATATCCCTTCTTTCTGGGGCCTCCCATCTTATCAGAGTGCCTCATTCCAAAGTCACTTCTCCCATTAGAGTGTAAACTTCCCCAGCCTGCAAGCCCATTTTTCAACAAAGAAAATGTAGGCAGTGGAATCTTGTTTGCAGAGCTGTGTAACTTCTCCCATTAGAATGTTCTTGGGTCAGAACAAAGGCCTCAGGGGTTCCAGCCCCCACAGAAATGCCTGGAAGGGAATCAGGAGCTGTCGCGGACTGGAGAGACTTTCCCCCAGCATACCGTGCGTTTCTTCCACATCGATGAATGTGAGTATGTGCTCACAGATTTTCCCATCAGTGAGTGCCTAGGAAGCTGGCGACCAAGAGTGAGGCTGTTTCCCCAGGTGTGGGGTAGGTGCTCTCTTCAGAGGCTGATGAGTGGCTGCTCCCAGAGGGCAGGGCAGGGCCTGAACGCTGGAAAGATGAACTGTCCCCACATGTGTGGCCTTCATGTCCTGCACTCGTTAATATACCTAATTCTTCTGATGAGGTTAGCATCTTGGGGGCCAGTTGCCACTGTCTGATGGCAGACCCATCACGGGCTTTTCTTTCATTGTCTGAGTGAAAAAGAGGTCAGGCATGTCCCTTGTGAGGTCTCTGTGGTCCTTATATAGAATCCCTGCAAATGCAGGTATTAGGCCTGAAAGAAAGCCCTTCTCTTTGAACTTACCAGCCTGTTCATATATCCTAACCAGGTCTTTCATTTGCAAAGAGCATGTTGGGTCATAGTAAAAAGTTGAATTAATCAGCAGCCACTCAATAGAAACAAGGTCTTTCATTTCCAGAAAACAGATGCATTACTTACTGCCCTGCTCCTGAATGAAAGAAAGGCAGAAGAGCTTTAGACTAAAACAAACAAACTGAACCAAACAAACCTTGGAACAGAGACAATTTTCCTCAGCATATTTCCCACTCCTTCATCTTGGCTTCCATAGTCTAGGAGGCTGACCCCATGTTACACTGTAGGGTGAAGAAATGCCAGATGTCTGCATTTCAGCTGTTGAGGAGATCAAGAATGGGCTGTTGCTCCCCTTGCTTTCCGTGGCCCTCATGAGTCCTTAGGAGGAGCTTCTGGAGGCAACATTACCCCCAGAGGCATCCAGAGCAGATGCTTCCTGTGACAGCCCCTGCCCATCTCCAGTGGAGGAGACCTCCACAGCCGAAGAAGCTCCCTGATCCCCTCATGCTGTGTCCATGGGGCTGGGCCAGGGCTGGGTTCCCTGCAAGCTCCTGTCACAGATGGCTGAGGACATCTGTGGCTGGTATCGTCCTTCCAGGCTTAGAGATGAGTTGCTGTCCTGAGTGGGAAGCAGACCCTCGCTCTGCCTATACAGTAAGATGGTCGGCTTAGTGTAGGGAGCGATGCCTCTCAAAAGGCTTAAGATCTGTAAGAACTGAGGGATGTGTCCATGGAAGTAGTTGCTGAACCTCTTCATTCTCATGCCCGGGGCAGGACTTCACACCAACTTGTGCAGAGACCCATCTCGGGTGACCTGGCATTTTGCAGCCCTAGTGTTGTGGGATGACATTGCCAGTATGAAGTCATTTTTACTGATATTCATAGCACTGCTGGGGTCAAAGTCAGCCATGGATGGACACTTTGGATGCCAGCCTGAAGCTGCTCATGTACCAGGGGTGCTTGCGGCTTCTCAGACTGGGCTTCTCAGAACCTGGGAGGACGCTGCCCTGCCAGGAGTCCATGAAGGCACAGCAGACACTGGCCACGTCCACAGGAAGTGCTTTCTGGATGATCTTTCAAAATGTGTGGGATTTTGAGAAAAAGATTATGAATACATTGCCTTGCACCAGGCTTCTGGGATTGCACCATCTTCTTTGCTGATAAATGAACTTCAGGGAAGAGTTTGAGGAGCTCTGCTAAGGGATAAAGGGATTCCACAATCTTGTGAAACAGACAGCAGACAAGACAAAATGACCTCTGTGGAGAGGTTCCAGGAGGGCTTACTGTATTTGCTTTGTTTCTGAGACAGTCCTCTGAATTTTGACGGTCACCCTGTAGGGCACAAGTGCTGGCAGCCTCACACCAGCCTGTGCGGTTGGCCTCTGACTACACTGTCCTTTCTCTACTCCATGCCAAGTCGGATGCCCTGTGGCTCCTCATCCAGTGACAGTCTGGGTGTCCATGCATGATCCCAGAGAGCAGGAGGGAAGAGTCTATGAAGAACTGGACAGGTCCTGGGGCAGGAGGAAGCTTGACCAAAGACACTTAGGTTGGCTTGTTTGTTTTAAGAGTTAGTGTCTGATGTTTTAGAAAGGCTCTTTGGACTTCCACAATCCATAACATTATTAGTCATTGGCCGTGGTGTGTTCAGGGGAGATCAAGGTTGTTTTTCTTTCTTTTCTCTTCTTTTTTTTTTCTTTCAAGATCTTCTGTCCTCTCCTAAACCCTGGAAAGACAGTGAGGATGTACTGCCTCTACGTGTGGGCCCAAGACTGCTGTTTTAGTATCTCTGAGGGTGGAGAGATGTGTATAAGTTGCAAAACTGTTCTCCCTCATGTCCCAACTGCTTCCCAGGATGAGTCAGGCAGGCAGGCCATCGGTTTGGCTGCCCAGGTGCTGGGCTCTTCATTGCATGGTGTTTCCCAAAGCACTGAAATGTACAAATGTCAAGAGACTCATGTGATGAGTGGCTCCTGACGGAGCAGATGGACTGACTTCCCTTAAGAGCAGCGAGGTCTTGGGGACAATGTTGGCATTTTCTATAAGTGGTATACTTGTGGCATGGAAGTCATGGACAGTGATTCCTGGAGCAGCAGACCAGATCCTTCACCCCGAGGTGTCTGTGAGGTACCAAGGGGGACTTTCTCCCAGGGCAGGCACCAGGCTTATGCCACAGTGTGGCTGCTGGTGGCACCAACTCTGTAGCCACTAGGAGTTTCTGAACAAGAGTGAAGTGGAGACAAGGAGGGCTACAGATCCAACAGACCGCAGTTCCAGCCCAGTTTCCTGCCCCTGCTGTCTGGCTTTGAAATCCCGCCTTAAGCATCCTCAGCCTCACTTTGTAAACAGGGCATTTTTGGGTGATTGTGAGGACGTTTGTCAAATGCCTTCTACCTGGTAGGGATCCAGTAATTTATGAAGGTTGGTAACATAGTGACAGTCACTATTCTAAAATAAAGAAATAAGGTACCCTTTCTCCTTATTGTTAAATAGCTAGGCCTATCCAAATATCACACAAAAACCCAGTAGTCAGATTATTGGGATGTTTTTTGGAAAAGAAAACAATAGCATTCAAAAGACTTCAGTTTAAGTGTTGCATATGTTGGTGTGGAAGGAGAGTTTCGTGAAACATTCAGAAGTGTCTCGAGATGACGAGTCAGAACTCTCCCAGGAAGGAGCCCTTGGCAGACGTCACTCAATGCTGGGGCTGGGCCTATGTCAGTGGCAGGGAATCCATACTCTGAGTGGGGACAGCAAAGCCCACGTCCTGTCTCTGTTCTGGCTGTCCACAGTTGATCTGCGCACCCTCTAATGCATCTTCCCTCCCCTTTTCCTGCCCTCCCTCCTCTTCTTTATGCTTATTTATCAAAAGTACACGTAAGCTGGGGCACCTGGGTGACTCAGTCAGTTAAGCATCTTCCTTTTGCTCAGGTCATGATTCCAGGATCCTGGCACAGAGTCCCTCACTAGGCTCCCTGCTCGGTGGAGAGCCTGCTTCTCCTTCTCCCTCTGCTGCTCCCCCTGCTGTGCTCTCTTGTTCTCTCTGTCAAATAAATAAATTCTTTTAAAAAAAAGTTCTGGAACACTGAAAAGAAATTTAAAAAATAAATAAAATTTAAAAAAAAAAGTACACAGAAGCTTTGGACTCGCACCTGGCTCTGATAGTGGTGGAGGCTGGGGCGTGTTTTCACAAGCCCTGCAGGTGAGTCTGATGCACTCTGCGGTATGAGGGTCACTGCACTGGCCTCAGAGGTTAGACCCCTTCCTGCTGTACAGACTGGTGCCCCTGCTGCCCTCAGGGTCTGATGTTTGGGGATTTGGGGGAAGGTGCTGGGGGCAGAGGACAGGGGAGCGGAGAGCCAGAGAACACATAGGCCAGCCCTTTTGGGCCATGAAGAGGAGGATCGGGACTGTCTGTGAAGCTGGGTGGGCAGTGAAGTGGGGCGCCAGGCTGCTCAGTGGAGCTGTATGCTGAGTGACGGTGGATGTTCTGTAGGAAAATGAGAATGTCCTGTTACCTGAGACCAGGCTGAGGAAAGTGGTCACTGGACAGCAGTGGTCATGGACTCTTTTATGCCAACAAAGAGCAGGGACTTGCTCAGAGTAACTGATAATTGTTAGATGTTGATGAAGAATAGCACTGCCAGTTTATGGTGCAGAAAAAGGGGGCTGGATTGGACCACCTCATAGCTGAGAAGGTTTCCAGTGTGAAGAGTCTTTGACAATAGCACTTTCTTCTGCTTATGTCTGGTTCTTTGAGACACATTTTTTTGTGCCCCCTGTGTGCAAAGCATCACCATAAGCTCTGTGGTCCAGCTATGGCTCACGTTCTGGAGGGGTGGCACACCCATCCAGGGAAGCTGATAAATGAGGGGTTTCATCTTTATCACGGTCTCAAACACATTTAATTAAACAATTAATGTGTGCTTAATGGAAGCCAAGTACAGCTTTAAATGCCTTATGTGGATTATCTTACAAAACTCCGTATGCTGTCTATACTTTACAGAAGAGGAAACTGAGCTTCAGTGAAGGTTCTCAAAGTCACCCAGCCTGGGAGTACTAGACTCGGATTCAGACCCTGACTTCGGTGCCTGTGGAAGCTGAATGCAGAAGCAACCATGTTCAGCCAGTGCTGGAGCGTAGATGGGCACAGCACCTTGTTGATCCTTTGATTTTTAAATTTTTTTCTTTGTGAAAAGAACCGATTTTGATTCTGTATAACTTCAGAATATTTGCAAATTTTCGTAGCTGGCAGGAGAGATCAGCAGAGATGTTCTAATCCTGTCTTGCTTTCTGGAGTCTGCTATAATCCAGGTGGTAATCGTCACACCCAGCTGCCCTGCCAAGGAGACAGTGTGTAATTAAGTGCTGTGGGTCTTCTGTGATGGACCCGTTCTGAGTAATCTACCTGATTCTGTTGTTCCAAGAGCAGTGGAGGCGGGACTGTATCCTGCCAAGTTTAAAAGATACTCTGTGCTGGTCAGTGTGAATGTGGTCACTTGTGACAATTGTGACTTCCTGTTTTCATGATAGAAGACTTAAGGGAGATTTATCAGAAAAACTTCATGGGGCTTAGAGAAAACACTAAAATGATTTCATGGCAAGTGAATTTGAACCATATGGGTAGTTTTTCTTTTCTTAATGTGTGCATCAGCTTAAAAGAAGATTACCAGATGACCTATAAAAGATTTTAAGAAAATGGTTGATGGTATGTATCCCAGAATATTAAAGAAAGGAAAATTTCAAAATACTTGAAAAAAATTACAGTTGGCTTTCCTAAAACCAAGGTTTGGAAGATGGGGGTCTGTGTTGAGGGGGCCATTTTCACCTTACTCGGTGGTTTGCAGAGTCAGTGACCTCTGTGTATGGTGGGAGGAGATCTCAGGACAGTCTTTGATGAGAGGCCTTCTCTTACTCATTTGCTACCTGCTGTGTATACTGTCTGGTCTTAAGTGTGCGCTCGCACATACACACGCACTTAATGCCTACTGTGCCAGGCATTATGCTCATGCGCTGAGGAGGGTCTGTCTAGCTCAGAACCTTGCTTCACATTCCTTGGCAGAAGAGGTTAGGTGGTTGGCAGGATGGCACATGGGGTGAGGGGAGAGTGGAAGTGGAAGGTGTCTAGTGAGATGAGAATGGAACCCAGCCCACAGTGCTTGAATTCATGTCCTCACTTGACTCTTTGTAGCTGTGTGGCCTTGGGTCAGAGGCTTCACCTTTTCAAACCTCAGTTTTCTCTTGGGGATTATGACATGTATCCTACTTAACCTGGAAGCTCTTGTAAGGACAATTAAAATAAACCATGTGAGGGCTTATGGTAAACTGTGAAGTTCTATGTAAAGCAGGCAGTGTGCTTGGAGGCTGGGGCTAGCCTCGGCCCTGTTCCTTGTGGTAAACTGTGAAGTTCTATGTAAAGCAGACGGTGTGCTTGGTGGCTGGGGCTAGCCTCGGCCCTGTTCCCCATTCCCCCTTGCTCAGGAGGCCGGCCTCATTCTCCAGTCCTGGTGTGGGGTGGCTAATAGCAGGTTGGAGACTGTGGTGAAAGCCCGTACAGTCTGAGGGCAGCAGCGTGGCTGATGCCTACTGGGCCTGGCAGGAATCAAGACAGAGCTACAAGCTGGGCACCTGAGGCAATAAACTTGTGCCATCTGAGACCAAGATCCTTGTCCTTGGAACCTTACTGTTTCCTGCTTCTCAGGGACCCTGTCATGGTTCCAATGGTCTTTTTCCTTTTTAGAGTTTTGTCAGTGCTTTACTGTTGAGTGTCAGGGGTTATCTGTTTGGAGTAGAGACCTTCTGTGTTCCCAAGGCTCAGCAGTGAGAGTGCAACCTCCAGAAACACTTTGCCCTGTGGTGTGCATGGCTGGAAGTGTCCCAGGACTGGAGGGGAGCCCCATGGTAGAGAATACTATCTCCGTTCAATAACTGATTTTTTTTTTCTGACTCCTGTAAGACCCACATGTGTGTTCTCAGTACATTTGCCCATTTTGCTAGTGATCACCCAGAACTCCCATGCTGATATGTTGCTTTCTGGAGTGATGGGAGCATTGCCATAGGCCACAAAGGGATTTAGAAAAAGAGCCGGGATCGGGGGTAACAAGCTGATAACAGCACCATGAATATCTGTCCCATTTACTGCTGTCTCAGGAAATAGATTGTGGCAGCCATGGTTGGGTGATAACCCTGTCATTTCTGCCCAAAATACTAGCAGTGCAAATGGCCGGTGGCAGCTTGAGCAAGCATCATTTTCAGCCCCACATCAGTGAGAGGTTGCCGTGAGGAGGTATGAACTTTTTACAGAAGTAAAATAAATATCCTATGTTGTTGACAGACATAATTTTCACCTTATAAACTTTTAAAAAACATAGTACCGACCCTTGCCCAAAGCTGGGAACCCCATGAAATCAAACCCCAACCTCAGGTGGTTCACCCTCAGGGAATCTATGTCATCACTCACAGGAGGGTCTTCTGTTAAAACTGAATTTTGTGCATGTGGTGACAGTTTGTATTGGAGGCACATAAAGGGGAATGTGACTTAGAAGCTGTAAAGACAGAATGAAGCAAAGGTTTTTGCTTCCTGTGAAATTTTCTCTTGACTTCTATGCCCCTGCTCATGGCTCATGTCAAGTCTATTTTGTGACTTTGCACAAAGCTAAAAAAGGCACAAACACTATTGCTGAGAAAGTCAACTTGGTTATGTGTTTTGTTCTAATGAATGTCCTCTGCAAATCTGCTAACTTTAAAAACAAACCAAAACATCGTTGTTGATAAATGAGACTAAACATGCTGCTCGTTATTCAGATTTTGCTTCTCATATTTGGTTTTTATGAGACATTTCCCTCAGTATTTAAAAAAGTTCCCACTCAGGCCCCACACAAGGTCTATTCATCAGTGACCAATGCTGACAAAGGGCATTCCTGTTCACCTCTGTGACACAGTCACCTGTGGACAACTCAAGCACTTAATAAGTTTTAGTAGCCTGGATCTTTCTAGGAAAATGGGCACTACATTATTAAGGCTATGAATGAGAGATCCCCATTGGGAATGCATAAAAGTTACCAGGTCATAGGATTAATGTAGGAACTCATACAGTTACTCCGTGCTGTGCCATTAATGAGTTGGGTTATCAGTATTGAACACGTTTGGCAAATTATTTTCTTTTGAACTATATAAATGAGTGTAGTTATCATTTCCATAATTACTTGGTGGCCCTTAATTTTTACAGAGGTTAGTCCTTGAAATTGAGAGCTTACCTCCAACTTGGAACAAAACTGAAATCAGTTTAGTATAACCCTACGGAAAGTGGTTATACTCATGACACCAGGCTGTAAGGGCAAGTTCTATGTAGTTAGTCCTTTGGCTGCATTTTTGGGTCAAAATAAAAAAATCTTAATAATGACCATTTTGCATATTGAGAAAAGTATTTACTGAACCATAGCCTGGTATTCTTGTAGATGCCTCTAGGAATGGGGGTGCCCAATAACTGAGTAGATAATCTCCAGCTCATGTACTAAAGGATATTCCTTTTGATTAGATTCAAGACACGGGCACTGTGTGTCTGACTTTTCAGAATAACCATCTCCAATGGCTATTGATTTATTGCATTATTGAAGTTGACACTAACTTGAGACATTAGATTTTATTTTTATGTCTTCGCTTAGCTAGGAATTTTCCAGTCTAAAAAGTTAGTTGAGAATTGACTAATAATAGGGCCAATGTAGATGGTTGAAGAGTAATGCCTGGGAAGTACCTGGTTTCTGTAGGTGGAGAGATGCTCATTAGCCAAACTGTATCCCTGATGTAGGGCCAGAGTGCGGCTAATGCTCCAAACGGGCAGTGTGGTCGTCACACCCTCCCCACCCCCGCCTTGTTGCCAAACTTATCAGCTCTTAATTGATGTAAAAGCAAGACTTTGAACACTAAGTATTGGCCACCAGAAGGCATTGCTTTGAAAAAGTTAACAATCAGAATGTTTCTTGAGATTGCTCATTTAGCAAGAGGATTTCTAGACATCGATTTCGCAAGAAGGAAAGAGCAGAGACTGGGGATTGCTGCTGTGTCTGTCTGGAGGGGCAAGACAGCCGTGTCAGAAAAACCAAGGTAAAACACAAAAACCAGTTAGCATTTCACTCTTAGTGATTTCCTGTAAAAACAAGGAAAGCCTGTCTTTTCAACCTTAGAGTGGAAAGTGCTTAGGAAAGGACTGTTAGAAATAACGCACAAGTGTGTTTGCTCTATTTTTACACTGACCTTTAGCTCTCACTAGAGAATGTACAATTTTGGCCTTAAGAAGGCAAAATAGACAAGAAGGAACGTTGTAAAACATCCAAGATTTCCGGCTGGCAGCCTCAAAATGACTTCTTGGGACCTCTCTGTCTGAAGCGCGGGGAGGAATGGGTGCATCGAGTGTTGATACCCTTGGGGGAAAAGTGTTCCTACTAGAATTGGTTTACCAAAAATGGATGTTTTGAGCCCAGCTGCTAATTGTTGCTGCTCCGTCTTTAGACAGACTTTATAGACTCAGCGGTTCACTCTTAGGGGTATACTGTGTAATAATTTCTGTGTCATGTCCTCTTTAAGAAAAGGAAGTGCCAAACAAGCCCTTGCGTGTCCGCGTCCGATCCTCAGACGACCGGCTCTCTGTTGCGTGGAAGGCACCGCGCCTGTCGGGAGCCAAGAGTCCACGCAGATCACGGGGTTTTCTTCTGGGCTACGGAGAAAGTGGCCGGAAGATGAATTACGTCCCACTGACGAGAGATGAGCGGACGCACGAAATTAAAAAACTGGGTGAGTTCAATGTTATATGGTATCCGATGTGTTGGTGACCTTTGCCATCACGTCAATGTTTAGAAGCTCGTTCATAACCGAAGATTGTACTTGAGATGCAGTGCTGTTCATTTTCCACGTATGATGATTAGTAACTGTGTTCTTTGCCCTGTCCGTCCTCCGTGCCTTCATCCTTTCAACCTTCAGTCAGTGGCAGGACGAGGCCCCCCTCCACGTGTGCCTCAGCTGCTGCCTCATCTGACAGCACCGGTTCCTTGAGCCGGGCCATTACCCTGGACGTGCGAGGGAACCTGATGCTTTTCTCATCTTGTCTCTGCTTTAACCATTTTGTCCTTTCAAGCTTTGTCTTAGCTCCCAGGACACTGGACCTTGGGTCCTTTCAAGATGAAATGTGGCCGCTGATAGAGTCTGCACACCAGGTCCGCCTTCTTCCTTTGCAGACCCTTACTGTGTGAAGGAAGCTTTGGCCATGCGATGCAGATGGGAACATCTGCTGGAACTGGAGAGATTGTGCACATGGCTCCAGCTTGGGTCGAGGCCTGACCTTTGATGCTCTCACTCACTGACAGGTCTGGACAGTGGCAGAGGCCACAGTCCGAGCAAGGCGATGCTGCAAACTCCTTCTTTTCTCCCCCTTTCCTCACACCCCCTAATTGACCTAATGAGTTTGGCAGGAGGTGCTGGGAAAGCATGGGTTGCCCCTTTGTGTGTTCTCCTCTCACAGGGAAGCCAGACTGTAGAGAGCACATGATCTACTCAGTTCCTCTGGGCACATGTCATGTAGGGCCTAGGGTTGGGCAGCAGAGCCTGGCCGTTCTGCTGCTCATACTAGAAAGCATGCTTGCCCCATGATCTCCAACATAGCTGGTGCCAGCAATAAATATGTTGGCCCCACTGCTTATTCTTCAGTCTCTTCCAAATTGGATCAGTACTTGGATGAGGAAGGGGGGTTCTTTATTGGACCCTCCCAGAAGACTCCAGTAGGACCTGGTGATCTCTTCACTTGATGATGCCAGCCAGGCCTCACATCGGTGAGATGGGCTGGAGGTGGGAAGGAGGGCCGGCTCCAGGCAGAGGAGCCCAGAAGGGCACAGGCTGAAGGTCTGTGCTATGAACAGAGTCACTGGTGAGAGGGCAGTGGTGCCCGTGTTGCCTCCTTAAGTCTGTCAGACGCGACGACGGACAGGCAAGTGGAGGGAAATGAGACAGGAGAGACAAAATAGAGAAATGGAAGCCAGAGTGAGGGTTCTAGGCTTGCAGCAGTGATGACCAGTAGTTTGGAGCTCAGGAAACAGCCTGGTGAGAAAGGTGATGGTGGGACCAGGGCCGCCTGTGGGAAGAAGTTCTGCTTGCCGCAGGTGCCCCAGGTGCGGGAACACAATCCTCTTTGCTCAAGGCATGACCACAGATTCTGGAATTTGGACAAGAAGCTCCGAGTTCCTCAGGACTTCCAAGGCCAGCCTCCCGGGTCACATGGCAGGCATGGTTTGAGCTGGTTGGAGACCCTAGTGGAAGCCCACGCTGCATTCCCTTCCAGTATAGCCAGGAAGTCACCGTCCTATTCAAGCTGTCTGTTCAGCCACCTGCTGAAGAACCTTGGACAATTCTGGTGGGTGTTCTCCTGGGCATAATATACAAACCATCTCAAAATTCAGACTCCAGCGACCCCCAACAAAAAGACCAGCTACCTCTCTTCTCCAGGCCACCGGAAACCACGTGGGATCATAGAAGGCACTGGAGACATCTGAACTGAGCGTGCTTTGTGAGACTTCAGTATTAGCAGCGAGACCTAGAGCCAGAGGCCCCGTCATCTGGAGACGCATCGGTCATTCATTCCCAAACCTACCCCTTGCCCTGAATAGGTGTACTCCGCAGGGGAAATGGGCCAGATTCTACCCAGAGTATCAGCAGCAGGGGAGTCACTCCTTCTGCATTCCTGAGGCTACAGGGCAGCGTGTTTCCAGTGGGAGGTTTTCATTGTTCTGAGTCCTTCATAGATACCATGCAGTAAAACCTGGTTTAGTGCGAACAAGTTTCTCACCTGACTGATGCTGCTGTCTCTTCATTTGCTCGGTAGTGACCCCTGGCTCATCCGAGGGCAACAGAAGGATTTTTCTGCTTTTTGAACTTGAGCCAATGTGGGAACTGAGGTCAGGGCTGGGCTCCGGTCCCAGCCTGATAGACAGTGCCTCTTACACCTCCACGATGTTTTGGCTTTTGAATTTTCACCAAAAAAAAATGTGTTGGACTTGCCATCACCAATGCTCTATGAGGCTGCCAGGAAGAAGAAGAGGTCTCCCTGGACACTTGCTCTATCTTAATGGGGAGGATGCTGTGAATTCCAGGAGGGGATGTTGCAGTGGACCTGCTGTGTCATGGGAGGCCAGTGTCCTCATTTTATCCTACATGGGATTTTACTTATGTTTATGACCGAGATGCCATTGAGAGCGTGGTGCCCACAGGGAATGGTCAAGGAAACCTGGAGAGAGGTGGGGTCCTGTCAGTAAAAGTCCCACCCTCCCACTCATTCACAAAGCACATGTGACTAGACGTTTTCCGTGTCAGGCCTCTTGGGGGAACTAGGGCCCCAGCAGTCCCTCACAGAAACAGATCGCAGACAGAGTGTTGTGAAAGCAGAAACCGTAGAGTAGGCACAGGGGGCCGGAAGTGGTGTGGTGGGCACCCCAGGCCAAGCCCATGCAGGGGAGCACGGATGGCAATGGAAGACAGAGGCCAGAGGACACAGCAAGCGCCCGGACTCACGTGGGAGCGGGACAATAATAAAGGAGTAGTGCATGAGTTTGGGGCCTTCAGGAAGTTATGAAAGACAGTCCCAAGTTCAGAGCCGAAACACTGGCTCTGACAAGGGGCTGTGGTGGATGGGGCTTCAGGGGGCACTGGGCTGATGATGCTGGGGTCATTTTGGAAATTTTATCTCCAGAGTACCAATAATCAGGGGCACAGAATGGAGTATGTTATTGTACCAGTGAGTCTTCGTTATTTCTGTGAAAAAGAGATTGTTGCTCCATAACCAGCACTTGGCTCTGGGCCCTACTCCCTCACCTGCTGTAGTAAATCCTGGTGTCACACTGGCCCTAACACCTTGTCCATGACTGTGGGTGGGTCATCTCATCCCCCTGACCCTGGTTTCTCATCTTCGAAGAGGAGACTATGTGAATAGCTTCTTCATGGGGCTTTTGTTGGGACTAAATGAGGGGCAGGTGTGACACACTCAGCCCAGCCGAGACCAGACTCAGACACGTGGGCTCTTCTGGTTTATTCTACTTCATGGTAATCATAGGCCAGGTAATCACAGGTTTAGTGTAGAGAGCTTGCAAGTCAAGAATCTGGGTATTAACAACAATCTAGGAACTTTAAGAAATACATCCCAAATATGTAAAACATCAGTTGTGGGAAGTTATCCATTTCTTGGGGGCTCTTGATAAATGATGGCACACTGCTTTTTAAGTTTCTTTATATGTGTTCCTGGGTTGCGAGGTTGGATGGCAGAGTTTTTCTTTGTTGACCTTTGGCTGCTTCCGTTGTCAGTAGCACCAAGAAATTAACCATCTTATGGGACTTCTCTTTTTGGAAGCTTAGTTTGATGCTCTATGAATCCCAGTGTTACAGACTTGATTTTTCTCTTTTATGAAACATATATTTCAAAATCTGGTGGTAGAATGTCAGAACCTTAGCCTAAATAATAGTTTACTCATCAAAGCACGAGTTTCATTTGCCCTATGTCTGTGTATGTATGTGTGTGTGTGGAGAGAGAGAGAGAGAGAGAGAGAGAGAGAGAGGCACTGTTCAAAGTTTGTCAAATAATATTCCCTTCCCATGAAATGTGACTGGGCTATTGCAGTTTATAAGTTGATTCTGTGTGAGGTTTTTGAATGCTGATCTCCTTTTATGTTTAACTGACATGCTGTTTGCAAAAAAAAAGGTTAATTTTCCCATTACTGTGAAAGTTTGCAATGCCTGAAGTTCCCCAGTGTTACAAGTTCTCACTAGCATCTCTGTCACCTCTGCAAGTTTTGCTTAGGTATTACCTGATGGTGTAGTTGCCTGATGGTGTATTACCAGATGGTGTATTACATTACCTGATGGTGTATGATTAGGAATATATCATAGTGGGGAGCCTGGGTGGCTCAGCCCATTAAGCATCTCACTCTTGATTTGGGCTCAGGTCACGATCTCAGGATGGTGAGATGGAGCCCCATGCTGGGCTTCACACTGAGCATGGAGCCTGCTTAAGATTCTCTCTCTCTCCCTCTCTGTCTGCGTCCTGCCCTCTCCGTGTTCGTTCTATCTCAAAAAAATTTAAAAAAATAAAGAAATATGTCATATTGCTTCATTTTTATTCTTAAACTAATTAAGGCCGTTGCTGGAAACTCAGTCAATAGAGCCGGGAGTTAGGCATTAGAAACTCCGGATTCAGAGAAGATTATGAGTCCTTCTTAGGGGCATGACTGTGGGCAAATTGATTTTCTCATGGCTTTATATCCTTACTTATAAAGTAGAAGGCCAAATTGGAATTTAATCAAGGTTTCATCTGGATCCCAGATTTTATGATTCCATAGTACTCAAGAGTTACAGTTTTATTTCATCATTGTAATTTTTTTCCTAATAGTTTTCAAGTTTAGATTCAGTTAGGTACTACTGGAGTGTGGCGTAGAAGGAACTAACTGAAAGAACAATCTAGAAATAAAGGATGTGTTTAAACTTCTACATTTGCTCTTAGCAAATCTTCGGAGGCTCAGTTCTGAGGAATTCAGTTTCCAAGGGCCCAGCATCCTCTCTGCACTGATAACATGGTACACTCACTCTTCTTGTCTTGCTCCCTTCTTTGTGATGACAGATAAAAAACTAGAGTGACCCCTCTTCTCTATTTGGAGGTAAAAAGAAGTTGGGGGGATTCTGTGGGCAAATATATTATTGTTTTCTTTTTTAAACATTGTTCATCTTTCTTCAATGTTGAGGAAATAGAAACCCATTTCTCAAGAATTACAGGTAATAATCACTTCCACGTTTTCTCACACAATGGTGTTTTTCTTGAGCCTAGTTTTCTAATGTTCTTGGTCTCATCTTTAATTATCCTGAAGAAGTTGGAATGCTCCAGAAAGACAAGATGGGAAGGGAGCGGGGCTGTGGGTGGGGGATGCGGACAAAGAGGGTGTGCATCCTGGAAAGCCAAGCGCGGAGCCTCACCCATTGCCGGTTGGTCCACAGCCTCGGAGTCGGTGTATGTGGTCTCCCTGCAGTCCATGAACTCACAGGGGCAGAGTCAGCCTGTCTACAGGGCTGCCCTAACGAAACGGAAGATTTCAGGTATGTTTCCAAGGATGAACCTGCTCATGTCCTGGTCTGTGTGGTTGCCGGGTTGTTTCCAAATGATGCTGTGTAAGTGGCGAATCACTTGGATGTCACTGAGTGTGAAGGAAACCACGGGACCGGCTTGGTCATATTTCGGACACAAGCATGTTTCATTTATACTCAGAGATAAGCGTGTTCGTCCGAGGAAGTATATTTCTCTGTGTATTTTGAATGGCTTCCCTGTGTGACAGATTTGCCGCTGTAGGACCTGCCAAGCATTTGGTCCAATTACAGTCACAGTCTAACCCACACATCAGTTGTCCTTGGTGGCAGACCATGAACAGAGAGAAATGAGAGTCCGTGTGGAGGGGGCAGTGAGCAAGATCTGCCCTCATACTTAATTTTAGCCCAAATCTCCTAAACGTAGCATTGAGAAGAGTGAGAGAAGTGTGGTAGAGGCTTACTCACAGTCTGACCATTGTTCATTTACCGAGGGATGTTCTTCCCTACATCCATTCACAAATTTTTAAAATATTACATCTTAATAAATTACACATACCTATTCTGGGTCCTGCATCTTAATTTAAAGAGGCAACCTGCAGCATGGTTATTTTTAGGAATTCACAATTTATTTGTGATTACAGTTTTATATGACAGACCAGATACTAAATTATGTATATTTCTATATTATCATTTTTGTTTATGATTATAGTTGCTTACGTTGTGTGATGGAAATCTCAAATACATGATGCTGCATTTTTATTTTTCAGTATTTACTGTTATAGAAAACGTGTCCACATTGTTTTTTAACAAGCTATTTCCACCTTCCCCTACCTGTAGAAAAGTCACATCCTTTTGAAACATGGTCCCTGAAAGGTGAAAAGAAAAAAAAAAAAAAAACAAAATAAAAGCCCCAAGAGACTAAGAGCAAAATTGAGGCCTGTAAGTCCTCATTTTGGGTAGAGATTGAACAGAAACTATAGGCTTCATGGGTATGATGTATTCTCTTGGAAATTGGCAAACTGAACTCTACTTTATGTCTGAATGTAACTTTTAATCTGTCTTGTTGGAACCACATTTTCTAAAATGGGAGGACATTGAACCCAATGTGATTTGTGCATTTGTTTGAACCAGAATTTCATTTCATGCCATGATTGCTAAGGAAATGCTCTGGCTTGACCATTTTTCCCCCAAAACTTTTGCTTCTTGTATATTTTGTATTATTTCCCAGAAACTTACAGTATGTGTTAAGAAAACACTGAGTTACTTGGAGTATTTTGGACCAAGGCAAAGCATCCCTTTTGCACTGTTCTTTAGGTCAGCTGGATTGGGGAACTTTTCAAGTAAACTGCCCATTTATTAGACTGTGGGTAAGAACAAGAATGGAGATTTTGGTTGTTCTACATTGACCGAGCAAACAATTGCTTAGCTTTCATTTTATCTACATCAAGTGTAAGCAATTTAAAAATTATATAGCATGAATAATGAACTCTGGGGCCCAGAGGACTCAGGGCAGATCCTCTTGTAAGACCTCTAATGTGTCCCGTTGTCATTTCAGAAGAGGATGAGCTAGACGTGCCTGAAGACATCAATGTCCGGGTCATGTCATCCCAATCCGTGCTTGTAGCCTGGGTTGATCCTGTTTTGGAAAAACAGAAGAAAGTTGTTGCATCAAGGTACTTTCCCTTGTTTATTTATCTTTGTTTTAAGTATGAGAGATGTGAGTTTCTGGTCCTTACGAGACATGTGTTTATTTGCATGACCGTATCTTCTGACATGTGAGTGCTGGCCTCTCTGGTAGCTGGGTGGTAGACTGTTCTATGACATTCTGGCTAGTCTTAGGTGCCGTCACACGTTTTCCTCAGATCAGATATGACCAGGGCCTTGTAATGCACACAGCAGGACCTCACTTCTCACTTGTTCAGAGTTTTTGTCTTGTGTCTGGAAATTCCCTAGATTCCATTTTCTTTCTTTGCCCCATGTGGGTTTTGCTTTGTCTCACTGTGATCTATTTGTGAGCAGAGGATGTGACCCCATTTTAGAAGGAGTCTTACGTTTCCTCCTGTTATCCAGGAAGGGTGACAGTAGGAAGGATTTTTATGTAGAGAAGTGGACATTTGTCGAATGCCTTGCACACCGTAGTTCTTCATTCTTCAGACACTGAATTGCCTTATATCTAGCTCATTTGTGCATAGCAGAAGGCACTGTTTTGTCTCATAATGATATTATGATAATATTAGATATTATAATAGCTCATGATATTATGCTGTTCAGATTTTTATACTGATTTGCAATAGCAGTAGAAGAAAAACCAATCATAAGATTAAAGTAATCTTTGTGTTTAAAAAACATTGGTGGACACCATTCCTTGTCAGTGGTAGATTAATATAAACATCAAAATTTTATTGTTAAACTACTGAATAGTTTATATTACCAAGAAAAAGCCAAGATTTCTATATATTAACTTTTAGGACCCTATATATTAACTTTTGAACATATCTACAACCAAGAAAAGTGAACATCCTTTAAAAAAATGAATGGAGTATAATTCTGAGATTATATATGTATTTTATGTATATATTTTTATATTTTTATTATATATATTTATTCTTTATATGCACACACACACCATTATTTGTATTATATACAGTTTTTGTTACTGTCTGTTAGTAAAGAAAAAGAAAAAGACATCTGCTTCATTTGAAAGAAAGTGAGAAAGCTCATAGTGATTCTCTTCCATTTTGTTCCTGATTACCACTGGAATTTGATTCCCAGTATCTTGATAAAGGGCCTGAGTTTTCTTAGCAAGACTCTTGTATTAATTGGCGGGCTGTGTCTGCAACTGAAGTCTTATCTTGACTTATTAAATATCACCTTGTTAATGCTTCAGATGCTTTCTACTGCCAAGTGGCTGCAAAGAACATTTCTTGGCAAAGGAATACAATAAATGGAGTTTGTAGCTCTTTGAGTGTGGAGGATGTCTTCTGTCTGGGATTGTTACTAACATGTTTGCTCCTAGCATTTCTCTCCCTGATAATCACACAGTAGAGTTCCTTTTGTAAGTTCCTCTATCCTGCTCTGTTTATTACACACTTTTGCTCCTTCTCATGGTAATAATTCTACTCAAAACCACATGTTACCTTTCCTCCTGAACCTATAGAAAACATGCCTGCTTTGGCATGAAGTGGGTCTTCTTGTCTGTCTTTTCTGGAGAACCAAGATACCTTAGGCCAGTTTCAGTTCTTTTTTTTTTTTTTATTTTATTTATTTATTTGACAGACAGAGATCACAAGTAGGCAGAGAGGCAGGCAGAGAGAGAGATGGAGGCAGGCTCCCTGCTGAGCAGGGAGCCCGATGCGGTGCTCGATCCCAGGACCCTGGGATCATGACCTGAGCTGAAGGCAGAGGCTTAACCCACTGAGCCACCCAGGTGCCCCCCAGTTTCAGTTCTTAATATTGCTTTTTTCACACCACATGCCTGCACACACATACACACACACATCCCTCAGAAGGTACCTGCTTGGTCAAACCTGTCCCTCTTCTGTCCCTTCCCTTCTTTATCTCTGAGCTGTAAGACACTAAGCTCCATCTTTCCTGGCTGACTTTAGACACCTTTCCTGGAACTTAAGAGTAAATTCTTTGACTTAATAACATAGTCAAAAATGTAGGTTTTTCTCCTCTTTAATTTCTCTCCTTACCTCCCAAAGTCATTACTTATAGGGAAGGAAGAATAGCAAGGAACCTAGCGTTCAGTTGCAGAGAATTGGTCAACTGGTTGCCTTATTTCCTTATAGACAGTACACTGTGCGCTATCGAGAAAAGGGGGAATTGGCAAGGTGGGACCACAAGCAGACCTCCAACAGACGCGTGTTGGTTGAGAACCTGATTCCAGACACCATGTATGAATTTGCAGTCCGTATTTCACAGGGTGAAAGAGATGGCAAATGGAGTACATCTGTCTTCCAGAGAACACCAGAATCTGGTCTGTATTTAAAATGGCCTTTGGATCTTCCATTTGGGAATTGCCCTGAAAATAAGATTTAAAGATAATTTAAGAAACCAATGGTGATAAAGGCCAGCAGAGGCATTTTTAAAAAAGTAACATTAACCCTAAATCTGGGATGTGTTTCTAGGTACCAAGGCAAAGAAGTTCGGGCATTGTTGCCCACGTTTATCCTCCACTGTCCGTCTTTGTTAGCATGTTATCCTGACATTTGGAGCATAGTACATCCCAGAATAGAGCATAATTACAAATCACCACTGGATCTGTGCATGCCCCTGGGTAATGCATGGAGGGCAGGGAGGGTAGAGAGAATCTTCTTCCCTGAGGCTGAGCTTGCGTTTGATTCTGGGGGAGAATTGTACTTGGTATCAATTATTTTCTTTTAAATAATGTCTTTACAAGTTTTATTAAAAAGAAGTTCGAACTGGATTTTAATCTTCTTTATATATTTCGAGATTCAGCAATGAGAGATATTCTGAATTTCTAAAAGCATTTCCCTAGATATGTCTGAACTCACTGCATGAGTCAGTAGCACTGACATAACCACTATATCGCACAAAGTGTAATACAGAGTGGAGTTTTCTGTCATGTATATTAACAATGAACACAGTAGTGCTGCCCTGAAAAATCTGTCTGCAGGAACCATACGTCACTTACTTTTAAAATATCCATAAGAGCATTTTTAAACCTTAGGTCCTTGTCCCTTTGTAGCTCCTACAACAGCTCCTGAAAACTTAAATGTCTGGCCAGTCAACGGCAAGCCTACCGCCGTCTCTGTAGCTTGGGACGCACTGCCTGAGACCGAGGGGAAAGTGAAAGGTAGGAACCTCATTATTTAAGGTATCGAGTGCACACACAAGAGACATACTCCAAATAGAGATGTCATTGACTCTGATCAACACCAGCTCTAATAGCAGGTTTGGTGACTGGGAGACCAATAGGGAAGCAACATACGTGTATGGGGCGCTAACCCAACGAACAAGGGTATTTCAGGTAGGGTTCTCATTGTCAGTAGGATCCAGGTCCTCATGAAGATGACTTTTCATCTTCCCTATCCACAGCGATTTCGGTGCTGCTATCAGGAGGGGTGTTTTTAATTGTATGGGTGTGACATCATAACCTTTACCCATACAAATGACAGCCTTGTGTTTCATTCTGTGGATCTTCTCATTGTACCAATAAGATTATGGAATGTGGGAGTAAGTAGAAACCCTGTGGGACCACAGATGTCTTGAATGAGACCATAGATATTTAATGGGTTTGAAAAAAAAGTAATAAAAATTAAATAAAAATGGATTTTTTTCCTATTTGTCAAACTTTTTAATTAAATTTTTTTTGGTTGAGGAAAAATATGACTTTAAAACAGAAAAAAAAAATACCAAAGACGAAACCAAATTAAAATAGAATAAAATATTCACAGCTAAATTTAAAAATAATCTCTTGAGAGTATGAAATAAAAACACAAATTACTTCTTTTTGGTGTAAAAACATTCAAGAACCTTTCAGAAGTCTTTTCAGAGACATTTGAGAAGGCTGTATGGTGGTTTTCCCCTGACATCGCATATACAGATGTGCCTTACAGGTACATTATACTATTGCTTGATTTTGGAAGACAACTTACATCTATGTCCAAAAACTATGAAAGGTTTGTGTAAGGTTAAAGAAATTGAGAAAATTATCTACTAACCTCTTTTGAGAATTTCTTAATTGAAAAGCTGAAATGTTCTCTTATATTCAACTTTCAAAGATATCTCAGTTATCTTTGAGGACCTGTAAAGATGGAACAATGGAAGTGAAGGGAGGCACATGTAGGGGAGTAGTTTCTAAACTTAATGCTTTCTCATTTGCTTGGATATCTTAAAGAATATATTGTACTATTCTTGCTCATTTTTTTCCGTGGAATAAATGAGAAGCAAATGAAGAGAAGAAATACTTAGTTGGCCCTTTAAATCATCCTTTTTATGACAGTTTTCATGATGCTGGCAAGGATTCTGAAAATTGCATAAAGACATTTTTGGCTGATGACTTTCATTAGTTATAAAAAAGTCAATTGTTGCTCCTTTCATGACTTTATTATCATACTACTTATTTGCTTTCTTTCCCTCTCCCACATCTTAGTTTATATTTATAGCTCTCTGGCGAATGAACCTCCTTGGTAGTCAATGAAATATTTTCAAAAATAGTAACAGCTACTGAGTTTTTGTGTCCAAAAGAACTCATGTATCTTAACTCTGCTCAGGCAGTTTTCACAAAGGAGTGATGGTGGGACTGAAAATTCATAATTACACTGGGGAATTATATGTATGACAAATATAAAACACAATAGAAGAATATAGTTTGACATGGTTACATTTTTTCCAGATGAATTGAATTCATAAAAAAAACCTGTATTACCAAATTTTATAGACAGTGAGTTCTTTTAATTTTTACTTTTGACCACCACAAATGACTAGTTTGTTCATTTTCAAAGAGAAAAGAATGTGGGTTTTTTTTTTTTTCAGACAAATGCTGCAAAGACATTTTTGGTTGAAGTTTTTAGGTTAATGTACTTTTTAAAGATTAGATCTCAGGGAAGAGAAAAGGTCTTCTGTGCTTCTCTAGATATGACAAAGATAGTATGACAGTTGCTTGGTTTTTCTGTGATTCAGATGATTTTTTGTGGTTAGCTCCTACTCACATTAATTTGACAAGTTTTGTAAGTCTTGAGTACATTGAGAGGAAAAGAGGCATGACAGTTTTTAGTTAAGGGTGGAAATTCTGCTTCAAAACATGGCTTCTTTATGGTACAGCATTTCCATAGAAGCCATACAACTATATTAGTTCCTTGGACTGAATTGTGCTCTGATTTTCAAAGTTCAAGTGCATTACATGTTCATAAATATCAGTGATTGGAGATGGAAACATTAGACATCACATAAATCTATGAACTGGCAACTTTTCCTTACAGTTTTAAATACTGTGAAATATCCTTACCTAGGTATATTGAGTCAGGATTGTAATTCCTACAAAAGGGAAATTATACTCCATATATGGGATTAATGCACAAATAGCCCAGATTAATATACCGGGACTCCTAGAGGTCTTGGTAGCTCTTCCGATTCAGTTCTGACCGTTGTCATTTAAATCTTCCACGGGTTCTTCTACTCAGGATATATTAATGCTGACATAGTAAATTAGTAAATAAGCACAATGAAGAAAAACTCCAATGCAGTGTAAGTAGATTTGGTCATTGTGTGAAGACTGGCCTCCTGGGTTCCATATGTTTAATTTGCCGAAAATAGGAATCTGCCCGAGAATTCACTCCGTGGCCTTGTCTCGTAGCCTGAATGGATTAGTTCACCGTCCGTTGTGTCTTTACGCTCCAGCTGCCGACTTGGCGTGCATTGCTACAGTATTAATTTTAGTAATGCACGTTCTAATTCATCCTGCCCATACAGTCTGTCTGCTGGACACAGGACTGTTTTCAGTTTCCTCCTTCCAACCGTCTGCCAAATCATTTCAGAATACATTCTTTCATACGCCCCGGCTCTCAAACCATTTGGAGCAAAGTCCCTCACCTATCCTGGAGAGACTACTTCTGCCCTAGTGGATGGTCTGCAGCCTGGGGAACGCTATCTTTTCAAAATCCGGGCCGCAAACAGGAGAGGACTGGGGCCTCACTCCAAAGCCTTCATTGTCGCTATGCCAACAAGTAAGCATTGTGTGTTTGTGGCTCTTTCTCTGTCTCTCTTCATTACTGCTAATTGTGGTGTCTTACTTTGAATCATGCTCGTCGATTTAGAACTGCTTTGTTGACGATTTTGGGGGCTACATTTGCCTGTTGATTTCTAAAATATTTTTGTTGTCCCTTGGGAAATTGGTCTCCCCGGAGACTAAAAGATTATTGATTTCTAGTCATATGAATGACTGTTACAATATTCCAATAACATGAATGTATTAATTATGTGATTGCTCTTATATCACTGTGTAATTTGGGGCTTATAATGACAGGGAAATAACATTTTTACAGATGTAATGTGACATTTTTAATTATTAGCTCTCTTCAATTTCTAGATAGTGCTTAAGATTTTTAGTTTATATTCCATTATTTTGGAGTGCAGCTCTAGTCAGAATAATTTAAATTACCTCATTATCTGATCACAATCAAAATGGAGGCTAATAAAATCCCAAATTGGAGTGAGGTGTTTTTAGACTGTATTTTCTATTTCTTTTAATTTAATTTTATTTTTTCAGTGATCCAAGATTCATTGTTTATGTACCACACCCAGTGCTCCATGCAATCCATGACCTCCTTAATACCCACCACCAGGCTCACCCATCCCCCCATTCCCCTCCCTTCCAAAACTCTCAATTTGTCTCTCAGAGTCCACAGTCTCTCAAGGTTCCTAGACTGTGTTTTCTTTTCTGCCTCCCCATATTTACACCAGATGTTGGTAGCTGTCTCCTGCGTGGTGTGTTGTGAGGATTCACAGTATAGTGCAATATTAAACAGTTCTGTGGTGGAAAAATTGGAATAGATGTGGTTTGCTCCCTCTGGGTCCCCCATTGCCATATAAATTCTCCCTGCTCCTGCAGCATCCCTTCCTGCATTCAACCCTGATCTCAGGAAAGAGTAAATTGTAGGGCACCTGTAATAAATTGGTTTACCTACCCCGGGAGTCTTTTGAGTTCAGGTCTTATTATAATGTATCCATTATTAAAGGGATTTTAAGTAAGAAGGAGAAAACAAATACAGACATGTTAGGGGGAATAGGGAACTCTTTGCAATGCCTTAAAAATTACAGATTTGTTGCTTACCTGTCACCTGCAAATCACACACAACACATCCCCATTTAGTTTTGAGTATAGATCTTCAACACTTTTTACCAGGCTTATGTGTGTTTCTCTCCTACATCACTAAGAGTGGCTATAATATATCTGTAGTATCCTGGCAGTTTTATTAAGAAAATCCTACACAAGATTTTGCATTCACAAAGTCAATAGATTACTTTAAAGTACTCCTTTCAAAATTTCTGCAAATAATAAGCTGCAACATAATGATTCAATTTATAGAAATTTAATACACATTTTCTGGGACTATATCATTACTTAAAGTAAAAGAGATCTTTAAAAGAGATTGCCATAATTTGGAAAATGTGTTCAGTGTCTAAAGAATGAGAAGTTATTAATTATAATGACTAATTATAAATGCCTCCACACTGCCATCTGAAATACTCACCTGATGTTTCTCAGCTTTCAATTTTTTTGACGGCAGAATCTTTAAAATCTATTTATAGCCGGTTCTGGCAAGTCCGATGTGCAGCAGAAGACCCATGCTGAAGATGACCAGAAATCT
This sequence comes from Enhydra lutris kenyoni, assembly GCF_002288905.1. NCBI lineage: Eukaryota > Metazoa > Chordata > Mammalia > Carnivora > Mustelidae > Enhydra > Enhydra lutris. Next base: position 8,827,932 of record NW_019154146.1, on the reverse strand, counting down.
GAAAAGCCAGAGACTTCTCCCAAAGTTCCTGCTTCCACAAAACACACTCATTTGCCTGTTTCTCCCGGAGGCAGAAACGTCAAGAACCCTCTTCTTGACTTGAAGAACAAAATATTGGCTAATGGTGGGGTGCCCAGAAGACCCCAGCTGCACCCAAAGAGGACTGAAGTTTTGGATCTTCAGTCAACAGAAATCACTGATGAGGAGGAGCTGGATTCCCAGGGGGACCCACCAACGTTGCCCTCAGAGACCCAAGAGCAGAAGCCACAGCAGAGGCCACCAAGTAGATCTGTCCCCCCAGTCCTTGCTCCTGGGAGGACCCCAGTGGGAGTGCAGACCCCAGTGTTGCCCCGAAAGGAAGGCTCAGACCGGGGTGGCTCCTCTCTGCCTTCCCACCCTCATCCAGGGACGTCCTCATCTGCACGCCACACACCCATTGAGGGTAACCCTCACCGCCCTTCAGGGGGGCCCTCCACCCATCTGCCCCCCAGCTCTACTGACAATGATTCAGTGGGCCAAGAGGAGGACGAGCCAGCCACCGGCTCCCGGGACCCAAAGGACGGGGCCTCCCAGCGGCTGCCTCCTAAGAGCACCGCCCAGGCTAGGCCTGCCCTGTGGCCCAGCCGCCAGGCCACCTCGAGCGCCCTGCGGGACAGAGGCCCTGGGCACCACAGCACAAAACCAGCGTTGCCTGCGCGGAGAGCACCCCATTTTGGGGGTAGGGAGGAAAATTCGGGTGCCTCAGTCTCATCCTCGAAATTTTCTCCACCCCAGGAAGGATCATCTCGGCTGCTGCCCACGGAACCACACCCCGGGACCCCACTGTCCAGGGGCTGGAAGGATGGTCAGGACACCCCAGCCTCCAAGTCCAGTGTGCCATCACAGTCCAAGTCTTCCTGGTCTTCTGGTCTCTCCTCAAGGACACAGGTCTCTGAGCGAGAGGATGCCTCTGATGGGGATGGTGACAACGATACAGAAGATAGAGGCAGGCAGGCTGAAGCCACGGCCCCGACGTCTCGGGCCCGGCTACCCGCAGGTCCGCCTGTCTCTGGACATTTCAGTTTGTTCAGAAACAAGCCCTTTGCCGCCCATACGAGATATCCAAGCCGGGCTGGCAGCGGCCGAGGACCCCGGTTGCATCCCTCCAGCTCCCCGCCATCCACCGTGTCGCCTCGAGTCCACTCGAGGGTGAATTCTCACCCAGCTTCGGACCACAGGCAGGGCTTGGGCATCCATGGAGACGGTGCAGAGAGCGAAGCGGAGGACGAGAAGCCACTTCCTGCCACCGTGGTAAACGACCACGTGTCTTCCTCGTCCAGGGAGCCTGCCTCCCTGGGCGTGGACCACCTAAGAAAAGGCCCGCAGAGAGGGGCGAGCCTTCAGCGGAAGGAGCCCCTGGCGGAGAACCCCAAATTCGCCGGGACTGAGGCAGGTGCGCATCCTCAGGGCAAATCCCTGGCCTCCAAGGCGTTGGACGTCCAACAGAGCACAGAAGTGGGTGTGGAGGGCGGCTACCCCAAGGCGCAGCTGGCCCCCGCTCGGCGGCCCGCGACTCGGTCCCAGCACCACCCCGGGCCGGGCGTGCCCAAAAGGACGGCACCCGGCCAGGGGCTGGGTGCCGGGGCCGCCGCTCCGGAAGGGCAGCCTTCTCCCGCGGTCTCCGTGTCGCAGCCGCAGCCCCGCGGCCCCCCGCCGAGCAAGGAAGTGGGGCATCCGCTGTCCAAACCGAAGCCCGAGCTGCCGCAGGCTGGGCGTCCCCACCCCGCGGCGCCCTCCTTCCCGGACCCCTACGCGGCCAGAGGCAGTCAGACCCCCCACAGGGCAAGCTCCCGAGGGGTGCTTCCCATGTCGCCCCACCATCGGGACGAGGATTCCGAGGGCAGATCTGGCGGAAACCACCACGACAGCACAGAAGCAGAGGCCCGAGCCGCCCGGGCGCCCGCACACCCGGCCCGGGCCAGGGACCCCATCCAGTCCCTTCCTAAACCCCGCCAGCTGGAGGCTCACGCAGGAGGCGCGGGCGACAGTCACCTCCGCAGACCCCCAAGCTCCCCGCTGAGGCCTGGCAGCCCCCGCCACTACCCCCATGCCCGCCCCAGGGTCCCGGGCCGAGTGGGGCCCCAGGCTGTGGGGAACAAGGACCGCGCTCCCCAGGCCGCGCCGTCCAAAAGGGAGCCCCTCACTTCTAAGTCTCAGCAGTCGGTCTCGGCAGAGGAGGAGGGTGAAGACGCGATGTTTTTTAAAGGAGGAAAGGACGAGGACCCTCTCTCCTCCTCTGTTCCAAAGTGGCCCTCCTCCTCCAGTCCCAGGGCCAGCAAATACTTGGACGGGAACATCGCTAAGGACAAGATGGACCCTGCCATTGTGCTCTCACGCCCCAGGGTGGGCTCCCCCCAGGACGAGAACGACACTCCTGTGAAGCGTCCTCCTCCTCCCCCGCCAGGAAGCTCCCCGAGAGCCTCGCACCTCCCGCCCAGACCCCCCCACCGCAGCCCTTCCACCCCGAGCCCCACCACGGGCACCCCGGCCCGGGAGCGGTACACCACCCGCGCCCCTCCGGTCTATTCTTCCACCACCCCTATGCTCTCCTTGCGCCAGCGCATGATGAACGCGAGATTCCGGAACCCCCTCTCGCGCCAGCCGGCGAGATCCCCTGCCAGACAAGGTAATTCGTTTTTAACTTAACGTTCTCTTTGGGGTCCTCAAAAGGGTTCGTAGCAATTCTTGAGAGTCTTTTATTTTATATTATTGAGTCTCTGCTCCGTCCAAGCACTGTGTTAAGAGCTTTACAGACGTAACTGATTTCATCCTCTTAATTGCCTCTTGTGTTGTGTCTCCTGGTTTTCAGATGAGTGACTAGGGGCCCAGGGATCTGCGTGGTTCCCCGAGGTCAGACAGCTCTGAGGGCTGAGCTGCAGTTCCCATTCCAGACGTGCTAATTCCCCAGGCCTCTGCCATGCCTCTATCACATACTACCTCTTTACATTCCCCAACATGTGCTCTTAATCTGTGAAAATGCTTCATAGTCATGATGCCAGACGAGGTTCCTGTATTTTGGGTTATTTTTAGCTGCTCACCTGCCAGGGTATATTTAACAAATCCCAGAAAGGAATTAGGTAACCGTGTAGGCTGGATCTTGTTCTTGTTGATTGTGCGTATAAAACTCTCAACATACTCTGGGACAAACTCAGTGTCTTGTGTGTGAATTGTTTAGATATTGCAATCGGTGAATGTTATTTAAAACCTCCAGAAAATGCATGTTAAAGATGATTGTCATACGGAGGATTAAGAGGCAGATGTGTGACTTAGAGTGAGGACACCATGTAGGCAGCTATGAATTGGAGTCTACATGGACCCAGGGCAGGATCTAGGGTGTTTAGTCCATGTCTGCATTCAGTTTAGTGACAACTTGCGCTCTCCTTGCATGGAATTGGTACTTAATGGAAGATTCTTGAATCAATGCTTTAGTGTTTGTTAGTCTGTACTTTGTATTATTACCTTAGCCCAATGTTAAAAAAATATATATATAGAACAATGCCCCATGGAGAGGACAGTTTACTCTTAAAATAGACTATTTTAAGCAAACCTTAGACCCTGGTAATAGATATAAAATCCACATTCCCTTGTATACAGCAGAAATTCAATTAATATTTAGTTTTCATTCACTATTTGAGTGAGAAAAGTAAGTCTCTGACCCTCAGATATTTGTCAGAAAGCCCAAGTACTTTATGCCACGGGTGGGGCTGGATCAGAATGCTCCCAGCACAGACCTCGAGTAACTGTAGCTGATCAGAAATGCCAGGAGACAAAGAAGATGGGCAGGTGCTAGGGGCAGACAGAGCAGCAACTGAAGGGGCAGGTAATGGGACCTTCAACTTTATCTCTGAGCAGACACTTCTCAAGCAGCCCCACACAGGCCAGCACTGAGCATGTACAGTTGGTGACTGATGATTGCACCTGATTCAGCTAGATATACTTGTTGGGTTTAGTATAATCTGCTAAGAAGAGCAGAACAACATCTAATATATTTTCGAGAGTTTCTCCATCCTTCCAACTTTCCTTCCCTCTATCTTCTAAATGGTTAAAATAACATGCTAGCCACTACTGTCTTAAGCTTTATCTAGAAAACTTGTGCTGGACTCTCTCCTTTCCCCAGTATTGTCAGAAAACTGTACTTTATTATACTCTTCATAGACATTCATATTTGGTACTTAGAAGTCACAATTTAAGACTGTAGTCTAATATATACTAATTATTGTCTTAAAATTCTGTTTAGTATTTCTGTTCGAAATGATGTGTTATTACTTAGAGTTTAGTATGAAGCCGGCTTTACAGGAGTGTTGAGTTTACCAGATTCTGGCTTTGTTGTTGTTGTTGCTATTGTTCTCTTTTGTGTGCCATGTAGGTTATAATGGCAGACCAAATGTAGAAGGGAAAGTGCTTCCTGGTAGTAATGGAAATCCAAGTGGACAAAGAATTATCAATGGCCCTCAAGGAACAAAGTGGGTAGGGTAAACTTCTTTACACATATGAGTTGTTTTCATGCTGTTGGGAAGAGAAAAGTGGTGGGCACTGTGTAGCAATAAACGAAATGGTCTTTCGTATTCTTCTCCAGTTTTAACCACTCATACATCAATATATTCTTATATTGCTTCTTCCTGTGCTCAGAAGGATCTTCTATTCTTCTGAGTGACTAGTTCGTGTTTTTCTCATAACTAATAAGATAAGTGGGCCTTTACTTCCTGTTTGCTTTGACAGGTTAGGAAGATCACACAAATATTTTTTCCAACCTCATAGCAATTACGTAGATTCTGATGCTTAGCTCCTCAAATGGACTTCTTTTTCTCCACCTCTGTTAGCTTCATTTTATTTTTATTTTTTATTATTTGATTAAGTAATATACACATTTTTCTCCAAATTGTCTCAGATCCTTTATAAAAGAAAGCAGGGTAAAAACAACTGAGTAAACCAAAAAATACTGGATCAAATAGGCAATTTTTATTAGATCACCTTTTGAATTTTCCAATGATTGTCGTTTGAAATAAAAAATAATTAGTAGTATTTTATATGTGTTTAAGATAAATGAGTTTAACTTCTTGGGGTTAAATGTTTAGGAATTTTTGGTAATTTAGAGGATAATGGGCAGAACACTGTACAATATTCAAGGATTTGAAAGACTTTTTTTCAGAGAATCACAAAATTATTCATATTTTTGGACTGGAATTAGACTGGAATTCCCAGTCACAAATTCCCCTTTATAGCAGTAAGGTTTAGGAAAACATTGAGAGACTTCATAAAATTTTTAGTCACAGGTAACAAGATACATTTTATCATTTCTTAAAGGAACAGGAATTTATAAAGGAGGAAGGTGTATTAAAGTCAAATGTTATTGAAAAAATTTCACATTGAAACAGTGTGGAGTAGAGTTCAAAAGAAGGGTTTATATAAGTATATTTTATTTTTAATTACTGAGACAGCATCCAAGAAAGTGGCCCTCTGGGAGGGGTTCCTCCAGTGACCTACTGTGCAGTCACAGTTCTCAGACTTTATGGAGCATCAGAATCTCTGGGGGCGTGTCAAATAAGGTTTGGAGTAGGGCTAGGTAATTAGCATATGTAACCAGTGAGGCTGTGCTGGTTCAAGCCATAGTTAGAGAACCACCAGTGTAGAGTATGAGTTTGTTCCTTAACAGGGATAATAATAGCTCTTCCCCCCAAAAGTTTTATAATTTCTTAGAATATGAAATTTTTGCCTACATTCTCTATTAGGCAATTTAATTACAAATTAAATTGTTTTTGTTATAGCAACTTCAGTGTTTGACATTACAGCCAGATGGAAACATTTCATGCTTTTTAAAAAATTTTTAATTTTTTTTAATTAAAAACAAAGATTTTATTAACATATAATGTATTTTTTGCCCCAGGGGTACAAGTCTGTGAATCGCCACGTTTACACTCTTCACAGCACTCACCACAGCACATACCCTCCCCAATGTCCATAACCCAATCACCCTCTCCATATTCCCTTACCCCCACGGCAACCCTCAGTTTGTTTTGTGAGATTAAGAGTCGCTTATGGTTTGTCTCCCTCCCAATCCCATACGAAACATTTCATGTTTTTAATACACTGGCAGTACATGTTCATGGTGGGAAGTTAAAACAATTCAGAAATATATGCAAAAGATAATTTCTAAGCTAATCAATGTCCCAAACCACTCCCCAGAGATAACCACTGCTAACAGTTTAGGATATATTTATCCAGATTATTTTTCTCTGCAGTTTTAAGCTTATATACACAAATGAATATATTTTTATTTCTGCAAAATAGTCCTGTAATCTGAGTCCGTAGCAGTTAATGTCAATATATGCAGAATTTCCAATTCCTTTCATTGCCCACTAGCTTTGCACTATGTGGATGGGACATATTTTATTTAATCCCTTCCCTCCACTGATGAATACTTAAGTTGTTTGCTTCTTTTCAGCATTACACACAGCATACTAAATGGTAGCAGTATTATGAACATTTTTGCATATTTGAGAAATTGAAAACAATTTGTATATTCTGTGGTTAAGCCATTATAATATGAAATGGGACTGTTTTGCACTTTATTCTTATTATGCCTTGTGAATGATGCAGACAAAAATAATATTTTCTACTCACATTATGGTTTCCTTCTGCGGAGGCTTCTTGGATATGTTCGTGCAGGTGGATTCATGCTCAGTATATTCTTTAATCTGTGTCATGGTTTTAGGTCGTGGATCTGGATCGTGGGTTGGTGTTGAATGCAGAAGGAAGGTACCTCCAGGATTCACAAGGAAATCCTCTTCGAATTAAGCTAGGAGGAGATGGTCGCACCATTGTGGGTAAGTGAGAATTGTTTTAGGCAACAAAAAGTGTTCTGAACCAGCTGTGGGATAACAAATCCCTGCCCATTTTTTAATGGGGCCCTTGGCCCAGTTACTTTTACCATGTGGAAAGGAGTGTCCCAAAGGGGCAGAACTTAGCTTTTTCCCTGATACAACTGTATTTCTACTCTTGCCTCCAGAAAAGGTGGCACTTGACTTCCTTCTTGAGATAGGGCAGCCCAGAGCAGCAGGTGTCAGCAAACGACAGCACAAAGACCAAACCCTGGCTGCTGCCTTTTTTTACTGCCTGCCAGCTCAAAACAGTTTCTTCGCTTTTAAATGATTGCAAAAACAAAACAAACAAACAAAAAACAAAAACAAAAACAAAAAACACACCAAAGAATAGCAATATTTGTGACATGTGACAATTACTTGAAATTCACAGTCTAGTGTCCATATTCAAAGTTGTACTGGAACATAGACACACTCCTTTGTGTACTCCCTGTGCTTTTTGGCCCTGCAATGGCAGAGTTGAGAAGCTGCAACATGAAGCTTAAAATATCTTCTCTCTCTCTATCTTCTCTGGTCCTTTACAGAATAAGTTTGCCACTCCAGGTACAAAGTAACGCTCTTCTTCCTAGGTGTAGGAATCAAGAGGAGGAAAGAGTTACTTCCCCGACTAGAGACTGAGTTATTTCAGGGTAATGGGGCATATCAATGAAGCATTTAGAGGATTATATAAGGTAATTCAGAGTAAGGGACAATCTAAGATGGCTAGAAATTACTGGATAACAGCCGATATTGCTACCTCTGCTGAGTATCCTTTTAATGTTTCCTTTGCTTTTTACTGATTTGAATATAAGAATCCATAAGCTTTGAGAAGACACTTTGCATTTGGTTTTTACTTCCTCTGGATGATCTCATCGTGTTGCACAGCCTTTGTCTGATTTTGTTTCAGATCTGGGAGGAACGCCCGTGGTGAGCCCTGATGGCCTGCCCCTCTTTGGGCAGGGGCGGCATGGCAAACCCGTGGCCAGTGCCCAGGATAAGCCCATTCTGAGTCTAGGAGGGAAGCCTTTGGTGGGCTTGGAGGTTGTCAAAACAACCACTCGTGCCCCCACCACAACCACACGACCCACCACGACAACCCTGAGGCCCACGACCACAGCCACCCGCCGCACGACCACAACCACGACCACCACTACACGTCCAACGACCACCACCACACGCCCAACGACCACCGTTCGAACCACTACGCAGACGACCACCACCACTACTACCACCCCTGAACCCACCACCCCTGTTCCCACCTGTCCCCCTGGGACCTTAGAACGGCATGATGAAAATGGCAACCTCATAACAGGCTCCAGCGGGGTGCCAGAGTGCTACCCTGAAGAAGGTAATGACCTTCCTTGTGATGGTGGCCCACGTAACTAGCATGCTTCATTTTCAAGTCAGGTCACAAAGAGTGTAGGGAGAAGTAAGTAGGGTGCACAGTGGAATGGCAACAAGAGGCATTTCCAGTCCCACATGGTTTGTTCAGCAGTATATGTCACAACCAGGGTTGTCAGATTTAGTAAATGAAAGTACAGCATGGGACATACTTAATGTGAAAAATTATTTGCTATTCATTTAAAATTCAAATCTAAATGGGCATCCTGTGTTTTATCTGACAACCCTTATCACAAACCAAATAAAAAAATTTAGCTAAAACATGGAACATTGTGAGTATGGATGAGCATTTCCCCAAGTGTGTATTACTGGATATTAGTAGATTTGTATGCATTATATTAAAAAAAAAAGTTCTGTGATTAGATATGTGATTTAAACAAGGCTAATGATTCTTACTGTTGGACCATTCAGATCCTTGAATAGTCTCATTGTGAATTTCCTAGAAAAGTATAGTGTCCTGAATGCTTTCTCAATCTGCTCTTCCTTTGCAAAATGCTAATCCTTGAGTGACTGATTTCTGGTGGCAGCAAGGGTAGGACTGCTTTCCACTGGGTAGAACTGTGCTGTTTCCTCTGCTACGAGAAATGCAGTTAGGACTATCCTCTGCCCCAACCGTGTCTTCCTGCTGAGAATGGCCAGTTTCTCCTGAGGAATGGAAGCAAGGACACTTCGGTCAGGTCCCAGTGGACCTGCAGAGTCATCATCTTTTTCTGCTTAGTCCCTGTTCAGGCTGCTTTGGAAGAGGTCATCCTACACTGGTGTCTGGCCTGGAGGAGAAAAATTCATCTTCTTTCCCTTAGGTGGAAAAGAATCACCACATAGGCTATGAAACTTATGTCTTTTTAAGCCGATGCTGAGTGAAGATGATTCATTTCAGGAATCATTTTGCACACCCAGAATTCTTTACACAGCCTTCTTGACCGTGATCAGCTTGAACTTGGATGCTATATTCAAAATGGGAATTCTTTTTGAAGTTGGCCCTCCTGCAGAAAAACTCCAAGTAAACAGGAACATCGGACCCATCTAAAAATTCACACCAAAGAATAAGGAACCATGCTGAGAGGAGGGTCACTGGGGAGAAGATTCGCACACTATCATTTTCCCCAGGGAGCATGATTTGGAATTTACCTTTGGATTTCTGGTATGAAAACATTATGTACTTCCCTTGACCTTTCTCTTCTGCATACACTGATGTGTGTGTGTGTGTGTGTGTGTGTGTGTGTGTGTGTATAATTGGAACAGATATTTACTTAATAATTGTTTGAAAACGGGAGAGTGACTATTTTGGCTTTGGATTGAATTACTACTATTATTATGAATATTTTGCGTTTTCCTTTGTCTAAGAGGGCTTATACCATATTCTTTTCATTTACTTTGGATTTTGGGACTTTTTTGTGGCAAGAAAGTCAATGTTTTTCTTGGTATTTTTGTTTCTTCTTCTTCTTTTTTTGGCAAATCATGATGTATGTGTATTTTCTTTTGTGTATCTTCTTTTATGTCATCCATCCACTTCCCTAGCCCAGGCCAAATTAGTAGCCAAGTGTTAATTATAATTTGCCTCTAGACAGCATTTTCAAAATAATTACAAATCAATACAAAGTCTTGGGAAAAAAGTAAATTTGTGGAGAGAAACTTAGGATCTTTATATAATGTTATGCTGTACTATTATTATTATTTTAAAAACATTCCTGTATGGCTGACCTTCCTTTTTTATTTATGCTGCTCCACTAACAACTTTATTTTATTCCTTGTATTCATTCTAATTATAGTTATTTTTATTTAAAAAATTTTAAATTATAGCTTTCTCGAGATTCAATTCACATACCATAAAGTTCACCCTTCTAAAGTGTATAGTTTAGTGGCTTTTAGTATAGTCACAGGATTGTGCAACCATCACCACTATCAAATTCTAGAACAACTTCATCACCCCCCAGAGAAACTCCATACCTATTAGTCATTACTCCTCATCCCCCCCTCCTGCTAACCCCTGGGAAACCACGAATCCACTTTCCGTCTCTATGGGTTTGTCTCTTCTGGACTTTTCATATAAATGAAATCCTACAAGATGTGGGCTTTGTGTCTGGCTTCTTCAGCTCAGCGTGAATTGTATTCAAGTTTCATCCACATTGTAGAGTAGATCTGTACTTTATTCCTTTTCCTGCTGACCAATATTCCATTGTGTGGATAAACCACATTTTATCCATTTATTGGCTGATGGACATTTGGGTTGTTTTCACCTTTGGCTATTATTATGAATAATGCTGCTATGAACAGTGTGTACAATTTTTTTAACACCCGTTTTCGGTTCCCTAGGGTATACACTTGGTAAGAGAGATGCTGTGTCCAGTGGTAACTCTGTGTTTAACTTTGGGAGGAACTGCTAACGTGTTTTCCTCAATGGCTGCACCATTTTGCATTCCCACCATCAGCACATGAAGCTTCCAATTTCTCTATATCCTCACCAACACCTTGCTTTTCTGTCTTTCTGATTCTTGCTATCCTAGTGGGTGTGAAGTGATGTCTCTCGGTGGTTCTGATTTCCAGTTCCCTAATAACTAATGCTATGGAGATGGTGATTTTTTTGTACCTTCCAATGATAGGTTCTGAAAGGGAAAGTGGGCAGGATTATCTTTGGTGCCTTAGGTCAGCCCTGATGTAGAACTGAAGTAAATTTATTTGAAAAATGTTTCATCTTTATCGTTGTGGGGGTAGTGTCATTATGAGAAAGTTCATGTGGTAAACTAGAAAAGATAGAGTAACTCTTGTTTTTGTTATTCTGGCTTCATTCACAATTTTATAAAATAAAATTCACAAATGATGATTAATCATCTAGTGCAGGTGGATTGGGTTCTCTGGGACATACAGAAGAACCACAGATGACCGCCTGTGCCCCTGAAGGGCTTGAGGTTGAACTGAAGTTACAGTGGACAGAAACAACTCACTCTCTTGTCAGAAAACCAAATTGTTCATTTTTATCTTTTTTTAAGATTTTATTTATTTGAGAGAGTGTGTGTGTGTGTGTGCACAAGGGGGCGGTGGGAGGGGCAGAGGAAGAGGGAGAAACAGACTCTCTGAGGAGCAGGGAGCTGGACATGGGGCTCAATCTCAGGACCCTGAGCCAAGGGCCTCATCGACTGAGGCAACCAGGCATCCCCCAAATTGTTCCTCTTTAAAATAACATGAGACAGGGTAACGATTGTTTCGCAATAACCCAGAGAGCTCTCCAGGTCTGAAACCTCAGTGTCTCCTTGGACTTCTTTCATTTCATTGCCAGACCTCATTGCGCACTCACTCATTCTCCAGGCTTCCTTTTTTTTTTTTTCTTAAGTTTTAATTTTAATCACCAGGTGCTCAACATGAGAAGTTAACTCCTTAATACCCATCACCCATTTCCTACTCAACCCCCACCCCCATTCCCCTCTGGTAACCATCTGTTCTCTGGAGTTAAGAGCCTGTTTTTTGCTTTCAGTCTCTCTCTCTCTCTCTCTGTCTTTCTGCTTTGCTTGTTTGTTTTGTTTCTTAAATTCCATGTATGCGTGAAATCATACAGTATTTGTCTTTCTCTGACCTGTTTTGATTACCATCATTCTCTCTAGCTCCATCCATGCTATTGCAAATGGCAATATTTCATTCTTTTTTACAGCTGAATAATATTCCATTGTATATATCTACCACTTCTTTATCCATTTATGTTTCAGTGGACACTTGGGCTGCTTCCATATCTTGGCTATTGTACATAATGCTGCTATAAACACAGGGGTGACTGTATCCCTTTGAATTAGTGTGGGGTGTTTTTTTGTAGTTTTCCATAGCTAGATAAGTTTATTTTATTTTATTTTATTTATTTTTATTATGTTCAGTTAGCCACCATATAGTACAGCATGAGTTTTTAATGAGGTGTTCAGTGGTTCATTAGTTGCATAAAACACCCAGTGCTTCTGTTTTTGTATTCTTTGGGTAGATATCCAGTAGTGTAATTGCAAGATCTTAGGGTAATTCTATTTTTAACTTTTGAGGACCCTCCACACTCTTCCACAGTGGCTGAAGCATTTTGCATTCCCACCAACAGTGTAGCATTTTGCTTTCCCACCAACATCCTCCCTTATCTTGCGTTTCTTGTGTATTTTATGTTAGCCATTCTGACAGGTGTGAGGTAATATCTCGTTGTAGTTTGGATTTGCATTTCCTGATGGTAATTGATGACGAGCATCTTTCATGAGTCTGTTGGCCATCTGGAATGTCTTCTTTGGAGAAATATCTTTCACGTCTTCTGTCCATTTTTAATTGGATTACTTGGGTTTTTTGGTGTTGAGTTATAGAAGTTCTTTTTTTCCCCTAAGGATTTTATTTATTTATTTGACACAGAGAGAGATCACAAGTAGGCAGAGAGGCAGGCAGAGACGGGGGAAGCAGGCTCCCAGCTGAGCAGAGAGCCCGAAGCAGGGCTCTATCTCGGGACCCTGGGATCAAGACCCGAGCTGAAGGCAGAGGCTTTAACCCACTGAGCCACCCAGGCACCCCTAGAAGTTCTTTATATATCTTAGATACTAACCCTTCATCAGATATGTCACTTGCCAATATCTTCTCCCATGCAGTACGTTGCCTTTTAATTTTGTTGATTGCTTCCATTGCTGAGCAGAAGGTTTTTATTTTGATGTAGTCACAATAGTTTATTTTTGCTTTTGTTTCCCTTGCCTCAGGGGACTTTTCTAGAAAGAAGTTGCTAAGGCCGATGTCAGAGAAATTACTGCCTGTGTTCTTTTCCAGGATATTTATGCTTTCAGGTCTCAGATTTAGGTCTTTAATCCATTCAGGGTTTATTTTTTGTGTATGGGGTAAGAAAATTGTCCAGTTCCATTATTTCGCATGTTGCTGTCCAGTTTTCCCAACACCATTTGTCAAAGATTAATCAACCATATAATTGTGGGTGTATTTTTGGATTTTGTATTCTGTTGTATTGATCTTTGTGTCTGTTTTTGTGTCAGTACCATACTGTTTTGATTACCACCGCTCTGAAGCGTGATTTTCCAGCTTTGCTTTTCTTTTTCAAGATTGCTTTGGCTTTTCATGGTATTTTGTGATTCCATAAAGATTTTGGGATTATTTTTTCTAGTTTTATGAAAAATGCTCTCAGTATTTTGATAGGGATTGCATTAAATGTGTAGATTGCTTTGAGTACTATAGACATTTTAACAATATTTGTTCTTCCAGTCCATGATCATAGAAGGTCTTTCCATTTGTTCATGTCATCTTCAGTTTATTTCATCACCATTTTATAGTTTTCAGAGTACAGGTTTTTCACCCTTTTGGTTAGATTTATTCCTTGGTGACTTATATTTTTGTTGCACTTATAAATAGAATTGATTCCTTAATTTCTCTTCCTGCGGCTTCATTACTGATACATAGAAATGCAGCACTTTCTATATGTTGAGTTTACATCCTGTGACTTTACTAAATTTGTTTATCAGTTCTAGAGGTTTTTTGGTGAAGTCTTTTATTTCCTGGTTGACCCATTCATTGTTTAGTGAGATGTTATTTAACCTCTATATATTTGTGGTCTTTCTGATTTTATTTATTTATTTATTTATTTGGTGGTTGACTTCGAGTTTCATAATGTTATGGTTAGGAAGAAATGCATGGTATGATTTCAATCTTTTTGAACCTGTTGAGGTTTGCTTTGTGGCCCAATATGTGATCTCTTTTGGAGAATGTTCCATGTGCACTTGAAAATAATGTGTATTCTGCTGGTTTAGGATGGGATGTTCTGAATGTATCTGTTAAATCCATCTGGTCCAGTGTGTCATTCCAAGTCATTGTTTTCTTGTTGACTTTCTGTTTAGTGCTATGTTTGGATTTCAATGTCATCCATTGATATAAGTGCGGTATTAAAGTCTTTTACTATTACTGTATTATTATTGAGTAGTTCTTTTATGTTTGTTATAATGGTTTTATGTATTTAGGTGCTCCCATGTTGGGTGCATAAATATTTACAATTGTTGTATTTTCATGTTTGATTTTCGCTTTTCTTATTTTATAGTGCCCTTCTTTGTCTTTTGCCATAGTCTTTGTTTTAAAGTCTATTTTGTCCAATTTAAGTTTTGCTACTCCAGCTTTCTTTTGATATCCATTTGCATGATAAATATTTCTCCATCCCCTTACTTTCAGTCTGTAGGTGTCTGGGTCTAAAACGAGTCTCTTGCAGGCAGCATATAGATGGGTCTTCTTTTTATCCATTCTGTCACTCTCTGTCTTTTGATTGGAATGTTTGGTCCCTTTCTATTCAAAATAATCATTGATAGGTACATATTTATTGCCATTTTATTACTCGTCTTGTGGTTGTTTCTGAAGATTCTCTCTGATCCTTTCTTGTCCTTCTCTCTTCTGTGGTTTACTTGTTTTCTTTAGTGATATGTTTGGATTTCTTTCTCTTTATTCTTTGCACATATATTAGTGGTTTTTGATTTGTGGTTACTATTAGGTTTGTACATAACATCTTCTGCATATAGCAGTGTATATTAAGTTGATGGTTATTTAAGTTTGAACCCATTCTTTTCTCCTCTCCCCCTCCATGTTCCAGATATATGGCATCATACTTTTACATACTTTTATTTTGTGAGTTCCTTGGCTTATTTTGTTACAGAAATATTCATTTTTACTGGTATTATATTTCTTTTTTTTTAACTTTATTTTATTTTTTCAGTGTTCCAAGGGTCATGTCATTTTTGTTTTTTGTTTTTTTTCTATTTGAAGCAGTCCCTTTAATATTTCTCACAGGCTGGTTTAGTGGTTATAAACTCCTTTAGTTTTGTTTGTCTAGGAAACTCTTTATCTCTCCCTCTATTCTGAATGATAGCCTCTCTGGATAGAGTATTCTTGGGTGCAAGTTTTTCCCACTCAGCACTTTGAATATATCATGTCACTCTCTTCTGGCTTAGGAAGTTTCTGCTGAAAAATCTGCTGATAGCCTTATCAGGTTTCCTTTGTATGTAATTGTCTTCTTCTGGTGCTTTTAGTATTTTTTTCTTTATCACTAGATTTTGCCAATTTAGTTACAATATGTCTTTGTGTGGATCTGCTTTTGTTGGTTTTTGGCAGGGGGCTGGTCTCTGTGACTCTTCGACCTGGATTTCTGTTTCCTTCCCCAGATTAAGGACATTTTCAGCTATTATTTATTCAAATAAATTCTCTGCCCCATTTTCTCTCTTTTCTTCTGGGACTTCTATAATACAAATGTTATTACATTTGATGGAGTCACTGAGTTCCTTAAATTTATTCTTGTTTTGCATAATTATTCTTTCCTTCTTTTGTTCAGCTTGATTACTTTCCATTACTCTGTCTTCTAGGTTTTTTAATTCATCCCATTGCCTCTTCCAAACTGCTGCTTCTTCCATCAAACATGTTTCTCGTTTTGTTTATCGAGCCCTTTATCTTTGCTATGTTATATCTTATCTCCATGTTAATGGTCTCACTGATTTCTTCCCCTCTTTTGTAAAGCCCGATGAGTATCCTTGTGATTGCTACTTTTGTACTCTATCAGGCATGTTACTTATATCTGTTTTGCTTAGATCTCTGTTCTGTTCTTTCATTAGAGATAAATTTATTCATCTTCTCATTTTGTTTATGTCTCTCTGACTGTTTCTTTGTGTTAGGAAAAGTCAATTATGTCTCCTGTTCTAATGGCTTTATGAAGAAGAGGTCCTGTATTATGCTGCAGTACAGGGTCCCCTGTTCACCAGGGCCTGATGATTCTGAGAGTATCTTCAATGTGGGTTGCATGTGTTCTGCTGTTGTGTCCTGGACATGTTATCCTTCAGGCCAGCCATCTGCAAAGTCTCTTTTTGCCTGTGGTGAGTTGTGTTTGGTTCCTGGCCTAAACATATGAGTTTTGACTAGGTGTGCTCTGGTCTGCTTGTGAAATGAGACCTGTCACCATCACTGCCAGAACTGAGACCTTAAAAACTCCCAAGTCAGAAGATGTGGTACTGGCAGTGGTCTGGGCTGATCTTCCAGTAGAGGGGGTCTGCCATGCTGGGACTGAAGAAACTGTGACTTGGGGGATGGCGGTTCTTCCAGAGGGTTGGGGCTTGGTGTAAGCAAGTTAGGTACCCAGTGTTGGCACTGTGCTGGTTCCTGCAAGTAGCCCTGTGCTTAGCGGAGGGGTGGGAGAGGGAAACGATGCCTGCCAGTTCCTTTGCTCCTGGAATGGTCTGTTCGTGAATGCTGTCTCTCTGGGATGCACTCTGAGATGAGTGAATAACCTCCTCACTGTGCGCTCCAGGTGAGCTTCGGATCACTATTTCCATGCTGCATGTCATGCTGTTTGCCCAGCCTTCTCTATAAGGTCAGCCTTAATATCCTCTGGGCTCTCCCAGAGCCAAGCCCACTGACCTTTAAAACTCTAGGCTTGAAAGTCTCCTGGTTGTCAGAAGTCACAAAATTTGGCCTTTCTCACTTTCTAAGCCAATTGCTATGGGGATTCATTTTTCCCATGCACTTCCCTGTGTGCTAGTCCATCTCTTGCCTTTCTCTGTGACCATGGCTCCCTTCCCACCACAGGAGCCATGATCTGTTTCTCTTCCAAGCTGCATCTCTGCACTTCTGATCTTCTCCAATGTGGGCTCCTCTCTCCCTTTAGTTGTGGAACTTGTTCTGCCAATCTTCAGGTTGGTTTCTGGGGTATTCAGAATATTTGATAGTTATCTAGTTGTATTCATGGGACACATTCCCTAGGGTCCTCCTACTCCACTACCATCTGCCCCTCCCCTTCATCACACTTCCTAGATTTGCTTCATTCTCTCCATCTATAAGCTGGGCCTGTTGGCCCAATACTCTTTGTTATTCTTTACTGGGCTTCCTTCCACCAGCCCCCACTTGCCTGGGGATACCACACATAGTCCCAATTTCTTTCATCATTGGAATGAAACTTGCCAGGGCCAATGCTGGAGAGAGGCAATGGAGCAAGCATCTTGGGTGGGAATTAGTTTCTAAAGATGGCTTATGGGACGCCTGGGTGGCTCAGTTGGTTGGACGACTGCCTTCGGCTCAGGTCATGATCCCGGAGTCCCGGGATCGAGTCCCGCGTCGGGCTCCCAGCTCCATGGGGAGTCTGCTTCTCCCTCTGACCTTCTCGCTCATGCTCTCTCTCACTGTCTCTCTCTCAAATAAATAAATAAAATCTTTAAAAAAAAATAAAGATGGCTTATAATTTGAAAATCAGTCAAAATTACTCTGGGAAATCCTGTGCATTATCTATGAAATACAATGGAGTTTGTCATTTGTTGGTGAAACAACTCTTAGTGGCCTTGATATTTATTTTGTAAATGCTGTAATGATACTGAAAGCAGAGAGATGCTTTCAGTAAGAGGCTCTGATGTCAGCTGAGGGACAGTCCCAAGGCTCTCCCTCACACATGAACTGCAGAACCATCTATATCCTGTCTCCTCTTACTCTGCTCTCAGGTTTGTGTTTTTCTCATGGCCTTTCTCTTTTGTTGTATTTAGTGAAGTCCATAATGTACACTCACAAGTGCTGGGCTCCATGTGTACATAGTCAGTATTAAGCAAGTGACACTTTGGCCATAGCACTTTGCAGGTCCATAGTCTCAAATGTTTGTTGTGGTAGTGCTTATGATCTAGCACCTGCATTAGTGATCAGCAAATGAATACCTGTTCTTCAAGACCCCTGCTCCACAATCCCACCTAGTCACCCATTTGTTATTATATCCCACTGGTGAAGTCCTAAAATTTTGTTTCTAGCCCTCCAATTTTATTTTATTTTATTTTATTTTTTAAAGATTTTATTTATTTATTTGACAGAGAGAGAGAGATCACAAGTAGACAGAGAGGCAGGCAGAGAGAGAGGGAGAAGCAGGCTCCCTGCTGAACAGGGAGCCCGATGCGGGGCTTGATCCCAGGACTCTGAGATCATGACCTGAGCGGAAGGCAGAGGCTTAACCCACTGCACCACCCAGATGCCCCTAGCCCTCCAATTTTAAAATCATTTTTTCAGATCTCAAAGTCTTGGCTCCCCTGTTAAATCATGTACTCTTTTCCTTTAAAACACTGTTTAAAATAACATTCTAGGAATAACCTTGTGTCATTCAACAATTCCAGTAATTCAAGCAGTATTTACGTACTTCCTCATTTGTTATGCAAGCCGTATGTGTATGTATATTCCTGGAAGCACATTATATGCTTGTTTTCAGTGTTTTGTTGCTTTTACTCTTCTCGCTTTCTTGCCACACACACACACACACACACACACACACACACACACACACTTTTTTTTTGCTTGATCTGATTCCCCCATTAAATAACAAATTCTTTGCAGTAGAGACAGTGCCTTCTGCTCATCTCACATTCTTCATGGTACCTTATTATTTGTCTTTGGGTATCTACGCAATGTCTTGATCTATAGGCACTTTCCGTTTTTCTAACTGACAAGTAAAAGCCAGTGGTCTTTGTTTTTCAGGTTCCATTTCTACAGTGGATCAGATGCTATCATGCATGTGTGGAAATGTGTGGAAATTGAACATCTTCAATAATTTGTAACATGATCTTGGGCCGTTTCAGAAAAACATCAGTCATTATGGAAAATGAATCGACTCACTCACAGCTCACTCTGAAAACAGAAAATACAGGGAGAATAATTGAAAATTCACTTGAGCTGGACAAACTTTATAATTTACGAATATCCTTGGTTTTCAAAGGGCTGTCTTACCTTTTCTTTAAACTTCTACTCAGAATTTTTTTTATAGTTTTGTTAAATATCTCTGGAGCTAAGACCCTAATTCTTTGGTGATAGCTTGCACTCAATTTTTTTCATAACCATTAGGGTGAACTACTCAGAGAATTAACCATACTACTATGTTGGTGGCTGCCAGCTGTGGCTCTTTCATGTGAAGAGCTGGAAGCTTTTGACAATGATGCTGAGTTGACGTATAAAGTATCTAGTTTTACGTAGTTCCCAATGCTTCAAAATGGCAATCAGGTGGGACAAATTCTGAGGGTCAATTTAAAAAAAAAAAACCAACACTTTCTTCCATCTGGAATTTACTTTATTTGGAGCCAAGATGGTGCTATTTTAGGAAAATTATGCCTGACTTTATTTGAGCTTAAGTGAAAAAAAAAAAAAAAGCACTAAATCACTCAGTAGAATGTTTACTTTTGCCAGAAGACTTAAAAGACACTCATTCAAGAAGTGATCCCAGTTTGTAGGTAAAAGGCATGATTTCTGTGGCCTGCTGCGTGCACTGCAGTGTTCCAGTACAAGAATTACACTCCACAGCGAGAATCCAGCAAAGAAATGCTATCCTTTTCCATTTTTTTCTTTCCTTTTGGGTTGCAAAAGTTATACAATTTATTCATTTTTGAGCTGGCTAAAAATAAAAGAAAAAGAAATGAATGTGAACCAAGAATGAAGAAAAAGAAGACCATGTTCTTAAAAGTTAAATTGACAAGGGAAGGAAAATGGCAAAAGGAAGGAAGCAATGGCAAAAAAGCCCCAAACTGGGTGGTGTGAACGTGAAAACTGTCTGATTTGAACCACCCCAGAAGTGATTCCTCTTGGATCCAAGAATATTGACATTAGACTAACCTAAGGAAAAATTATGCCTTTTTTTTAAAATAAAGATTTTGTTTATTTATTTGATAGAGATCACAAGTAGGCAGAGGGGCAGGTAGAGAGAGAAGGGGAAGCAGGCTCCCTACCAAGCAGGGCTCGATCCCAGGACCCTGAGATCATGACCTGAGCCAAAGGCAGAGGCTTTAACCCACTGAGCCACCAGGTGCCCCGAAAAATTATGTCTTAATAGCTGTTCTTGAAATGACAGTCCTGAGCCCTGAAGGGTGGATAGTAATTTACAACCTCTGTCCTGCTGACATCCATTGGCCCCATCAGAACACACCGAGGGTCCCCACCTAAATGGCAAAGCAGCTGCTAGAGCATCTCACAGGCCCTGGGCTGTGGGCTTCCTACCAGCGAGGGTGGGGGGTTAGAAGGGAAGCAGTGAGGCACGGCAATTCACATTGGTGTGGTTTGCCAACATAGAATATGGGAGAGGCAGGAAATCAACCTGCTTCCAGAACATGTGATTGTGGCAAGATTGAGGGAGTAAGGAAGATGAAGACCTAATAAACAAGGGAGCTCGCAGGTGGAGGGATTTTTGTCCCCACCCTGAGCAGCAGTTTCCCACCCTCCTGCTTTCTGAGAATGTGTGTTCTCAGGCCTGTGACCTGCTGGCCTGGGGCCCTTCTCACGGCCTCCTGAGAGCTCCCTGGGCAGGCAGGTGAGTGAGCACTGTGTGTGGTAGGGAGGTCAGAAGGTGCTTTGTGCCAGAAAGTGGGTGTGCTAGTGGGTGGCTTTCCTCTGATCGCCAGGGGGCATTCGGGGTGCCTGCCCCTGAATGTAAAGGAAAGGAAGTCTGGATTTCCTATCTGGGTTCTAATGCTCTCCCTTCTGAGAAAGCTGGGTGACTCTGGCCTGGCGACTGACCCCTGTGGAAGGATGGTGGGGACTGGACGCTGTGCCCGGGGCATGGTTCCCAGCCGCTGAGAGGAAACCTTTCTCCCTTTTTTCTTCACTAGATGAATTCTCAGGACTGGAGACTGAGACCGCAATGCCCACAGAAGAGGCGTACGTTATCTATGACGAAGGTACCAACTGATTTTTACAGTTTGGATGTGGACAGTTTCTCTCACTTTAATTACTAAGTGGATGATCTCAATTTTCCAAGTGTCTCTCAGAACTCTTGGCTGCATGGTAATGCTCAGGGAAGGTGGTTGTACCCTAGCTTCCAAGTTAGCCCCCAGTGCTATTTGATCCAAAGGAAAACAGTGAGTTTCATATGTGAATGAAGCCTCCACACGAGCACCTTTGTCCCTGTTCTCTCCCTGCCCCCTGGAACTCTGGAGCTGCTTGTCTGGGCCTGTACTTCCACCACCCCTTGTGACCTGACTTGGTTTAACCCATGACTCTGCTTCCTCTGTTGGCTCCTCTCACTGTTCTCTTTTCTCTCCTTTTCTAATTGTGTTTAAAAAATGCAGTGCTATGGGGGCGCCTGGGTGGCTTATTCATTTGAGCATCTGACTCTTGATTTGGGCTCAGGTCATGATCTCAGTGTTGAACGATCAAGCCCTGCCTGGAACTCCTCACTGGGCATGGAGCCTGCTTGAGTTTCTCTCTCTTCCTCTGCCCCTCCCCCTCCACCCACCCCCTGCTCATGTGCATGCCTGTGCTCTCTCACTCTCTAAAAAAGAAAAAGGAAGGAAGGAAGGAGGGAAGGAAGAAAGAAATGAAGGAAGAGAAAGAAAGAAAGCAAGGAAGGGAGGGAGGGAGGAAGGAAGGAAGGAAGGAAGGAAGGAAGGAAGGAAGGAAGAAAAAGAAAGAAAGAGAAATGCGGTGCTATGCAGGTGTTTTTTTTTATCACAAAATCTTTTCAAGCAGGTATAAGCTTGTAAGACTGAGAATGTAATATGCTTTGGGTAGAATCTGGAGCCAGTGCCGTTAGTCTACGTATGACTCTGTGACCCTGTGATGGTTCTGTCTGTTTTATAAATTGTCTCTGCAATTTTCCTGTGGCCATTTTGTCTGCATGGCAGGGCTGGCCTTTGACACTCAGGATGTTCTCACTTTTGTGCTTCCTTGTCTGCCATTATCTGTAACTCCAGGGGCCCCAATACCCCAATGTGAGAATAATGTCACCTTTGATGCAGTCATTGTAAAGCTTGATAAATGGTTTCATCCCACAGTTTAAGAAAAAACTGACTTAAAAGAAAAACAACAGATGTCAGGAGAAAAAGAAGAGTTTCTTAGCACCTCTGAAAACATTAAGCTCCATTCTTACTTTCTTTTTATCTTTGAGCGGTTGAAAGGGAGCAGAGTTTTCTTTTTTAAATGTTAAAGGATTAGTTTTTTAATAGGATTCATTCCACCTGGTCCCCAGGAAAGAAGCCCATACCCAGAAGGCAAATTTTTAAAAAAAATCAAGTTTATTTTCTGATGTGACTCTTTCATGGCTCTAAAAGAGAAAATTATTTAGATACAGAATGTCCGGGGGCCAGTAGCAGGAGCGTGCTAAACTGGATGAATTCTAAGGTTCTGTCCAGCTCTGAGTATAAAGCCTCATTTTTCTGCTCGTATGTGTTTCCTTTCCCTCTTCCCTTCTTTTATCTGTAGCTGCTTCTCTGAGGGGATTGAAGTAGGAGGGATACTTTTTCTTTCCTTTTTATTTTTTTTTATGCATCGAGCATTTTTTTAAAATTTTTTATTTTTTCTGCATAACAGTATTCATTATTTTTGCACCACACCCAGTGCTCCATGTAATCCGTGCCCTCTCCAATACCCACCACCTGGATCCCCCAACCTCCCACCCCCCGCCCCTTCAAAACCCTCAGATTGTTTTTCAGAGTCCATAGTCTCTCATGGTTCAACTCCCCTTCCGGAGGGATACTTTTTCACTGGGAACAAATTAGGTTCAGGCATAGCATTTATTTTGGGTGTGTGTGTGCATGTGTGCTTTAATCTCGAGTTGAATTTCTAGAAGGTATGCCCCTTTTCTGGAGAAGCCCAATTACAAAGCCTTTGTATCATTTCAGATTATGAATTTGAGACCTCAAGGCCACCGACCACCACCAGGCCCTCCACCACGGCTGCGGTGCCCGAGGTCATCTCACCAGAAGGCTCCATTAGCTCCTTTCCTGGAGAAGAGTTCGATTTGGCTGGAAAGAAACGATTTGTTGGTAAATAGAATTTCCTTTGTCAGAGAAACATGGGTTTTAACTTTTTTCTTTGAGGAAGAGCATAACCAATTTCTTGACTTGGCCAAGGCAGCACATTTGGAGCAGAAGCTTTCCCAGAGTGAAGTTTCCATTTAGGGTGACTCAGTGAGTCAGTCCTGCTGGAAGGCATATTAGCTTGCTTTCTACAGGAGTCATGGGAATGGGGTTGGCAGGAGAACATCTGGTATCCAATCGAGTAGAGCTTCGAGAGTCTGCCTCGTGTAGACCAAGGGTAAGAACACTTGTAAACATCTTCAGAAGCAGAGAACATGACTGTTTGTGTTCTATCAACTTTTTCAAGGTGGGGCTTCCACTGGGACTCACTTATACGTGGTTAAGTTCTTCCTCAAAGATGAGCAGCTTACTGAATTGAGCTACTGGTACATCTTAAGGTACCACAGAGCCAAAGCTGCTTTTCTTCTGTTGTTTCCTGTAATTTTCATTAGCCTTAGGGAGTAGGAATCTAGACGTTTACTTGACTCTTCTTTCTCGGTTATTAAACAACTTCAAGAAGAAATTCTCTTTCACTACACTGTGCTTCACTCCCTTTGGGAGTCTTCTTTTCCCATGCCTTTAATGAACTTCACTAACGAGACACTTAGATTAGTACATTACAAAGCGGAAAAAAATATTACCAAGTGGAGACAGGCAACAGCTTAAACTAATATCACACTTTTCTGTTTCCAAAACAAATGTTCTGCCATAAGTAGAGAAAAGTGCTTGCCAGCCAAGATGTAGTCTTGAGTGTCTAAATCTCATGTGCTTGAAGAACAAGAATATTAATTTGAGGTAGCATTCCTGAGGCAAGCACTAATGCTGGCCCCTGGCATTAAGCAGACTGACTGAATTTGCTGAATGTTCTGGTCCGTCCTCTCTGTGGCTCCAGGACAGAAATGAAAATGCTTTCAGCACTATTGTTTGCTGTTCCACAGAACTCTTCTCAAGACTGAAAGGCTGGGGCACCTGGGTGGCTCAGTGGGTTAAGCTTCTGCCTTCAGCTCAGGTCATGATCTCAGGGTCCTGGGATCGAGCCCCGCATCGGGCTCTCTGCTCAGCGGGGAGCCTGCTTCCCCTCTCTCTCTGCCTGCCTCTCTGCCTCCTTGTGATCTCTCTCTCTCTCTCTCTCTCTCTCTGTGTCAAATAAATAAATAAAATCTTAAAGAAAAAAAAGACTGAAAGGCTTACTATTGTCTGGCTATTTTTTTTTTTTATGTTTGTAAACTCTTCAAAGCATAGTACATTACTCCCCAGAACTACCTGATTAGATCCATCAACAAGCTCTCAAGGTCTAATTTTATACAAATTACTGGATATTAGAGGGTCTAAAAATTGCTTTTAGTCTCAGTGGCCATCAAGAATGAGAACCTATACCAAAAGATGCAGTGGAACATTTAGAAAGTACTAGAAATTGTTACTTGAAAACACTTCAGAGTTTTGCATATATGAAGCCCCAGCTCCAACTCCTTGACATTTCTGCTTCTTACAGAGCATTTATAATAAAGAAGTGTGGGCTGGAGGTAGAGTCTTGTTTGAGCCTAGCTTTGTGGGCTCTCTCAGCAGCAGTTGGCTCACCTGGAACATGGAGTATCTGTCCATGTCCTGCTTTATTCCCAGGGCCCTTGTATCCACTGAGATAATATGTGTAGAAAACCTTGAACCTGTCCATAAATGTGAGTAGCTGTATTGTACTTAGCAGTAATATTGTAAAGGCTGTTCAGGCCTGGCCTTGTGCAAATATCCTGGATGATCTGGGTATCTCTGAAGTTCTAGAGAAGAACACCCATGACTGGAGGCTAGAAGCTGCACATCCTCATCAGGGTATTTTTTTTTTCCCGGTTCCAGCACAGTCTAGGAGGTGAACAGTGCCAAGAGAGCTCTAATTAAGTGTCAGCTGGGCCCGATTCATACCTTTCCAAACATCTGGGCATACAAATGGTGGAACGCTGCAGACTTATGCGACATTCAATTATAGTTTGGGGGGGTCCTTCAAAATTACTTTGAAGACCCAGTCGTTGATATTGATGGGGAGACCAATCTTCTGAAACTTCTGGATTGGAAGATGTAAATGTGTGGATCCATTGAGGAGAGCTAAGGATGTGTTTATGAGTTTATCATCAGGGCTGAGGGGCTGATGGTGCTGGAGCCTCTGTCTAGCAGGGAAAGACTGGATGGTGGGTCTGCTCCATCCAGCAGACATTCTGTTTCTGCCTCTAGGGAAAGTTTTCAACAATACAGTTGGGTATCTCTCTTCTTTTCCAGCTCCTTATGTGACATACCTAAGTAAAGACCCATCAGCCCCATGTTCTCTGACCGATGCTCTGGATCACTTTCAAGTGGATAGCCTGGATGAAATCATTCCAAATGACATGAGGAAGAGTGACCTGCCTCCGCAGCATCCCCCCCCGCAACATCACTGTGGTCGCCATGGAAGGCTGCCACTCATTTGTCATTGTGGACTGGGACAAAGCCACCCCGGGAGATGTAGTAACAGGTGTGTCCAAGGCAGATGCTCAGAGTTCTCATTGACTGTAGGTGGAAAATACAGACTATAAGGGATGAATGGGTGATGGATAAGTGGATGGATGGGTGGATGGGTGGATAGATGGGTGGACTGGATGGATGAAGGCAAATGCCTCCTTTCAAAAGGATGACATACAGGCCACAAGGGAAGCCTTGTGAAGTAGTATGAAGAATACCAGGTGGAAGTCAAAAGTCCTGAATCTTAGTCCCACATTGGTTTGTATGACCTTGAACTAGCTGCTTCATCTCTCTGGACTTTGATTCCTTCCTCTGCAAAATATGATTCCATCTCTAACATTCTGTAATCCCACAAATGGTCACAGAGTCCACATAGCCACTTGCAAGGTCAGACCCTGCAGCACAGGCCCTGAAAGACTTCTTAATGTGCACTGTCCTGTGGAAGAGTCAACACTGGGACTAAGATTCTGCCTCTGGACTTAATTCAGATGCGGCTCCTGTATTATCCTGTAGAGGGTGTGTTTCTGAACCACGTGCTCTTGTTAATACGAATCCCAAGGAGTACAAAGCTCCCTGGAGATTTCGGTCTCATCACATCATCATGTACCCTACACCTCATCCGAAACCAAACCTCAGTGCTCCCATCACAGGTACTCATGCCCCTAGTATAAATAATACGGAGGAGGTATTTCCAGGGACTTGGGCATTCGCAGTTTAAAGCTGTGCCTGCTAAATTGATGACCGTGGAACATTTCAGTCACGACAGCCCTGCCAGATACAGGCAGAGCAACAGACCAAACACAGCACCAGCCATTGTTACCTATAGCATCACGGGAAGCACACATGGCTTGATGTCACTGTTAGCAGAGGAGGAAACACTGTGGAGGGAGCAACAGCTCTTCATGAGTTCTCACACAATATTTGTTGAAAAAAGAGAAGAATGAACTCCTCCGGGGAACAGTGTGGAAAGAGCTACGGAGCCTAGTGCACCTGTTTCTGATATGCCCGTTGGTTAGCTGTGTGCCCCTAATCCACTCTCTTTATGTCACCAAAATGACTCTGTGGAAAGTAATCAGCAGCCACAGGTTGTTAAATAAAGTAGCTTGCCTCATAGATGCATTCGATGCTGCTAACATTTTCCTCCCCCTAAACTTGTGACCTGTTTGTTTCAATCTCTGAGTCACTCTCATAGGCTTATCTGTGAGACAGACATTTAATGCCCCAGAATTAAGTGTTGGAACTTCTCAGGGCATGGTCTCAACTCCTCTTTCCTTTTTGCTCCATCTCTTCTCCCTCCAGGATCTTACCCAGGAACATAGTTTTAATTCATCCTGGAGATGAGTCATTGTTTTATAGCTCAAGGCTAAGCCTATCTCTCCTCTGAGGTTCAAACACTAAAACCAAATGGGCACTTGATATCATCACTAGAATGTCTCCAAAGCATCTCAGACAGCATATCCAAAATCAAACTCATGATCCTTCTGATTCCCAAACCTACTCATCTGCGTTTCCTATCTCAGAGAATGACCCTATTCTTCACCCTTTTTCTGTAAGCATGGGATTGTCTTCAAATCTTCTTAATTTCCCCCACCATATTCAATTCATCAGTGAATCCTATCAGTTTTACCTTCCACGTTCCTCATGAACCCATCAATTTCTCTCCATTAACTACCAAGTTAACCTTAGCTGTTGCCATCTGTCCCTTGGATATTACAGTAGCCAGCTGGCTAGACCACCCAATCCACACCCTATACCTGACCCATTTCACTGTGCACCAGAGGGAGGCATTGAAAGCAGATGATGGGTATTAAGGAGGCGCGTATTGCATGGAGCACTGGGTGTGGTGCATAAACAATGAATCTTGGAACACTGAAGAAACAAAACAACAAAAAAAGCAGTCTGGTTGTGCCACCCTGTAATGTCTTCCCCTTTATTTTAGAGTGAAAATTAAAAACCTGTATGACTCCAGGGCACTGAATATTTCTGTTTTATGCTTCTTCAGTTTCATATCATGCTTTAATGGCTCTGTAAGACTCAGTTTTCTCTTGTGTCAAAATGGGGATAGAGAGGTCTACATACTAGGAACAGGAGAATTAATCAAAATAAAACTTGGTTGAATGTGTTTGGAATGTTTGACACATGGGAAATTCCTGATGGATGTTTTCTTCCTTTGTGTATAACATGGGAGACTGTAGAGGATGCACTGAGCCATGACTTCACTTGGCCTTCTGAGGTCTCCTTGAAGGCTGGGCAGATGTCAGGGCCCACTGGGGTCCATTCATAGCAGAGAAGGCAGAAGGCGCTGCCTGACTGCTGTCACTAGACATCAAGGTCAAGGGCAGGCACAGATATTCAACAACTAGCAATCAAAGGAGAGCCTTCACCAACTGGGTGAGGAGACCACTGCAAATCTGGAGTCTTTCAGTCCCACATACACATGCTAGTGTAAATACATGTAAAGGGAGCCTGCTTCCCTTCCTCTCTCTCTGACTGCCTCTCTGCCTACTTGTGATCTCTGTCTGTCAAATAAATAAATAAAATCTTTAAAAAAAAAAGAAAAAAAAAGAAAGGTGTTGCTGTATGCAGGTTCTTTATAGATACTGTTCATCAGTTTAAGGAGTCTCCTTTGTGTTTTGATTTAAGATTTTTTTTAACCTAAAGGCATGTATCTAATAATTTTTCTGAGTTAACTGAGAAGACCATATGGTTTTTCTCCTCTAATGTATTAATGTGGTTACTTATATTTATTCTAATGTTAAACCTCTCCTGAATTCCTAGGATAGAGCAAGTCTGGAGAAGATATATTTTCATACTTATACTTGGCTGGATTGGATTTCTTCTGCTGTTTAGGATTTTTGTATTGATGTTTACAAGTTAGATTGTCTTCAATTTTCTTTCATCATATCATCATTGCCTAGTTTTGGCATTGAGGCTCTGTTCACCTCATAGAATGTTACTGGGGCAGTACTCCCTCATTTCCATCTTCTAGGAGACTGGAATGATCTTTCTTAGAATTTGCTTATAAAATTGGTTGAAACTGCTATTTTGTTTTGGGGAAGATATTTAACTACAGATTAAATTTCTTTAAAAATTGTAGGACCATTTAGGCCTTCTATTTCTTCTTGAGTCAAGTTGAGTAAGTTATAATTTTCCAGGAGTTTATTTCATAGATGTTTTCAAATTTATTAACATTATTTATGAACAGATCAAATAATGATGATGAGCAAATAATTATGATAATCCGTAATATTCTCTTTTCTTCCTGGACTTTGATTGGACAGATGCCAAATCTTCCCATTTTTTTTAAATGTCTTTTTCTTTCTTTATCTTTTCCATCTTCCTTTACCTCTGTTTTACAGTCTTGGCAATTTCTTCTGACCAGTCATCCAGTTGCCTAATTTTCTCTTCTGCTGTGTCTAATCTACTATTTAGCCATCCACTGAACTTTTATTATTCATGGTAATATTTTTTTCATTTGTAAGTTGTTTTGGGTATTGTTGAAACTATTATTTATTTATTTTATTATTTTTCAAAAGATTTTATTTGTCAGAAATAGTGAGAGAGTGCACAAAGGGGAGGCAGAGCTAGGAGCCTGATGTCGGACTCAACCTCAGGACTCTGGGATCATGACTTGAGCCAAACATAGATGCTTAGGGGACTGAGCCACCCAGGCATCCCCAAACTATTATTTACTTTTTATTCTATTTTTATTTCTTTGAACATATCATGCATAATCATTTCATATTTTGTATCTAATAATTCTAATATCTAAAGCACTTGAGAGCCTGAATCTTGTTTCTGCTGATTATTCTCATAGTGTTTGTTTCTTTGAGGGTTTGTGATTTCTTATCTGATTAACCTTAAACTGTGGAAATCATGAGGGCCTAAAATGGAGATGTTTTCATCTAAAGAGGTTTTGTGTTTGCTTCTGCCAGGGACAGAAGATGTTTCTGACGTAGGACACTCAGGAGTCCAGGCTGATGTTGAGCTTGGGGGGGGTGCTCAGATTCAGCCTTTGTCTTGTGGTAAGCCCAGCGATTAATCATGGGATCCCTTAAAATCCACTTCCCAAGGGGCACCTGGGTGGCTCAGTCAGTGGAGCAGCTGCCTTCAGCTTGGGTCACGATTCCAGTGTCTTGGGATTATGCTCCGCATCAGACTCCCTGCTCAGCAGAGAGCCTGCTTCTTCCTCTCCCTCTGCCTCTGTTCTGCCTGCTTGTGCTCCCTCTCTATCTCTCTGTTAAACAAAGAAATTAAATCTTAAAAAAATGCCTCTTCCCATCACACATTTACCATGTTCTATAAATTCTACTTCCCAGTATCCCATCTATTAATGCATTTCATGCATCCTCCAGTCCAGCCAACCTGAACTTCTCAAAGTTCTCCTTCTTCACATCAGTCTCTCTGGTGAGAAGGTCCTGTTATCACTGTTTCCACTTGCAATATCTCTCCTTCAAGGTCTGGCTCAAATGCTCACCCTTCTAAGACACTTTCATTGTTTCCTCAGCTTACCAAGCTTATGTCTCCAGTGCATTAAGCGTCTCTCTCTCTCTCTCTCTCTCTCTCTCTCTTTCACACACACACACACACACAGATACAGATGTGCACACATGCAGATGCACAGATACACACACAGTTGCACAGATACAGACATACAGATGCACACACACAAATTCATATCCTTCCCTCAGGAATTAGTTGTTTTGTGTTTTGTCTCAGAATTCCTTTCCTTCTCTTTTCTACTACTCTGAAGCTGCCTTTTTCAGTCAGGTTCTATTTCAGTCTTTTTTTTTTTTTCCAATTGGCTCCACATCCACTTCAACATGGGGCTTGAACTCATGACCCTGAGATAAAGATCGGAGTTGAGATCAAGACTTGGACACTTAACTGAATGAGCCCCGCAGGCACCCCTATATTTCATCTTTGTAGCAAATCCCCCGCTTTTCTCATACCAATCCCATCTTTAATAATTCTTTCACATAAAGGTGAAATGTGTTTATAGGATCCCATCTGTTTTAAAGGGAGCACAGTGGAGACATCCCTGAGAAGACTGTGGTGGTTGTAACTGCACAATTATACCCAGTGGCTCCCCTGAAGGCTTTCTAGGTGGAAAGTTGGACTGGACGTGGCATGTATTCAGTGGGTGCTTTCAAGGGACTTAATTCTGGAGGACTAAAAGGCTAAGAACTCTCCACTGATGTGTATTGTATATGGACAATAGAGGAAAAAAACCCAGAGATACAATCTTGAATGAATGATTCAATCTTGAATATGTGCATGGAGCCCAGTGACCACAATCAGAAGGACATCAGAGCAAAGACAGGGAAGTGAGGGGAGTGGGCAGAGGATCATGCTTGCCAGAGAGATTATCCATCCTCATTTGAGGAACACTGACAGTCTCTTTTCTCAGAGAAGTTATAATTTGGCGGTTTAGCAGTTTCAAGTTTTTCTGTGTGATATTTGAAACTTTGCATATTTTCTTTCCTGCCAACAGTTATAACAATGCATCCTGCTTTTAAAAATACATTCCAATGACATCTTCATGTTAGGCTTTGCAAACCAAGCAAACAAGTGCCTGAAGAGAATATCCAGCTTGATTAATTAGCCTTATTTAGGAGTTTGCTAACTATTGCAATATGCAAAGTGACCACATTTTGATTGCTACATTTGAACTTGTATTTGATATAAAGCTTACTAAGCCAGGCAGATAAGTCACACATTAAAGTGAATGATACATGATCAGACCGTGTGTGATTTGCCACCAAAATATCATTCTTCTGAAAGATCATTCCAGACACTGTGTTTTACTCATGCTTGTGCTTTTGGTATTTAGCTTAGTGCTCGACATGTAGAAGGCATTCCAGACATGTTTGTTGAAAAATCAATGAAGGTATTTAAAAATGATTTCTAAAAATGATTTCTAAGAAGAATGTTCTCTACATTCTTCATGGTTCCATGGTACATCAAAAAGGAATAGGAGTTTGCCACCAAGCTGGAACAATAACACATGATTACGAATGATGTGATGCAGACATAAGTGCTAAAGGAATTTTCAGGAGAAAATTCTTTGAGAGTCTAGTCAGGGAAGGCTTCCAGGAGGAGGTGGCATAAGATTTGAATACATGCTGCAAAAAAACATTGTTGAAGTGAACTGATTAGGTGAAGGAAAAACGGGTAGGGACCTTCTAGGTTAAGGGAGATGCATGAGGGAGTACAGAGGAGAGGGGCCGATGGGAGCAATTAGGAAAGAAACTGTCATTTCCATTCACAGGATCCTTAAGGGGGGCCTGCTAAATGCAATGAGGCTGCAAATGGAATCTGTCCTCGATGGCTCTCTGCAAAGAATTTATGAGCTAAAATCTATGTCATATCTTATGAATGCACAAGAATCCTTGCCATTAAAGCAAACCAGAAAGTCATAACCTCGCAAAATAAAACATGCTCAGGGACACTGGCCACTGGGACACAATGACGAAGGACATCACTGGCAGTGGAGGGTAGAATGTCATGTTCTGTGACCCTGTGGAGGAGGCCTGGGAAGGTGGGGTGCCTTCCTAGCAGGGCGGCCTCAGCTGGAACAAAGGGGAGTGAGTGTGGAGTAAAGATTCAAAGAGAAACAAATCACTGGTCATTGAATCTAGGAATTGGCAGGAAAGCAGGGACATGGCCACAGGATCAGTCTGCTGTAGCCAGCCTCCAGGTTAGTCCTCCATGGTCTGTGCTTCCTGATTTTTACATCTTTGTGTAGT
Source organism: Enhydra lutris kenyoni (assembly GCF_002288905.1). Taxonomy (NCBI): domain Eukaryota; kingdom Metazoa; phylum Chordata; class Mammalia; order Carnivora; family Mustelidae; genus Enhydra; species Enhydra lutris. Next base: position 8,795,631 of record NW_019154146.1, on the reverse strand, counting down.
CCCCTCCCGTGCTGCATCAAGTTTGGTCTGAGTCACCAATAGAATATGATGTAAGTGGTGGTAGATGCTTCCAAGACATATCACAGAAGGTTGTTCTGCTTCTTCCTGGACTTCTGCTCTGCCTACTGTAGGGAATGCCAGCCGCCATGTTCTGAGCACACTCAGCTCTGTTGGAGGCCCAGATGGAGAGGAAATGAGGCCAACAGCCAACAGCCAGCCCATCATGCCAGCCATGAGAGGGAATCCTCTTGAAAGTGGGTGCTCCTGCAAACCGGCAGATGACTAGCACCCCAAAGCTGACATTCTGACTGCATCTCGTGAGAGACCTGCAGCTATAACTGTCTAACCAAACTGCTTCTGAATTCCTGCCCCACAGAAGCTGTGACAGACAACACATGAGCACTGCTTTAAGTCACTACTATTTGGAATAGCTGAAACACAAGCCCTCTGGAAAAAAAATACGAAAAAAACTAAACCTGTCATATCCTTGGACCAGAAGAGGAGTATCCCTCAATCTCTGCCTTTCTGATATGATGATGTTGGTCAAGGCGATCACTGACATTTGTAAGCACATGGACTCCTCCCTGGCAGCAATGGGTAGTATTGAATATACCAAACCAGACACACGAGCTGATTGGAGAAATTATGGTGTCTGCAAATCCCAAGGCACCCAACACCCATCTGTTGAATGAATTAAAGAAACAGCAAACGAGATGTGTGTCACCAATTAATAAAAAAAAAAAACAAAAAACAACCCTGAATTTGTTACACAATTACTTTAGACTCATTCCTTCTCCATGTTGGAAACAATAAATGAGTATTTGCTTGTGATTACTAGACTCAAGGCACTGATCATCCAGAATGGGAAATCTAGTCTTTTTCTTTTATAAGAGGGAGGGAGGGAGGGAGAGAGGGGGAGAGAGAGACTGAGAGAGAGAGAGAGAGAAAGAGAAAGGGGGGAGGGGCAGAGGGAGAGAGAGAATCTTAAGCAGGTTCCACACTCAGACCAGAGCCCAGTGTGGGGCTCAATCTCATGACCCTGAAATCTGACTTGAGCTGAAATCAAGAGTCACATGCTCAACCAACTGAGCCACCCAGGCTCCCTGGGGAAGTCTAGTCTTTCTAAATTGTGCTTGCAGGAGGGTCTCTTAACCTGAGGATGTCTGCCCGCTGGTTCGATGAATCACTGGTTAAGCATGGAGGGTGTTCAGCACAGCCAGGATCTGGGTGGGAGTGGAGTGGCAGCAGGGCAGAGGTCCAAGCTTACCCTTCCTTCCTGCAGAGACCCATCCCACCAAGCTTGTACTACTGAGCGCAGAATGTCCTCCAGCCTGCATGCACTCAATCAGTTTTTGCTGTGCACCTGTGTGAGTCAGGTCACAGGCCAGTTCCTGGACTACAAGGGGAGCAAACCCAGACATGGTCTCAGCCCTGGAGCGCACAGTCACACGGTGGCGACGCACAACGGATAAACACTTGGAGAACTATAAACACACAGCCGTGAGAAGGGCTTGCAAAGGAAAGTTATCTGGTACTTCAAGTGGGCTATGCAGTTGGGGGGGTGCATTTTACCAGATTGCAGAGGTCTGGGAGACTTTGATATGAGCTGAGTTGTGAAGGATAGGAAGGAAGGCAGAAAAAATAGGGGAAGGGATCAGCTGGTGCAAAAGCCCTGTGGGAGGAGGCAGTACAGTGACTTGGGGACTGCAAGAAGGCTGGTGGCTGTGTGCAGAGTTATTGTAGCAGGATTGGGGCGGGGGGAGAGAAGAGGTTGAGGGAAGAAGGCCTTCCACTGAGAGAAGAGACAGATGGAGAGCCAGAGCTGAAAAGGCCCTGTCAGCGAAGGAGATGGAGGCATTGTATAGCAGAAGCAGTGAAGCCAGGACAGCACTGAGCGTTGGGGGCCAAGGAAAGGGTGTTTCCCAAAGGAGGAAGAGGTCATGGAGGTGATGCCACTGGGTAGTCATTGGACTATGGCTGAAGCAGGAGCAGAGGACTAGGGCCCTTCCAGGAATGGAGGTAACCCAGGAATAGCTCTCAGCTACACCTTTTCTTTCAAGAGCATCATAAAAATAATTACTTAGTTCACGAATTATGTTAGAGAAGCACATGGATTTGAATGGTACAAAATCATAGGAAGTTTCTTCTTGAGTGACACTTTCGTCCAGATTCTGAAGGATGTAAGAAAAATGGGCTCAGTTTGCTTCTCAAATGTGGCCTGAAAGAATTGGTTATGAAACTGATGCAAAAAAAAAAAAGGGTGCCTTTTCTAAAGTGTAAATAAAAGAGGCTCTAGTATTAAATACCCCTCCCCTTGCTGATATTTTGTTGCTTTTAATTCATAGAAGCCTTAGGAGACTAGTCTGTAATGCAAAGAGGGCTGAGTTTGCAAAGGGAGTGTCATGATTTGCCTCTTGGCTCTCACAATAACTGTATATACAGTTATACAAACTGTGTAATCTCAGTTTGTACCTCTGTGAAATGGGAATAATGGTGTGTTTTCCTCCTTCATGGTTCATGAAGGTGAACAAGATCATGCTTTGTGAGTTGAAAAGCACCAGTTAAGAGTACATGAAGCCATATCAGTCATTCACATTTCAGCTAGAAGGAGGTCTAAGAATGTCCTTGAAGGCAGGTTTGGTAGTGGGAGGGGTTGGTAGAGGCTCCGTGGGTGCTGTGTGCTGGGGCGAGCAGTATGAGGGGGGGTGCCACCCAGGAGGAAAGGGGGTGGGGTTCACTGCTAACAATCTCTCTTCCTCATCACCTTCTCCAGGGCTGGTTACTCTGGGTAGCGTGATACTACCAGTTCTGTGTTCCTGGGGAGACAAGGGTCTTGCTGGGCATCAAGATTATGCTGGGCCTTTCTGTGGCTTGCCCTGGGGGTAGCCCACTGGGCTGCTGATAGCAAAGCCCCTGTCACCTGTCAGCTGGCCCATGCCATTTCAGAGGTGACCACCAGTCTGTGCCGCTGAATATAGGCCAGGTATGCAGTAGGAGCTCATTAAAGTTTTGCTGAAGTAATAATCAGTTTCCCCATTTTGAGCACCGATACCTGCCTATCTGCATGGGGTCCGAGGCGCATGTGGCTGGTGTGACATGCTCTGTGCTTGGCAGCTCTGTGCCTCTGTTGTACCGCCGAACTGCAGCCCTGTTCTGCTCTCGATGGGAGGCGGGGCCGGGCCAGCGCAGGCTGGAAGGCAGCCAGACGTGTGTTTTGCTAGCATAATGCCTCAGCCAACTTCTCCAACTGCCAACCGCAACTCAGAGATGGGACATTTTGAGCTTTTGTTCCACCCCGGCTTACTAATGCCTTCTCCCCAAACTAGACCTCTTAATTCTGCAGGATTAGAGTGAGTGTACCCTGAGTGAGGTCTGCCTATGGAAATTACATGCAGGGTTAAAGCCCTCCTTGGGGAAAAAAGAGAATAAAGTAAGAGAAGGGATAGGCAGCATTTAGAATGAGGTCCGTAAGTTTCACAACTGAAATAGCCCAGTGCTTGGGATTGTAAATTTTTGTGTGTAAGCTCTTTGGGGCAAGGAGCTGCCTGAGCCTCAGTCACAATTTATCCCTAGATTCTAACACATTACTTGACGCAAAAACAGCTGTTCCACCAAGGTCATATAAAGGAATAGATTAATGAATGTTTTCTCTCGATCTAGCCAAGTTCTGTGCCCACTGACAAGTGGCGAGTGATAAACTGGGGTATCTAGCTGCTTCCATTTGTAGCATGTTTGCCTAATGGCCTGGGGCCACCAGACAGAAACTTAGAGTAAGGTCTGTGGGCTTTCCTATCATGGCAATCAAAACATTCACAATTAGAATCTTCCACGATTCTTAGGCTAGGTCAGGTATCTGACATCTTAATCCTTTATATTCCACTAATTCGCAGTATATTTGCACAGAAGAGGACTTGCCTTGGTAGCGCTTTGCAGCGGAAACTAGTCAGAACTTCTGCCCAGAGGAAGCATGTTTCAGCCAATGATGTATTTATGGAAGTGTAACCAGCACTTCTCTCCTATGTCTTCCGAGCCTCGAGAAGGTGAATGATGTAACATTGAGGTGCTGTGTAATCGTCTGCTAACAAAGACTGCTCACCATTTGGATGATGAAGAGGTGTCTCTGATCCATCTTACTGGACACAGGGTGAGCAAAACACACTTTTATTTGTACTCTCTGCTTGGATCCTGATGCTTTTGCTGAAAATCAAATAGGAGACATCTGGAGGTGCATGGTGTGGTGGAAAAGACCCGCACCTGGGGTCAGATGGAGGGGGGAGGGCGTCACCTACACTAGGTGGGCAAGCCACATAAACTCTTGGAGCCTTGGTTTTCTCTCTGTAGATGCAGAGCAGTGTCTCTAAGACTGTTGCGCAAATCAGAACAAAACAGATACCACTCAAGAATATATGATGAAGCATTTTGAGATGAGACCCTCAGGATGAATGAAGAACAAACCTCACTGACAAGCGAGAGAAACGTTCCCAAAAGGAAGGCTGAAGGAAATACAGGTTCGTAGCTGATCACTAGGCAAGAGGCACCAGCCAGGGTTTAAGGTCAAGAATGTGTTGTTGCTTTGTTTCGGAGAAGAGATACTGCATTTCTCTTTTTCATCGGTCTACAGTTCGTTCAACAATCGTTTCCTCTCTGTGGAACGACACAAACCTGGTCAAGTTTTGGGGTGTCCGGATGGAGGCCCGGCTCAGGGTTAGGTTGTGAGCTCCAGCCGGAGTAGCTTGGCGCGGAAACCGCTGGGCAGCCAGCAGCTCTGGCGCAGGTGTCCCTGTCGCCTGCAGGGGCGCTCCCAGCCGCTCGGAGGGGCGCGAGGCTTTCGAGGGCGGGAGCGGGCCACCACAGGTGGGAGTCCAGGACAGGGAGCTCCGAAGCAGTGTTAACACCACCGATCCTAGAGGAGGCCGGGTCAGTTAAGGCCTCGGGCTGGAGATTCCCCGTACTTCAGGACGGATTCTGGGAGCAGGTGATGACCTCCGCAGACAGGACAGCCTGAGCAGCAGGGTCCGAGGACATCAAAGCCCTCTCCTGGGCGCGCGGGATGTGGGAAGGCCGGGCTGAGCCGCAGGAAAGGCCACGATGTGCAGAAAGAGGTGAAGCGACGTGGCTCCCGTCCCCAGCGTTGAAACCAGGGGTATCGATGGGATCGTAGGTCACTCTTGGGCTTGGCGGCGATTGGAGCCATTTCCCGAGCCAGAAAACGAGAGACGTTGGACAAGGGGAGGAAATTCTCACTGCCCTGAGAATCACCTAGTTTTCAGAATCACCAAGCGGGGTTCCGGGGCGCTCGGGCACAGGAGCGCCGACGCGGCACCCGGTGCCCCTCCTGCCGGAGTCCGCCGCCCCGCCGCCCCGCCGCCCCGCCGCCGGCAGGGGGCGCCCGCTCGCGGCTAAAAGGCTCGGCGGGCGGCCCGAGGCCTCAGTACACCGCGCGGCGGCCGGTGCGCGGGCCGAGCGATCAGCGCTGGGCCAGGGCGCCGCGGCCACGGCGCAGAGCGCGCGCAGCCACTCGGACGGCGAGGACCCGACGGCGGCGCCTCGGCGCTCCCTGACTCTCTCCCAGCGCCCACCCGGCAGCCGGCCCGCCCAGCCCGCCGAGCCCGCCGCGCACCCCGGGCTCCCGATGGCGCCCGAGGCCGGGGCGGCCCCGCGCGCGCGGTGCCCGCTGCCCTGGGTGCTGCTGCTCTTGGCCGCGCTGCTGCCCGTCGTGTCCCCGGCGGGGGCTCCAGGTACGCGCAGTCCCGGCCTCAGCTGCCCGACTCCCCGAGCCTCCTCGCCGCTTCTCTGTCCACGATCCGCGCATCTCCCACCCTGCCTGTTGCTCCGGGGACCGCCGTCCCGCTCTGTGCTGTGCGTGTCGTGTCACTAACCTGTGCGTCCTCATCGCTCGCGGGTCGCGGCGCGGAGGGGCGGCTGGGGACGCGGGGTCTGGGCACTTGGCACCTGGCGCATGGGAGTCGGGCGCGGGGACACCATGGGTGCTGGGGACCTCAGTGCCCTTGGTTTCAACTTTGCCGTCGAACGCCCCAGAGTCCGGAGACTCGAGCAGTCAGGCTAACTTCCTGGAGAGATTCAGGCAAAGGAAAAACAAAAAAAGAAAAGAGAAAAGCGACGCTTTGACATTGCGGTGGAGGTGGGGGTCTTATTTTTCTTTGCCCAGAATTTCCCTGTGGGCATCCTTTCCTTCAGTTCACCTGCCCGGAGGTAGGGATGCCTGTTGGAGGGTGGCACTCGGGAGACCAGAAGGGAGGCAGGGAGGCAGGACTCTTCTAGAAGCGCACGGGGGAAAGCTGCGAGCCGCCCCGGGGGGCTGTCGGGTACCCCGGCGCGCCCAAGCGTCCGCGGTGCTCGGACGGAAGCCAGTTCTCCGGGTGGGAACTGTGGAGCTGGGAGAAGACTTTGGTCTTGAGAGGAGGGAGAGAGAAAGTGGGAGAGCCTATCTGGGAGAAGCTCGCCCTTCCCGAAGACACCGGGCTGGAGATGGGAAGGATGCTTTCTTTCGGGAATGAAACGTGAGCAGCACTCTTCAGAAAATACCAGCGTGCTGGTATCAGAAGTTCTGAAGGTTTCCTGCAGAGAGTTAAAGTTTGTGGTGGGTTTTTCATCCCTAAGCCTTTGGTGGCCCTTGTTCCCACCTCCTGTGCAGGCATTTCCACACTTGAAACGGCGAGGCTTGTATTTATGCCATCAGTTTGTAGGAATCCAAGAAGTCCACATTTTTGTTGATACTATTCACTCCCAGCTGGGTTATAAAAATTCAGATGTGATTCCAAGGAAGGCTACTTGCTTGATGATGCTATTTAGTGTCCTTATTGCCCTTTTAAAAAGGGGAAATGAGGGACGGTTGGGGGGGGTCACGTCTTGCAGTTCTTTATGGTGGGTACCTCTGCAGCTGGTTCATGCTGCATGGTGGGATGCCCGAAGTCACTTGTTCCTAAAAGGCAGGACCAGTGGTAGATTTTGTTTTCCTCTCTCAACAATCTCTAGGAAAGCATTCACTGAATATTTGGTGCAGTAGTTAACAAGAATAAAGCTATTTTAAAGCCTTTCGACTCCCCCACCTACAACTCATGGCTTTTTTCCCCCCACTAAATTAAGTTTTCTGAATGTTGGAAGAGTTATTGTTTCAGAAAATGGGCCGGAGCTGGAAGTAATGCTAACCTGGCTTCATGATGATTCCAGCTTCACTCCTGCTGGATTCCTCTGCCACCTGCCCAGTGGGTTACATCTGCGTGTGCCTGGAGTTAGGGTTCTGTGTGGCAGCTCCCGAAATGCTATGCCCTCACTTGCCTTCTGCTCTGTAAATTCACTGAGCTGTGGAATGTGGGAGCTGGAATGCTTGCTGGCACTTCGCTCGACTGTGTTGACGTGGGACTTGCAGGAAAATGATGATCAGACTAGAAATGGACCAGCACACTTTGAAATGAATATCTACTGCCTTTAAATGAAATAGTAGAAGGAAAGGAAGAGATATAATCTGCAGATAGCTCCCCACTGCTGTGAAAGAAATCATGGGGCACATAATTTATTTCATCTGCTCCTCTGGAAGGCTTCCTGTCTGTCCTGCCGTACATAGTTGTAGTCGCTGTTCCAGACTTGGATTCTGGGTCTGATAGCAAGGCCATGGGCACACCGCTCCTTCTCTGGCTGAATCAACACATGGGCCCAGCTAGCTGCCTGAGTCAAGCCTTCCCCTGCTCCCGAGACCCTGGGCGCCAGAATCCTTGTAATGAAAGCACCCAGAGCCACTCTAAATGGCAGGCCACCACAGCTCAGAGGAACTTTCCTTAAAACAGAGGAGATTTGCAGGGCACACAAAAGATCAAAAGAAACCCTTTACCTTGGTGGTCCATTAAAACATAAACCAAAATAAGCAAGTGATGTCTCCAACATCCATCCCTACAATAAACTACTGAGCAACCATTGAGATTACAGTGGCACTTGCCAGTCTGATAGGATACATATCTCTAAAAATGTGAGGACACACACTCATATGTATTTCTAGCAGTTCTCTTAGGGTAGTTATGGGTGACTTTAATTTTTTTCTTTAGAACCTAAATATCCTTTCAGGGAATTTGCAAGGTCAAAACTATCTTCAAAGAAATGGCAAGATACCGTTTGCCTTTTTTTTTTTAACCGTGTTGATGTTTGCTGCAAAGGTAGAAAGCTTGGTGGGTGAAACCGCTGGTATTTTAGGGTGAATTGAGGTTTTGGTGCCATAATGAACGAATAGTCATTGAAATGAAGAAGAGATATGCCAGTTTCAGTTACGAATGTCCTGGTGCAACAGTAAAAATTATTAATTTCACAAATCTCTACCCTTGAATGCATGTCTTTTTAATATTTTGTGGGAAGGAACAGGAAAGGGACATAAATTACTTCTGCAGACTGCCCAAGTTCAGTGATAATCCTGAAGAAAAATCATGAGGAAAATCCTGGTAATCCTGAGGTAATCCTAAGGAAAAGCTCTTGTGTGATAGTTTGAGTTGTGAACTGAACTAGCTTCTTTTTTCATGGCACACCATATTTACCAGAAAGAATGACCACAAACTTGCGTATTTGGCAGACATCTTCTCAAAGATGAACAAGGGGACCTGTCACTTCTAGTAAAATAACTGATAGTATGTCTTGTCAGTGATAAAATTTGAGCTTTCAGACGAAAATTGGAATTTTGCCAAGTCATCTCCAATATCATTTGAAAGCTTCCCAATGCTTAAAAACTTCTCTAACAATATCAGTGGTGAGATAAATGAATGTGATGGTTTAAATATTGTCTTATAAAAATGTGTCAGCATTTAGATGACCTGCATAACCAAGTGAACCAGTAAATTCCAAATGACCAATGCATAAAGTTACCAAATCTTGCCTAGCTAAAAGTTCCAGCCAAAGTGCAAGAGAACCCAATGGATCTTTCATGTAACAAAGCGTGGAAAACTCTTTATACAGTTTCAGATTCTACATCACAACCAACCTTGAAGAAACTGCTACTTGATGAGTTTTGGTGTAGTAGCAAAGATTTTCCAAAAAGATTCGTGAGGCTGTTAAGATACTTTTCCAACTACAGAGCTGTGTGAAGTTGGATTTTCTTCAGGCACTTCAACTACAACATATTATAATGGACTGAAGATGTAAGCAGCGAAGAGATCCTGTTGTCTCCTATTGAAGAGATGTGCCAAAGTGTAAAACCATGCCACCCTTCCATTTCTTTTTGTTTTGGAAAACAGTTATTTTTCATAAAATATAAGTTTTTTAATGCCAATATGAAATGGCTTACTGCTGCTATTTTAAAATGATTTAATGCATTCAGAGGAATGCATGCCTAGTTTATATTTCTGGTTAGTAGATCACAACAGATAAAACCAACATAAATATAACCTCTGGGAGATGGTCATTAATTTAAGAGTAGACAGGAATCCAGAGAAGAGGAAGTTTGATAGCCACTGGGATTGAAAGGGGAAGTAGATCCTCCATCAAGATGCCTGACTCTGAGACTCAGTGCAGTGTCCTTCACATGCAGTATGGCCAGCCTTGGGCCAGCTAGTCAGTCTCCATAGTCCAAGTGAATGGAAAGATTCTTTCCCTCTGCAAAGTCTTCAAGGGTCTTCCTATGGCCCAATCTATGCCCAGCTCTGCAGGGTTTCCCACTTACTTTTGTCCTCCTTGAGCAGAAAGGATGGATATACCCTTTCCTTTTGTCTTGTGCATTGGAGCCCACCCAGATGAAAGAAATGTTTAATTCATCAACTGAGCATGCAATTTGTTGCTGTGGAATCAGAGGTTATAAGAGAATTTCAGAATGATGATTCATGTCCTTGAGGAGTTGTCACCGGATGGTTCCAGAGGATTATCAATATGTCTTCCCAGGGCCATTCCCAACTCATATCTCTAGTTGAGTTATAAAGCCCAATTTCCTGAAAACAGGCAGGGGAGGAGGTGAGGAGTGTGTGTGTAGAGGGGGGTTGTATTAGTTTCTTATTTATTGTTGTAACAGTTTATCACAAATTTAGTGGCTTAAAACAACACAAATTTATTATCTTGTAAGTCTGGAAGTCTGAACTCTGAAATAGGTCTCACTGGGCTAAACGAAGGGTTGTGTTCCTTCTGCAGGGTCTTGGAGAGAATCTGGTCCTTACCTTTTCAGGCTTCTAGAGGTGCCCACATTCTTCTAGCAGCCTCTCCCAGCAGTCCTGTCACTCTGCTCCTTCCCACACCTGACCTTCTGTGACTCTGACCTTCTTGTCTCCCTCTTTCACTTATGAGGATCCTTGTGATTCTATTGGACTCACTGGAATAATGCAGGATAATCTCTCCATCTCCAGGTCCTTTACTCAGTCACATCTGCAAAGTCCATTTTGCCACATGAGGTCACATATTCACAGGTTCTGGGGACTGGGGGATGCCCATCATTGGAGGCTGCTATTCTGCTACTGCAGGTGAGGGTTGGAGGGGAGGCTAAAAGCAAACATTTCAGGAAGGACCCCATCACCTGTCACTGAATGAGGAGCAAACATTTCTTCATGGTTCCTATGGAACTGGGGATTTCTTAAGTTATCATTAAGTCTCTTATCAGGACATTTTATTTCAGTCTGAAAATATAGAGGCGAGTATTTAAAGGTATAAAAATGAAGAAGAGAAAACATACATATACTTACTTGTTAATCCATAGAATATTTACGTTGGAATATATCCAAACCTGAAATTTTAGGTGACTTTGACAAGAGCTGGGTAGCTGGGGGCAGGGACAGATATTGCTTATTTCTTTTATCAGTTTTAGTAAGCACATATTAGGGCATATGGATAGAGGTATTGGTTATACACATAAGCTAACATCTTTTCCTTCCTTCTAGAATTTATCCTTGTCTTGTTGCAAAGAGTATGAATTTAATTCTGTTTTTGGGAATTGTGTTATTATTGATTTTATTAAGGAAATTTCTCCAGTATGGGCCAGATGGTTAAAATTTAGAAATTTTGAAAAAGGAATCTGTGCCACTGAGAGGTGACGTCATGAGGAAGACACATTCCTCCCTCCTCCCCCCACCTTTTCCTCTCGGCCCCGAGGGCGGCCGCGCTTGCGCCCAGCGGCCCTTAGAGGGCGCTGCTGGCCTTGTGGCGGCGTTTCCACAGCCAGCGGGCCCCTTGCACTGCCGCCCCTGCCGCGGTGGCTTTACAGAGATAAGAAAATTAGGATAAACGTGCAGTTATCTGCTTTGGGTTTCCCTTAATGTTTGCCTTTTGTCAGCTTTGCTCCTCATTGAAGCTTCCTTCAGACAGTAAGTCAGGAAGGACAAATCATGTGTTAAGATTGGAATTGAGCGCTTGTTAGTAATGATCCTTGGCGAGGGGGAGCATGAAAGCCTAAAGCCAAAGCACAGGTCGGCAGCCCTTCAGCCCTGGGGGACCCTTGGCGTCTCTGCCGGCGCCCCAGAACTGCAGCAGCTGGAAGACGGGGAGGGACAAGGGACTTTGGAGGAGGACACGGACCTCTTGAGCACCGCGAGTCAGTTTTGAATGAGTTGGTTAATCAGTCTCAAGTTTCTCCCCGTTGACCTCTCAGGATGCTTTTTGTATCTGGGGAGAGTAATGCGCGATCTAAGGCTGATTTCTGAGTCTAGCAGAATAGCTGGAGAGCTGCTCGTGTTATTAATCACATTTGCCGGCTGTGGCCCCTTGTATGTGGAGGAAATGATTAAATTATAATAGCATCATAATCTGTATGGTACACTCTACACAATTCTACTTTCATTTTTACGTGGAGTTCTTCAGTGTGCATTTTAAATTCTTTTTAATACTAACTGGCAGTTAAAAGTGCCACAAAGTTTAACATTCATTTCTATGTCATGCCATCTGATTTTCGTGGCAACCTCGTGAAGTTGGTAACATCCTCCCCTCACCACAAGGGAACTGGGTTCCCATGAGTTCGCTGGCTTTCCCAAAGTCCTGTAGTTTGTGGTATCCCGGGATTTGGACCCCAGTCTTTTATATCCACATCCTCTGTGCTTCCTGCAGGCTAATCCAGCCCCTGTTTGGGTGTTTGCTGAAATCCCCGTGTTTTCTCCTTTGGGCTGGCAGTGGGAGCTGGTACCACCACTTTTGATTGGCTCGGAATGCCCTTCTAAGTCTACACTGCAGTCACACTGCCATTGGCTGTTGAGAAATGATTCTGTCACACACCGAAGCATGTTGAACTCTAGTAGGGGTTAAGTTCAGATGAGGTTGTAGTGAACCTGTTCCCTGTTACAAAATCTATTTGGCATTGGGTACAAGCTCAATCTTCATGGCAGGCAGTGTCCCTTCCTTAGTGACTCCTGTTAAAACTTGCCCTTGAGGGAACCCTCCTACACTGTTGGTGGGAGTGCAAACTGGTGCAGCTGCTCTGGAAAACAGTATGGAGGTTCCTCAAAAAGTTGAAAATAGAGCTGCCTTACGACCCAGCAGTCTCACTACTGGGTATTTACCCTAAAGATATAAATGTAGTGATCAGGGTCACATACACCAAAATGTTTATAGCAGCAATGTCCATAATAGCCAAACTATGGAAAGAACCTAGATGTCTAGATGTCTATCAGTAGATGAATAGATAAAGAAGATGCGATATATATGTATATATACACACATATATATATATATACACATGTATACAGATATATATAATTCCTATATATAGGAATACTATGCAGCCATCAAAAATGAAATATTGCCATTTGCAATGACGTGGATGGAAATACAGGGTATTACGCTAAACGAAATAAGTCAATCAGAGAGAGACAACTGTCATGTGCTCTCTCTGGTATGAGGAATTTGAGAGGCATGACAGGGGTTCGTGGGGGGTACAGAGGGAAAAAATGAAAAAAGATGGGATCGAGAGGGAGACAAACCACAAGAGACTCTTAATCTCAGAGAAAAAACTGAGGGCTGCTGAGGTGGGGAGGGGGGATAGGAGAGAGGGATGGTGTGGCTGGGTTATGGACATTGGGGAGGGTATGTGCTATGATGAGCGCTGTGAATTGTGTAGGACTGATGATTCACAGACTTGTACCCCAAAGCAAGTAATATACTATATGTTAATAAAAAAATAAAGATTAAAAATTTTTTAAAAGATTTTTTAAAATAATTTTTTTAATTTTTAAAAAGGATCTTTTTAAAGACTTAAAAAAAAAACTTGCCCTTGAGATCCATGCTCTGTGTCTAGTTAGTTACAGAAACCCTCAGAGTTTAATAGAGTGGTTGTCTGTGGATGCCTGATCCTTATGATGGAGCCTGTCAGCCTTGTATTGTAACCCAAGGTTCCCAGAATTCAAGTTTGTTTACAGCAGACCATTTAAATCAAGGAACACTGCTGACAGACATTAGTTGTTAATCTATGTCACCTCATAGAGGTGAGAAGACTGTAAGAGCATTATTGTTAAGGTGTTTGGAACTTCCCAGAAAACAGTATTCTCTAAACGCTGGGATTTGTCTTTTAGGGATTATTTTATTGGGTTCCATCTCTTCACCCACATTTGCTTCACCTGACTCAGCTGCTGATTTGCACTGTGTGAGTTTGGGCGGCTCATAATTCTGCAGGCTTGTTTCTCATCTACAAAGTGAGGGGATCGGACTATAGACATGGCTAAGGGTCCCTTCTGATGATAACTTTGTGTGATTCTCCATTTAAAGGGCATCCATCCATCCATCCATTCATTCAGTCAGCATTAATACATGTCAGATGCAGAGATACCAATCTAAAAAACACAGTCCCTCTGACCAGAAGGCATAGGCGGAGGGGAGTAGGGGAGGGAATGCACACAGTGCGGTGCATATTAGGACAGTCCCTGGGGGTGGGGGGAATTGGATTGGACATCCAGGACAGCCATATTTGAGCTGGGTTTTGAGGAGAGGAGTGGGCATTACTTAGGGAAGGAGAGCAAGGAAGGACATTTCAGGTGAAGGAGAACCATGCCGTGTGTGAAGGCACAGAGAGGCAAAGAGCATCGTGACAATTTTGAAGAAATATGCATTTCTGGTGGATCCTGCAAAGTGGCCCCTGTGGGAACGGTTGCATTCAGGGCTGGAAGGACAGCCCTACTAGATGGTCCAATGACCATTGAAGGAGTGCGCACAGTGGGAGGTCGCACAGATGCTGATTGGAGGACAGTGAAGGAGTCAGGCTAGAGGGGAGGGGGTTCTTTTATATCTTCTGATTTATTTGAGATTTGGGAGGTTTCTCCTTACTTTATAGACCAAGCTGATAGCTCCTAACTACTATCTTTACCTTCAGTACTATCTGAAATATTCTAGCATAGCACAACCCGATCTTGGAATGGGTTCCAAGTTACCATGAGTCTCATGCCTCCACATGTGGGTAGATTATAGTTAAGATGGGGGAGCTAAACAGTTGAATACAAAGGCTTTGGGGTCAAGGGTGGTTCCGGGGATGGAATTTAGTTTCCAAGGGAAAAAACGGTGTCAGTAATTTTAGGAGTTCATGGGGGCAGCAGTGGTGGGTAACTTGGGAAGGAGAAAATCAATGGATATTATTTATGCAGGCTCTTAGAGTCTAAATAGTGACACTCCGTTCAAAGGCCACCTAAGCATCTACTCGTTCTGGGGGTCTGAAGGCTGTTATGTGGTGGACAGGTGGTTGGTTAGATCCAACAAACACAGATTGAGAAGGCAACTGTGCTGTCCTTGGCACAGGGTGGATGGCGGGTTCCATAGCACCAGCTCTATGGCTACACTAGGTGGCATTGCAGTGAGAGGTTGGGTGCACCACAATGGCTAACTTGGGAGGACGCCATGTTTGTCTGGGGTGAAATCCCTCTGGCAGTCACTGCAGCCAGAACTCACAGCGCTGGGCAGGGGAAGAGGCCAGGGACCCCGACAATCAGGTGTGGTCTCCTAGGAGCTTGGGAGCAGCAACCTCAGCCAGGCCAGGCGATGGCAGCCTTCTGAAGACCCCGGCCAGGGGCTGCTGTTGGCCAGATGATGGCTGGGCAGACTGCCTTCTTAGTGGCACCATCTTATGACAGCAGAGTTTTATAAAATAAAGTCCCCCTAGAGAGACGTGGTGGTGCCACACAGCTGCTTCCACCTAGAAAACAGAAAGCTTCGGGAAGCCTGTTCCACAGTGAGACTGGTGTGATATGCAGGGCCGTGGCTCAGTTTCCGAGGGTGCATTCAGCGATCCTTTATTAGGAGTCTACCCCGGGGGTGCTCTATTCCCCAAGCATCTGGATTAGGATTTCGGACTCCACTGTAGGCACAAAGGACTATTTCTCAAGAACGGCTTTTTAAAGTGTCATCTTTGAGGTGGTTGTAGTCACATGCAATTGTAAGAAAAAATGCAGTGATCTCCTGTATCCTTTCCCCAGTGTCTCCCAAAGGTGACAGCTTGTATAACTGTAGTGCAGGGTCTGGCAGGCAGCTGATATCTCTACCATCCACTACTGTTCCCATCTCACCAGTGTGACCTGTGGCTTGTGTGGGTTCCTGCATAATTTTGCCATGTGTGTATGTGCGTTCACCTTCCTTCTTACCTAACTCCACCTCACCCTTGGCAATCACCAACCATTCTCCACCTCTATAATTCTGGCATTTCGAGAATGTCATATAAATGGAACTATGGAATATGTCACCTTTTGAGATTGGTAAAAGCCTATTTTTAAGAAGTATTTTCACCCATTCTGCTTGAGATCACTACAGTTAGCTTGCCGGTGTTTTTGTATGTTCTGAGATCTCATGGTATGTAATTTGGCATAGCAGGAAAGTACTGCTTGCCACCCTGGTCCAGGCCACCTTATCGGGATTACTGCAAGAACCTCCTCATTGGTTTCCCTGCTTTGGCCCTCTCTCCCTATATCCTATTCTCAAAACAGGAGTTCTTACTTCATGTGATGCATGAAGTCATAGAAGTCACAGTAGCTCCCCATCTCTCTTAGATAAAAACCCAAATCCCAACAAGTTTTCAGGGCTACACATAATCATCTTCTATACCACACCCTCCCTCACTGTCAGCTCCAGCTCCTTGGCTTCCTTGCTGGTTCTGTAATGTGCTGGGGATCTTCCACCCCCAGTGCCTTTGTATTTACTGTTCCCTCTGCCTAAACAACTTTCCATAAACATCTATGGGTACATTTCTCACTGTCTCCAGATTCTTTATGCAACATCTCATGAGGCATTATGTGACCACTTTCTCCCCAGTTTAACAGTGCAATCCTATCCCTACCCCCCAACACTTCTTATCCTGGCTTAATTTTCTCCACAACCTTTAGCCCCACCTGATAGTTCATGTACTTTGCTTTTGTAGTTGATAATTGGCTATTGTCCTCCATTGCACTATAAGCTCCATGACAGCAGGACATTTTGTTAGTTTTATTCACTGAAGTCTCCTCATTGCCTAGAATGATATGCTGTCTGCAGAGAGAAGATGCTTAATAAATATTTGCTGAATGGCTGGTATTGATGTGTGCTTTCTTTGGTATTGATTACATGTGGTATACACCAAATATATTTATGTACATGACCTGATAAGAACAGGATACGTGGGGGTGGCAAGTGTGGGGCAGTGTCCTGCCTCCATCTTACTGTGACATTGTGAGGTCAGACCCTGATTTTTGAAGAGTGTTGGCTTGTGTTGGAAGTCCATCAGCAGCTGGAGAATTATATTTCATGGCATACCAGTTTCCAAGTGCTGCCATAACAAAGGATTGCAAACTGGGTGGCTTTAAACAACAGAGATTTATTCTCTCATAGTTTTGGAGGCTGGAAGTCTGAAATCTGTAAGGCAGGATCATATTCTGTCTGAAGGCTCTAGAAAAGACTCCATCCTTGTCTCTTCTTAGTGACTAGTGGTTTCCAGCAATTCTTGATGTTCCTTGGCTTATAGATGTGTCACTCCATTCTCATGTCCCCTTTGTTATATGGTCTTCTCTCTGAGTCTTCTTATAAGGGTAGTGGTCACAATGGATCATGGCTAAACTTAATCAAGCATAACGTCATCTAAACTAGATTATATCTGCAAAAACCCTATTTCCAAATCACATTCACAGATATTGGGCCTTAGCCCTCAGCATAGCTTTTGGGGAGACACAGTTCAACCCACAACATATGGTATGCCTACCAACACAATTCTTTTTCAGTAGGTGAAAGAATTCTTGCAGCTTCCAACAGTGGGCCATAGTTGAGCCGTAGGAAGACATGAGTCACTGTGTTGTACTCTGTGCTGAACTGTCAACCCAGAGTTCCAAAGACCTACGCACATTCAATTCTCCTAATTCATAGATCAAACCTGGCTGAATCCTTCATAAAGTAAGTCATTAAGTAATTAATCATATCTTCTGTGACCAGTGACTATGCTAGGCTCTGAGGCACAGGGATACAAAGACTAATAATGAAATCAGGATTGATGTAGCAATAAGTAATGGCATCGAATGTGATGTGTAGCAATATAGGATCATCTAGTACTTTCTAATTAACTTCTACTCATCAGATATACAGTTAAGTTCCAAATGTTTTTATTTTTTTTTCAGTGTTCCAAGATTCCTTGTTTATGCACCACACCCAGTGCTCAATGCAATACATGCCCTCCATAATACCCACAACCAGGCTCACCCATCCCACTTCCTCTCCCTTCCAAAACCCTCAGTTTGTTTCTCAGAGTCCACAGTCGCTCATGGTTCATCTCCCCCTCTGATTTCCCCCAATTCACTTTTCCTTTCCTTCTCCTAATGTCCTCCTTGTTATTCCTTATGTTCCACAAGTAAGTGAAACCATATGATAATTGACTCTCTCTGCTTAACTTCTTTCTTTTTTTTTTTTTTAAAGATTTTATTTATTTATTTGACAGGGCAAGATCCCAAGCAGGCAGAGAGGCAGGCAGAGAGAGGGAAGCAGGCTCCCCGCTGAGCAGAGAGCCCAATGCGGGGCTCGATCCCAGAACCCTGAGATCATGACCCAAGCCGAAGGCAGAGGCTTAACCCACTGAGCCACCCAGGCGCCCCATGCTTAACTTATTTCACTCAGCACAATCTCCTCCAGTCCTGTCCATGTTGATACAGAAGTTGGGTATTCATCCTTTCTGATGGATGCATAATACTCCATTGTATATATGAACGATATCTTCTTTATCCGTTCGTCTGTTGAAGGGCATCTTGACTCTTTCCACAGTTTGGTGATTGTGGTCATTGCTGCTATGAATATTGGGATACACATGGCCCTTCTTTTCACTGCATCTGTATCTTTGGGATAAATACCCAGTAGTGCACTCTTTCTGTGAAGTTGGCATTATCCTGGTCCCCAAACCAGACAAAGACCTATCAAAAAGGAGAATTTCAGAGCAATATCCCTGATAAATATGGATACCAAGATTCTCAACAAGATCCTAGCTAATAGGATCTAACAGTACATTGAAAAGTTTATCTATACCATGACCAGGTGGGATTTATCCCTGGGATACAAGGGTGGTTCAACATTCGCAAATCAATCAATGTGATAGAACAAATCAATGAGAGAGAAGAACCACGTGGTCCTCTCAATTGATGCAGAAAAAGCATTTGACAAAATACAGCATCCGTTCCTGATTAAAACTGTTTAAAGTATAGGGATAGAGGGAACATTCCTCAACTTCATAAAATCTATCTATGAAAAACCCACAGTGAATATCATTCTCAATGGGGAAACACTGACAGCCTTCCCTATGAGATCAGGAACGTGACAAGGATGCCCACTCTTGCCACTGTTGTTCAACAAGTTCTGAATGTTTTTACACTGATATACATAGAATTATAAGATCAGCAGGAGAAATCAGTAAATTTGTGTGAGGACTTTTCCTGGTGGTCTCACCTGAATATTCACTCAATCTTTATTTTTTTCCTGTTCAATAAAATTTGGGATGCACCACTATCTTTCTCTTATCTAGACTATAGTCTCTAGTCGAGACTTCTAGGTGATGAGGTGAGGCAGCCCTGCTCTCTCACAGACTATCTAATTGTGGACATTCTTTATGTCATAGAAAAATGTCATGTCCTTTTTTCTGTTGTAACATGTGCCCTGGCCTGCTCTGTTTTTTCACATTTCCTACCCCATCCAACATTTGCCTTCTATTATTTTCTGATAGACTGGGAGAATTAAAACCACTTTTTGTGGTTCATAACTCTCAGAATCCACACATGTACCTGCAGATATCTGAGCAAACCAGGGCCAAGAGGAGGAGAAAATAGAGGCAGAGGACACTATGCTCCCCAACTTCCTTGAGACACAGGCTGATCTTATTTTATAGTTGTGTCATCACCACATTTTGACTCTAATACCTAGGAAGGAAGAAGTCTTGGAGATGAGACATAGGGTATTGTCTGAGCAGCTTAAGTGTCTCTCTCGAGGAACATGAGGATTTTGAACTAAGTCTCTGGGATGAGTTCTGTGGGGTCCACTGATGCTCTGAAATTATAAAGAGTTATTATTATAGGAAGCAATTCAGAGCATCCTCAGGGTTAAAAGGCAGGCTGGGTTAGACTCACAGAAACGCCTTGATTAAATTTCCTCTTAGAATTCAAGCTGTGAGACTCTTTTTTTTTTAAAGATTTTATTTAATTATTTGAGAGAGAGACAGTGAGAGAAAGCATGAGCAAGGAGAAGGTCAGAGAGAGAAGCAGACTCCCTGTGGAGCTGGGAGCCCAATGCAGGACTCAATCCCGGGACTCCAGGATCATGACCTGAGCCGAAGGCAGTCGTCCAACCAACTGAGCCACCCAGGCGTCCCAAGCTGTGAGACTCTTAAGCATAGGAAACAAACTGAGGGTTGCTGGAGGGGACAAGGGTGGGGGGATGGGGTAACTTAGTGATGGAGGGCATAAGGATGCAATGAGCACTGGGTATTATATAAGACTGATGAATCACTGACCTCTACCACCAAAACTAATAATACGTTATATGTTAATTGAATTTAAAATAAAAATAAATAAATTTAAAATAAGAATTCAAGCTGCAGAAAGCACTGGTTAGGTCTCCCACACATGGGGGAAATCTCTGGCAAAGACCCTCCTTGAATCTCACAAATGTTGTACTTTGCTCTCTGATCATCCTGACTTGAGAAAGTCTTCCTTTCCTCACCCTCTGAGCCCTGATAATGTTCATAATTAGTAGCATTCAGTTGATATTAAATGTCTGATACCCTTACTCTTTTTATCATGCATGAGTACAGTGCTTCCCTCCGAAGCCTGAAGATCACTGCCTTCCTTACACAGCTGTGAATTTATTCACTTGTATTCCCAGGGCAGCAACTTTCATACTAACTCTGTGTCACCCAGCTGAGGAATACATTCACGGAGATATACCTTTGAAGAGGGGGGAATGTGGGGAATTTGACTAGGTAGATCTGTCTAATCATGGAAACTACTGAAGACTGTTTTAGGCACAGAATTGATAGGCAGATTGAAAAGGGGAAGTTGACCAGATTACCTAAATTTCCTTTCAACTTTTAAGATTTTAAAATTTAATCCAAAGACTATTTCCTGAGGAAAATGAAGACCCCAAGCCCACTCCTGCTATGTGAGGAGGGAGAACTGACCAAGAGCCGAGGTACTGGGAATTATGCCCAGTCATTTTCTATTGGGTTTTAATTGGTGACATCATCCCCTCTGTGGCTCTTCTGCCTCCCACATTAGTTGAGTGCCTTATGATTTTCTTTCACATTTTATTGTTCCATCAGTCCTTGAGGATAGCTGTAGAAGAGGAAGTAATTCAGTTTTATATTTTCCAAGAGAAACTTTGATAACCTATTTCTTTTGTTTTAGGCCCTTCGTCCTGAAAGTCTTTCCACTTCTGTCCTCCAAGATGCAACTTTTTCCCTTGTTCTCCTCTTTATAACTAATGGTTCAAATTAAAATGTCTTCTTTCCAGTCATTCTTCAGATATCTATATTCTTTGGGTCCCACTGGGGATGTCTTGTACACTGTTGGATACACTGAAGCTCAAAGGAAAAGCCAGGGGTGCCTGGGTGGTTCAGTCAGATAAGCATCTGCCTTCAGTTCAAGTCATGAATTGGGGGCCTGGGATCAAACCCCTCATCGGGCTCCGTGCTTAGTATGGAGTCTGCTCTTCCCTTTCCCTCTGCCCTGTACCCTAGTCATGCTTTCTCTGTCTCTCTCTCTCTCTCAAATAAATAAAATCTTAAAAAAATAGGGAAAGCCGGGGCGCCTGGGTGGCTCAGTGCGTTAAGGCCTCTGCCTTCAGCTCAGGTCATGATCCTGGGGTCCTGGGATCGAGCCCTGCATTGGGCTCTCTGCTCGGCAGGGAGCCTGCTTCCCTTCCTCTCTCTCTGCCTGCCTCTCTGCCTACTTGTGATCTCTGTCTGTCAAATAAATAAATAAATAATCTTAAAAAAATAGGAAAAGCCAGGACTGGAGTTATGAATTTGGGAGCCATGATTTTATGGATGGCATTTGCAATCATGGATTAGATGTGCTAAGGAGGGAGAGAAGACAAAGGGGGGTGCATGCAGAGAAGAGATAGGGGCAGAAGCTGGATTCTGGAGTACTCTAACATTTGAGTTCTGGCAAAGGAGACCAATGATGTGGAAGAGAAACCAGGGAGGATGGTGTCCTGGAAAGCAGGTGACAGTGGGGTCAGGGAAGACAGAAGAAGAGGTACTTTGAAGAGAACCCCTCAGCTGTCATTGGAAGTAGATAGAGTAAGTCAAGGACCAAGAGATGAGTGTTTGGCAACATGGACTCTTCCTAGTATTTGTAAGAGTTCACTTAGCACAATGAGCTCAGGTATCACCATGAATCTGGTGTCACCAGTATCTTTCAGTTTTGTTTTTCTTTTAAAGTAGGCTCCATGCCCAGTGCAGAGCCCAGTGTAGGGCTCAAAGTCACAACTGTGAAATCAAGACCTGAGCTGAGTTCAAGAGTTGGACACTCAACCAACGGAGTCACCCAGGCACCCCAATAACTTACAGTTTTATAACTTTAGTTCTGATTTCTGTCCAGGCCTTCATTTATCTCTTTCAGTTGTAACTGCAGCTGAGAGGCAACAAAGAGTAGTATAAAGAGCGTTGTCTTTGGTTTTGGATTTGTCTTGGTTTTAACACCATAACTTACTAACTGTGTGTCCTTGGGGAGTCACTGAACTCTATGAGACTCAGTTTCCTCATTTATAAAAATGGGGATACCAAAGCACAGTTGATAAGTTTTTATGGAGATTCAAGAGCTGATAGTCATGGTAATCTAGAACTCTTTTTAATCACCTCTGAGTCCCCAGTGCCTAACTCAGAATCTGACACATGGTAGGTATTCAACATATGTCTGTTGCAGAAATAAATGAGATGTCTGACTCTTACTAAATAGGTAAATAACAAATATTCATTACTTTTTTTTTTCTTTACTTCCCTCTCTATTTTTTCTTGATTACATATGACCCCACTACAAAACCTAAACTCCTTGTTCATGAAGTGTGTTGAGCATTCTTTCCTCTTTATTGAGAGATTGTTTGCCCATGCCTTTATTCATAACATTAACTGATTATCTAAAATATTAATTTTTAAAATATGAGAGCATATTTTAAAAGATGATTATTAGTAGTAGTCTGGGTTGTCATTGGGCCCATGTGGTCATTGGCTTCTGGTCATGTCTGTCGCATTTACTCTGTTTCATACCTGTCTCTCCACAACATTTGCTTGGCTTATCTTCTAAGGGTATTTTTCAGGGAGCTTTCTGAGTAAGATGAGTGGCGATTTCAGTGACAGTAATACCCAAGTGTTTAACATAGTTAGACAATGACTTTCACATTTTGGGAAAAGGAATGAATTTTCAGGGAGTTTTTTTTGGCTGGCATGTCAAGCAGTTTATAGTAGGCTGAATTTAAGCTGGACTAGCAAACAATGGTAATTCTTTGAGAAACTATTCCTCAGTTGCGAATTGAATTTGAAGAATGTGCAAAAGATCCCACAAAAACCTGGAAAGTACTGGTGTCTAGTGGGATCTCTGATGACGGTCAACAGTAGGCATGAGCTCTGTATTCCTTTTCAATCCATAGGTATTTTCGCTTCTCGGTCTCTTGTTTTCTTACTTTTTTTTTTTAAATAAATATATCTGTCCAATAACTCCAGTTCCATTTCCCTAAATCATTCTGGAAAGCTGATGGTTTATATCGGGAAACATTCTTGTCTTTTCTCTGGAAGAGTAGCTTTTGCTTATATTAGTTCCTGAACAAAACGGCCAAGAGCTTTAAAACTTTAAATCCTAACAATCAAATTCTGCCAGCTTTGTGGGTTAAGTTTACTCTAATTTTTGGCTGCATCATTTTCTGGACAGATGTACTGACTCAAGTCTGTGGCATACTGACAAATAAAGTATTGACATTGTCAAAATCAAATTCCCAGACCAGGTCCCTTAACAACAACAACAGAAATAAATTAAGTTAAAACAAAGCAGCCCTCACTTAGAAATCAAGAGAAAAAGTGGCTTGATTTTATGGGTCCAGAAATGATGACACCAGGTAGCAATGGACTGGGTACTAACGGCATAATATCTGATAAACGCTGGCTAAACAGGTAAGAGAATTGTTTATCTCACTCATCAATAATCTCAGGAGCATAGAGGCTAACCAGGTTCTTTCCATTTTTCTAGTCTGCCATCCTAGGCTGGGCCATTACACCCAGGCTTGTCACCTCATGTTCCAAAATGGCTGCTGCCTGGTTAGGTGTCATGTTGACATCCCACGGGGGAATAAAGGAAGGTACAAAAGGTCAAAAGCACAAGACAGCGGGTCCTATCCCCTTTATAACACTTTCCTGGAAATGATAGCAGTAACTTCCTCTTAAGTGTCATTGGCTAGAATGGATCACATGACCACCCATGGCTACTGGGAAGGCTGAAGGATCATGGATATTTAGCATCCCAGTTTCTATTGTGGAAGAAGTCAAGGGAGGAAGAAGCCAGAAATGGATCTGCCATGACACTTTCTGAATTTAGTGCAAGTTTTAAACTGTCATAAATTAGTTGGGAAACTGGCCATTCTTGAGTGAAACTAATAAAAATTCAACTTAAAACATCTCAGAAGACATCTTGAGGGAGAAGGCAGATTCACTTTAAGAGTATTCTTTGGGCTTGATCATTTGATTTTAGTTTTTCCACTTGCTGCTTGTTTTGAAACAATTCCTTGCTGCTTCATTTTGTTGTCCATTTTGTGTGTTTTCCTGCTTTATAGATCTTCCCCAAGGTGGCTGACAGGGAGGAAGGAAGATAATGAAAGGGATTTATGTGAGGTAAACTATATTAACACATATTCTGCCTCTACAATACAAATAAACAATATAATACAATACAAATACAATACAGTACAAATAAACAATACAATAAACAATACAATACAATACAAATAAACAACCCCCAATACAATATACAAATATACAATACAATACAATTACAATACAAATAAACAACCTAGAATCTAGAACATTCTCGGGACGCCTGGGTGGCTCAGTGGGTTAAGCCTCTGCCTTCAACTCAGGTCGTGGTCCCAGGGTCCTGGGATCAAGCCCCGCATCGGGCTCTCTGCTCGGCGGGGAGCCTGCTTCCCCCTCTCTCTCTGCCTGCCTCTCTGCCTACTTGTGATCTCTGTCTGTTAAATAAATAAATAAAATCTTAAAAAAAAAAAGAATCTAGAACATTCTAGGCAGAAATTTCCCATAGGAAACCATAAACCCTTGAGGGTAGTGAGATGGCATTTGAATGACAGCCTTTTTTGGGTGCAGGTGGCCTTGGGTGGGAGCTTGGGGGTCAACTCCTAAGGAGAAAGGGACACAGGAAAGAAAGTACAGCCCATGCAACACTGGGGATCTTTCCTTGGGAAGTTCTCATGTCCTGGCAGGAGTGCTGGGCAGCCTAGGGCATGGCCAGCTTATGTGCAACACTACCACGCCCCCTTGCCCCCCACCCCCACCTCCACCCCACCCCACAACCCAGGGAAGCAGGTTACCAAAGCTACATATGAAGATGCCTCTTTCTGTGACATGTAGCCACCTGAGAATTGCCCCAGGTGAAAATGCTTGCGCAGAGGCAGAGGAAGGTGATGGCAGTGCTAACTGTCTGGGGAGCATAGAAATGGACTCAGACAAACTCTACTCAAGTTTGGCCAGTGGCATGAGTTTTGAGATTTGGATGGCTTCATTTGGCTTCTTTGAGCTGATGGAGAAAAAATGTGATTCACAATTGTGTTCGGTGACCATCTAGTGCCCTTATAAGCTCATTGGCATGTACGCCTGTGAATTTGTCCATTTATTCTGAATAAAATGATGCTTTGTTGTGATCAAAATACTGGAATAGCCTGAGGGTTTGGGGACAAGGGCAGGGAACTCAGGTTTAGCTGAGGAGAGAGGTGAGCAGAGCATACACTGAGCCTAGTGGCCTCACTCATCCCTCTGTTGATTAGGACAGTCTGCCGGCAGTGAGGGTCAGGGTGCCCCAGCCACACACCAGAGCTGTCTGGGGCATTATGAGTCTTCTGGTTTCTCACTCTACTTGTGTATGCCCTCAATAGGTGAACGTGACAGGACACGTTGGGCATGGGGGTGGGACCCAGTAACAGGAGAGCACATTGGGACAAGGGAAGGTGGATTGGGTTTTGAGGAATGCAGGCCAGGGATAAAGTCTGGAGAGCCCTGGCTGCCCTCAGATCTCCCGAAGGACCTGGGACATCTGCTTGCCTTGGTGTATCTCTCTGACTCGAGGATAGTGCTGTGTGGCTTCCCCATGGTGGGGTCAGAGGTCTTTCTGGTCTTTGGAGTGTTTTTTATTTTTTTTAAATTTCTCTGTATCTTCACCAACACTTTTTTTTTAAAAAGATTTTATTTATTTATTTATTTATTTGAGAGAGAGAGAGAGAGAGAGAGAGAGAGAGCGCATAAGCAGGGGGAGCAGCAGAGGGAGGGTGAGAAGCAGGCTCCTGCTGAGCAGGGAGCCAGATGTGGGACTCGATCCCAGGATCCTGGGATCATGACCTGAGCCAAAGGCTTAACCAACTGAGCCACTCAGGTGCCTCTGGAGTGTTTTTTAAGTTTAAAGACTCCAAGGACCTAGACTTCCAGACCTAGGTTTTATTTTTTAAAGCAGTTATCCATAGAGAAACATGCCAACTGTGGAAAACAATTTTATTGAACCCCATTCATATTGTGAAATGTCAGAAGAGGAGCCAGGCCATTATTTGAATACTCAGACTATGTCTACCCAGCCCTAGTCTTCCAGGTGGAAAATGCCGTCAACCGTATGTAGATTATACTTATATCAGTTTTTTTTCACACCATTGCAAAACAACCTGTATTTGCCCTTTTTTGTTTTGTTTTGTTTTGTTTTTTGGTTGTCCTTGTTTGTTTTTGAGGGGAGCATCATAATTATTTGGCAAATATAATTCCATCCATTTGACAAGTTATTAAAAGTTGGCCGGGCATTCCAGTGTTTTGCCCATGTGTTGCCGACCATCTGGTTGTTTCTACATTTGTGACTATTCCTTTTATGTCTGGTATCTTATGGATAAGGGCTGAATTTTTCCACCTTTCCTTGGAATTATAGTCTCAAAGTTGTAGATCACACTGATTCAAACCCACCCCCCCACCCCGGTTTACATCCTAACCTTTTCTGGCTTATTGATTGAATTTTTGGTCAAACACTCATGGTTGCATCTGTGTTTTCTTCATTTCAGTCTGGGAAGTATTTGGCGGTTTCCAGTGGAAAGTAAAACTTGCATTTCAAACACAGACAAAGTAGGGAGACTTAAATAAACACGAAGGTTTTGTTGCATTAAAGAGCAATCCTTAGTATACTTAAGAAATAATTTTAAAATTTTTGGGGTTTTAAGGGACTAGTTTCTTTCTTTTTTTTAACATCTTAATTTTATTTTATTTTTCTCAGTGTTCCAAGATTCACTGTATTAGTTTATATCAAAAGCTCTTAACATTCCTTTGGGGGTTTCCTTCTTAACCAAGTTTGTCTACTCCTCTCCTCAGCATCAACTGCCAGACTGCGTGGGCTGCACAGAGCCCTCAGCTAGGAATGGCAGCCATCCCTGGCTGGTATTTGCTTTAATTTTTTTTTGGGGGGGGGGTGTCTGTCTGCACACTGGCAGCGTTTTGTGACTAAACGTACTGGCTACTGGGGTAGCTTCAAGAAAGTTATTTTTGACTTTCATAGAAGATCTTGATTAATCCATCAGGGTCTGACTGCAAGTGGCCAAAACCCCAACTTGAACTCATATAAGTCCCCAAATTCATTGTTTTGTGGAGGTGTATGTCCTGAAGTGAGGGGGTTCAGCTGGCCTTAAGGATTGAACCTTGGAACCAGGACTCTAACAGCCTCTGGACACTCTGACCATTTCTGGTTTCTTCTCCGTGTGACATGAAAGCTGTCACTAACAATTCTAAGATGCTGCCGCCACAGCCTCATGACTAGAAAGCAGAGGCGGTGCCCAGGGTCTGGTTCCAGTTAGAACGATTCCAGTGAAGTCTCCTGAGCCATCTGAGCTCACATGAACAGAAGTCTATTACCAGAACCAGGAGAGACTTCACTGGAGAGACAAACATAATATGTGTTTTTTACACTGCACATTTTGGATTTGCTGGCTTATAGAGATTTGAGGGTCTTGGGGCTCTTTAAGAATTTAGGCAGGTGGAAGACTTTGGATTTGATTATTTTTACATCAGGGAATCCTGAAGAATTCACACCAGTACCAGAGAAGGATGGCAGGGGCTCTGACCCCATCTGGGCACTAAATGAATCTCCTCTGGCCGAGGCTAGACAGAACGGGAAGTAAGAGTGGAAAGAAACTTAGACCTCAATTTCTTTAGATTTTAAGCTGTAAGACCCAGAAGGCTTCACTCTTGCACTCTAAATTTTCCTTAGGAATTTCATAATGGGATGAACTTACATTGAAATTGGAACATTTTTATATTGCTGGTATTATATTATCAGAATATGTGTATGATATATCATCCCATTGCTTAAACTCTGGTGGACTACTTTGGACAGCATGGACTGGTCAAAATATGAGATTGGAAAGGACAGGCAAGAGTGGATTTTTAGCCTAGAGGTCAGTGTGGCTTTGGAGTTGACCAAATGAGGAAGGCTCATTCTTTGGAGTGAGCCTTCCTCATCTCAGAGCTTTTTGGGGTCTGGAAGGATCCCCAACTTTCACCCCAAGAGCATAATAATGGGACAGTGATTAGTCCTGCAGAGGCCCCTGAAGGTGGGACAAGTGGTCTTGATCCTCTCTCTGAGGAAGCAGCCACACTTGACTCAGGTTAATGGTCATGCCCAGTGGGGCCAGCGAATAGCCTGCTGGACATGTTAAGGGGACTTCCATTTTCCTCACCTCATGTTTCACTTCTGGCCTCTGGCCTCATGCTGTGCTCCCTATCCTCCCTGAGACTTGCTGTATCTGAGGCTTGAGGGACTAGAGTCCAGTCTCTCTTGGTCTACTCTCTCTACTCCATGGTATTAATGCGTTGGAAGACACAGGCATATGAGCGTCCTCTTCAGGTCTGCCTTCCTGGTGGAAGGCTGCATTTGGTTCCTCTCTGACTTCTACATGGGAAGGCACTGGGTGGTGTCTCAGGGCTGTTGTTCTCCCCCCACCTGTGAGGCAGTGGCCCCGAGGGGTCTGCTCTGTAGGCTTGGCTTTCCCCTCTGTGTCCTGAGGGGAGGGAGACAGGAAGCACGGTGATGGTCCCATGTCAGATCCGCCCTCTCTAATGTAACCTTATCGATAATAAACCTGATGGCTTGATTTTTTTTTTTTCACCAATTCAGAGACTTTGATGAAGTCATGAAACAAAGAAACTAGCAAACCAGCACTTTGGATCCAGAAATATTCATTTACTGTTTTGAATCACAGTCCTCACTCAAGGCATGATTTCTCCATGAATTGTGTGCATTTTGGATTACTTTTACCATTGATTCATTTTATCAACTGATTGTGAACTTCCCTTCCTTTATTCTGAGAAATAGCCCTTCTCAGAATTCCCTTGCTAGGAATTATGTATTTTTGTTCGTTGTGGTTGTGCCTGTACACTTGCGGATGGGTGGTGGTGTCTGAAGCAAGGCAAAGAGAAGTGAGATACTGAGTTTCACTTTAAACACGTTCCAGTTGGAACTCACATGGGACCCTCATGTAGACAGTAGGGACTGTTGGTCTGGGATGGTTAGGCCAGTGCTGGACATGTAGCTGTCATCGATTTTGCTAGTAGCCAAAGCCTGTGTAGCATCCCGTACTCCCTTCCCCAAAGCCATCCTGGGATGGGCCTTCCTTTCTTCTCTGGAACCCAGGCCAGCTTTTATTTTTCAGAGCCTTTATGCCTCTCAAGGAACAGAGGGAGGTCTGACAGTGAGATATGAGTCCTTGAACAGATCTGTACCTAAAGTGAGTAAGATGCCAGAGTGGGAAGGTGAGCAAGGGCCAGGTGAGGTGTTATATCCCTATCCACTGTGAGAAATGAGCCCTGCAGATGTTGGTCAGGCCAGCCTGGCCCTGGGAATCTAGCTCTGGCTTCCCAAGGGCATTCTTCAGCCCTGGAGAACCCCTTGAGGTCACTCTGTGAAAGCTGAAGACCTAATAAAGACAGACATTCCAGAGTCATTGGAATTTTGGTCTCCATCCTTGAACAAAAGTGGATTCATACTTTGACCCTGGAAATAAACTGGCCTCCTAGAGCACTCTTGGATAAGACCGGAAGTTTGGAGGAGGCCACTACAATTCTAGGTGCTGACTGTGTCCATATTGTCTGTTCCCGAACAAACCAGTAGAGGTCTCATTGGAGCCATGGCTCTAAAACATCCAGCCTGGCAATTGCTGGGCATCTGAAAGATCACCAAAATACCATTGCCGCTTGGTACTTGGCAAAATATCCTTGAATCTGGATAATGTTTACTGGCATGAACTATGGAAGTGACTTTCTCATGGTATGAAATTGCTGGAGTCATAGCAGACTCTACTCGCTTCCTTCTTCTGTCCGGATCATCTTATCATCTGCTCCATTCAAAGACTCCTTGAATGGGGAGAAATGGGAAAAGGCACGGGCAGAAAATTCTTTTGACTTAACCTAGCATCCCTTAGGTTGCCGCTTAAGCTCATTTCCTCATTTTGTATCCTGGGGAGAAGGAAAAAACAACTTGTTATAGCCCTAACCTGTCATGGAGGCTCTGTGAGGTTACCTCCCCATGTTCCCTTTGCTGGGTCATAGAATTCCTGTTGTCTTGACTTTGGGTTTTTTCCTTTTTAGAGAGGCAGTTCATGGGATTTATAGTTTTAAAGAATGTACCCGGTATCATCTTTATCAGATAAGAATACAGAAAACTGCTACAAAATGTTATGTGTGGCATTTATCTAGCAGAGAGGGTGGTCTGGTCTAAATTTCTAAGAACAGTTAGAATAAATCAGGAATCACTTTGTCACATTTCATCCTTTTGCTCCCAGAATACTGATCCCACAGCACAGAATCAGAATGCAGTCTGCAGACCTGGAAACCAATTTCACAGACTTTATGCCTTGACTGCACATGTAAGGAATGAAATCAGGAGACCTACAGAAACAATCATCAAGAATAGAACATATGGTCACATTTCTAGTCCCAAGAAGAAGCTTTCTGTCAAGTAATTCAAGTGCACATACATTGATTTGTGCCTGCCCAGACTGACTGTTCCACTGGTAGATGATGGTTTGATGAGTTCTCTGAGAGTGAGGGGCTCTGGGTGGGGCTGGACAGCAAAAATGGCTTTCCACCCAGCCCTCTCTCCTTCTCTTCTTCCAATTCTTTCTAAGCAGACACAGATGATGTTTACCAGGAAGCATAAAAAATGATACCAGTTTGAAATATCAAAGTAGATAACAATCCAGGGCGTGAAAATATCTGCTAATCAAGCAACCATACAGTTTGTTTAACTGACCCAATTTGTGTGTGCTGGGAGGGGAGGGTGGGAGGAAGTGTCATGGTAGATTGGCCTAGCACCTTTGGAAAACCTTAAATTCAGGACTTATCTTAAGGAAACTGAAGGAACTGCCTTGAAAATGTGATTTCCAGGTCTCCCAGAGATCTTTATTCACAAATGACCTTCATTAGGCAACTCTCTGAGGCCTAAATTGTCACTATTAGAAAAGTCTTTGGTCTTAAGTTTTGTCATAAGAATGCAAATGTCCCTGAGAGAGCACATGCTCTGCTTCTTCCATTCCTTCCAGAAAGGGGGGAGGATGAGGACACCCAGCGCAAGGTGCCATGACGGTGTATGGGGGGCAGGAGTGTCCCCCAGAGAGGAAAGTGGCATGGTGGGAGAGATGATAAACCCCGCTCTGGAGGCTCGTAATTTGTTTTAGAATGGTGGTGGCTTCCTAAATTAATTAATTTTCGATAGCAGTGGTCACAGGTCATATCCGGGCAGGAGCGGCTTCTGAGGGTCTGTGAGCTGGGAAGGGAGAGCTGGGCTTGGGAATTGAACAAAGCAGGGCTTGCCTTTGGCTCCAGCTCTGGTGCAGCTGTGTGACTCTGGGTGAACCCTAACCTTGCTCCCGGCCTTCTTTCTTCGTCTGGAATATGGAGGGAATAAATGACACCTCCCAGGTGGTGTGTGTTCTGAGCACCTCATGTAACTCTGGGTTAGGTGCTCAGAGTAGTGGGAGGTGGGTGGTGGACACTCCGTAACCGCCCCACCTCCGGTCCATTTGTATTTACCATCGTTGCACACCATATGGCTTTTCTCTCAGCATACAAATGCTGGCTCAGGCAATTATCAAGTGGAGACATGCTGACGGTACTTGGTCATTGGCAAGAAAAGAACAAACAAACCCATGCACAGACACAGTTGGAAGCTCCGATTGTGTAAGTCCCGTAAACGATAGTCATTCGATTTTGGCAACCCAGAGGTATTTCCCCCTTGCCCTTCTTTACTTTGCATATCTCTGTGCATATGCTCCTTGAAGGTTTGGAATGTCTCCCCATATGCTGGGCTGACGGAACGGTTTGAATGTGGATTCTCATATAAGCTGGAAACCCTTCTAGGCTGCGTCCAAGGATAGATGCAAGGCAGGGCTGGGAAGAACAGTGAGTATATTTATAAACTGGTCTTCTCTTCAGAGTATCAGTAATTAAATTCAATCGTTTTCAGGCCTAGGCAGATGGTACTGATTTTTTACTGATTGAATCATTACACCCAAGAGAAGATGTGACAGTGCTTGGGGGTCACTGACCTCTTGTTTTCGGCTGTGTGTCCAGGACATAACTTTCCCTTAGGGAGATTTGGAAGCGAACTATAGAGAAAAACGTCATTCGCATATTCATTTGTTTGTTTCCTTCCTTAGGAGGATGCCCAACTGTGAGCATCCCTTTGCCATTTTGGGGGGGGGAACCTTGCTTTGCTCTTGAACACCTTTCAGTCTATGTGAAATACTGAATTCCTGGGACTGATTGCTGCTGTTGGAGGAAATAGGGATCACAACTAGAAAAAAGCTGGTTAGTCAGATGGCAGGGAAAGAGGAGAGGTTTCATAGTGAAGTCTTGGGGGAAAGAAAGGAAACTTAGAGAAGGGAACCCCAGTCCTCTGGCTAAGTAAGTTCTGGAAGGTTTCTCCTGGGTGAGGAGGGAAGGGTACATGAGAATGATTGAAGAGTAACCATGATTGCTATTATATTCCAAGAAAGTCACCGGCGCCTTGTGTGTACAATGTCCTCAACTCAAAATTTTGTAGCAAGCACTAGGTTTCTTGTCTATGATTTCTCCCATTGTGGGTTTATGGGACCCTCGTCCCTGGAACCGGGGAGGGGAGGCTTTGTGGATTTTGCTTCTTGCATGGAGTCTGACAACATGCTTTTGTCTCCAAAATAGGCACTCTTTCTTTACTGCCTTGACATCATCAGATTCATTCTCTTCTTTTTTTTTTTTTAAGGTTATATTTATTTGACAGACAGAGATCACAAGTAGGCAGAGAGGCAGGCATAGAGAGAAGGAAGCAGGCTCCCTGCTGAGCAGAGCCTGATGTGGGGCTCGATCCCAGGACCCTGGGACTATGACGTGAGCTGAAAGTAGAGGCTTAACCCACTGAGCCACCCAGATGCCCCCAGATTCATTCTCTTCTTTTCCATTCCTTGGATTTCTTTGAGTGGGACCATATGAGTTCTCCTTTTCCATGGTGTTACTCCTGAGGCAGTGGGGCAATTTGGGGAGGGATGAGTGATGTATGCCAGCATCATCTGTGCTTATGGTGTTCAGAATTTTCATCCAGTATTAAAATCACATATTAACCAATCCATGTGTCATCACATGAAAAAATTCATTTTTTTTCATGTTACTCAGTTTAAAGGTTTTCTGGGTTTCTTAGATTACTTTTCTCTTTCCTGAGAGGTCCTTCCATCATTGAATAAACAGTTTCAGATCCAGGTTTGCCTAAAATTTGTTTGACTGTTGTGTGAATGTTTAGCGTCTACTTATACTATGCGATGTTGCAGGATCTGTTACAATGCGAGCTGAGAGGTTTTGTTTGACAAAATGTTATGTTTTGTTTGGGTTATTTTTCAAAATCAAGAATACATTTGTGGAACCTCATAACTGAAGATAAAAATGTAACTATGCTTCTTAATAACTTGTTTTTCTTCTGGGACAAAATATGGAAACATTTAAATTAGCTCTATGCAGATGAACCAGAGGTTTTCCTCCCTTTCAAGGTATTGATGATCTTGGTTTTTTTCTTTGTGGAAATGAATGCTTTGGATACAATGGATAGTCATCCTCATCATGACAATTTTATGTTGTTCTTTTTGGAGGTACTTTAAAGATCATCCATCTGGACCTTACAGAATATACTAAGAGCTTATTTGATATATGAATGCCTCTGGAGAGTGTGTCAAATTATGAATTCTTATTCCTGCACTAGCAAGGCAACATGATCAAGCCAGAGAATGCCTAGAGTTTGTTTTGATTTGTTTCACTTTTGTTTTAAATTTACCACCCACCGTTATCCAAAACACATGAAAGTTGTGGGTTTGATATGTTTGTTTTGCTCTCATACTATAACGATGTTCAATCATGACTATACTTAAAGTCTTTAGGACCAGACAAATTAAAAGTCATTTGCTCTTTTGATAACAATATCAGAGAACATTGGGAAAAAATTCGTTTTCACAATCTGCCGCTCCCATAAGTTGATAGTTGCGCTGTTTGCATAGCTGACCACCCACTGAAGCCAAGGCATGTGAAACTGCTGTCCACTAAAATGGGCCTGAAAGTCACGTGGGACCCACCCAAAGATGCTACCAGTAGACCCGTGGAGCATTACAACATTGCCTATGGGAAGTCACTGAAAAGTCTTAAATACATCAAGGTGAATGCTGAGACGTACTCCTTCCTTATTGATGATGTGGGTAAGTGACACTCTGGTCTTGTTCCCAGTCAGAACTAACTGTACATCAACATTCTCAGTTCCCTTCTTAGGTAGGGTGGCTATTTGTGAGACACAGTGTGGCCAGGCTCCAGGAAACTCATGGTTCGTTGAGAACAGGTAGCCAAGGTCATGAGGCTGTTGCTCAACCTTTATCTTGCCCCTGGACTTCCTCATTCTGCATTTTAACTCAAGTATTTCTGGATAGCTCTCCAAATAGATCTAGGAAACCAGCATTTTTAGTTTCTGAATGTGATTTTGGAAAACATGTTGGTACTTTGTTTCATAGGAACTTAACTACTTTGTAGCCTAATCTTGAGATTTCTAATTTATAAATCAATTAGAGATTACTCAAATAATATGTCCCTGTGAGGGTGTGTGTGATATGTCACACTTAGCCACATCTGGTTCAAAGATGCGACATCCCTCCACCCCATTAAAGTTGATTCTGAAAGTCTGCAATATTTAAAAATTTTCCTAAATATATTGTTTTATTAGTGTAGGCATAGGTGTTTTGAACTTAGCCTTTGATCTGCTTCCTTGGGATCCTCTATCATTTGCTTTTTTGATCCCATGAGCCTGAAACTCGCATTTATTCTACAATCCAACCTCATGATGGATTGTAAGGAAGTAACAGAAGTCAGCATCTCTGACAACCAGGTCTCCTGTGCCAGGTTACCATTTTCCTGCCTTCCTTTAGTGGATCAAAATCAACTTATGGCTCCTCACATTCCTGGCCATAGTCTACACACTTTCTCCCTCTCCACCTCCTGCATATATAACATTATATATGTTAGGCTTTCTGAGTAACGGAGCAGAAAGTATATAGAATGAACATAAAGGGAGCCGGATTTCCTTCTTCTTGGTTCCAGCTAAACGTTCATTTCTCTGAATATTTTCCACATCAGTATGACCCTACAAAGTCCGACAGTGAGGTTAAATGGAGATTCTGTTGGGCCCGAGGCATGAGCCGGGTCATCTTTGCTTGTTCAAAACTTAGGTTGTTATGATCACTGCAGAGAAGAAAAACATGCAGAAAGAGAGCCCTGGAACTTACTGAAAAACAAAGTGTCTCCCAAGTAACTCACTGATGAGTTAACAGGAATCAGAGACATGTGGATTAAATTTCTTTGAAATACGAATTACCTCAGAATGAAGAGAGAAAGTGCCTGGTGAAGCATGATTTTCCATGTGTCTGACCTTAGAGAGCAGTCCCCAGTTAGTCCGTCAGACTGTGCCATACCTGAAATACCACCAGGCCCTCCCGCAGTCAGACAGAGGTCCTACCGACCTGGAGCACAGCAGGGATGCTCGATGGCATTGCCATGTCTTTCCCGTTGGGCCTCTGGCTTGAGAACCGAGGTTCCGTTATGGGAACACTTAACACCTTGAGAAATGTACAGATGCTTCTTGCCTTTGACACAACTAACCCTTATCTCTCCAACTGTCCGTCTGGGCAAATACCAGCAAACTTTCATCTCTCCAAGGAACTGGCACCTTCATTTACTTTTCACAGTAATTCATCTTCAGGAAAACCAGCATTACTGGAGTTTTCCTTTCTGCCTTTGCAAATTCAGGGCTCACTCACACGATAATGTGGCCTCTCGGTTTCTCTTCCCGTCCCACTGACTTCAGGAGCTCAGCCAAAGAGACCACGGCTATTTGAACTTGACCCCTAGATACAAGTCGAAATGAAGCCCAGTTATTTCAAGATTAGCATGTCCAAGTTTCCAGCAGCTGTTTCTCTAGGTCTTTGTTGAAATGGTCAAAGACAACATGCAGACCTAGTAAAGAGAGTATTTTATTATCATAAGGAGAGAATTTCATGAAGCTTTATGTATTGCAATGAAGATTTTCCGTGTGATAAATTTTATGAGTTACCCTGACATTTTCTTTATATTTGTTGGAGATTTCTGTTTGAAGCTTCCAGGGGGAGATATTACTTGCAGTTACTGTCACTGTAGGCTATAAAACACCTAGTTAGTGGATGGTGGCTTCTTATTTCCTACATTAATTTCACAGTTGCAAAAGCCGCTTCTGTTGACTGCTTATGCACCCAGGTTTATTAGACATGCCATGTACTTTGTACTAAATAAATTTTGTGTTCTTTGGGTTAGGTGTATTTCTGTTGCATGAGAGGATTATTAGTGATATTGATTAAAGAGAGAGAGAAAGCTGTAGTTAGACTTGTCACTTAATTCAGATTTTTATATTTGGTTATGTAAGGGAGACAGTTAGTGAATCAAACTGTCATTCTTGGAGATTTGAAATGGTGGCTTGATATAAACCGTATGTTTCAGAGCCGGGGGTAGTATACTTTGTGCTGGTTACTGCAGAAAACCACAATGGAGTGAGCCGTCCAGTTTACAGAGCTGAAAGCCCGCCTGGTAAGTCTTACCTAGAATTGGAGGCTGTATTTTTGTTTCTTAGATGGGGAGAAACATCCCTCTTTGCTTTCTCATATCTATACAAATTTAGAATCTTTAAATTAGAGTTCCTGAGCAAGAATGACTTGTACAGCAAGTTGAAAGGTGGAAAACTAGGAGAGACTTATTCCTTCTTTTAAAGTAATTTTAATGTAGGTTGTTAGTGGTTTGTCCTAAATTTTTTGAGTACTCATTAGAGTAAGCCATGTGCCAAAGACCAAAAGATGTGCTGTCCAGAAAGCTTAGGTGCCTTGTTACTGATGTGGCCTGAGCGGATCCTTTTTTTTTTTTTTTTTTTTTTTGAGGACTGTTGAAAAGACCACTAAACATATATTAGGGCTGCACTGAAATGTGGAAAATCCGATCGTCCTCGTTTCTAACTATGAAGTTGCATTTTCCTCATTTAGGAGGTGAATGGATCCAGATTGATGGTTTTCCCATTAAGGGTCCAGGACCATTTAATGAAACCGTCACAGGTACTATGTCCTCCTTTGGTTCATGTCTTCACTGAAGCACCGTCTCGCAAGAAGGTTGTGCTTCTGTCACACACATTGCTTACCAACCTTCATGTAGTTCCCATCGCTAAACTAACACACATGGCACACGGTTTCGGTCAATCTGCTCTGCACCTGATGGCCCAGACTCTCGCCCATGTTTGCTCATTTTCCACTGTTCTTTTGTGTTCTGGTGTGGGGAATTGTCTGCGTCTACATCTGGGGATACTGTTGCACTGTTAACAGGCAAATATGGTCGTTGAGATGGCAGCCCTGGCCAAGATAAGGATGTTTACTGCTCTGTTACCTGCGGATGGCATAAATGAATAAAATCCACCAAGAAGTGGCTTTTATTGGCAAATGTATGACATCAAGTCTTTCTCTCTGTTCTTATGAGCGTGGGATATTTTGTGGTATGTCAGAGCACCTACCTTCCATCTCTGCTCCATATTTGTATATATGTCTGTTTTATCATTTGGATGTTGATGTTGTCTAGTCATATTGTTTTGCTTGTTGGGAGAAGTGTTTTCATTTCTTGTATTTTTTGAATATATTTGATTAATGGTGAAAAAATAATGCAAAATGAGTGCAGTTATTTTGGAGTGTGGTTGGATAATATCCCAAAGGCAATATGGTGAGGACCTGTATTCTATTCTATGAACCATTTTTTTAAGTCCATCGATCTGGTGGTGTTGTTGAGAGGAAGGTGAGTACCTTGAAACCAATGACCATAATCAACTTCTCAGGTCAGCTTTGATGGGTGTAGGCAGTTTCAAAGTCCCATTTCCACAGAAAGGGGTTAGAAAAATGAAGCAACCTGAAAAGGAAGCTGGCTTTCAAAGAAAGGTGATGTGCTTTTGTTCTAATATGTTGGACTTGCGGCTACCATGGGGTATTGGAAGGGAGACATCGTGGAGGTGACTGGAGGCAGGGAGATGAAAGTTGGAAAAGAAAACTAAGGGGTGGGCATGGATTCCAGAGTCATGCTCCAGAGTGAGTGGAAGCTGAGAGAGAGTATGAGGATGACAGGAGGGATAAGAGCAAAGGGCTAAGATCAAAACTGAGAGAATGATGACAACGAGGAGTAGCCATGATGGTAGTACACCTAGGGAATGTGCAACATAGGCAAGGGTACTTATTCCGAGATTCTCTAGCCTGAAGAGGCGTATGTAAACTTTTTACTGACAGATGTTCAGTGCCTTGTATTGGAATCTTGTATTTTAAATGACCATTTTATTTTTTACAATTTTTCTGATAAAGTTTTCTGAATGACTGTGGTTTTAGAACAAGTAATTTTCTTTTGCTTTTTCTTAAGTAATTAATTTCTGATGACTTCTTTAATAAAAACATGTGTGTGTGCCTGTGTGTGTATGAGTGTCTCTGGCCTTTCTGAGTGAGTGCTGGGTTACAGAAACACTGGGAATTGGGACCCACAGACAATCATGCTCCAACTCATTATTGGTTTTGCATACTGTGAAATCGTTTAACCTCTCTCTGTAGAAGACTTTGTATGCCCTAGTTGCCAAAGAGCACTCTTCTGTAATACATAATATTATATTTGTTTTACATTATGATAAAAAAGATACTGGAAGAAATTGCTAGCTGAAACTATTTCCAGCATATGATAGAAAGCAGAATTTTTTCTTTTAAAAAAAATGAATACCAGAATGCACAGACTTGGTTACAATGGTCCAGAAAAAAATTAACATTTCACTGGTAGTAAAAATATTAAGAATATTCAATAAAAAGAAAAAGACATTTAAAAAAATATTAAGAATAATTTATGAGAAATTATCAGCTAATGATCAGCATGCATCTATGCCTTTTTTATAAGGCTTGGAAAAATATGCTATGCTGCTGTTCGGAGGAATGGTTAAATAAATGACAATCCTATTAAACAAAGTAAGTATTTTGTGTTCCAGGTATCTTCATTTAAAGGAAGGGATTTGTCTTCAAAATGTAGACGTTGGCATTGGCTCCTGTGGGAAGGCCTCAGGGGTTCCCTTTAGTGTTTTGACTGGTAACATCTCACTTTCTTTGAGTGTTTTATTTGAAACCAGAGGAAAATCTATCCTTTTGCTTTGCTGGAAACAGTAGTTTCAGTTTAAATTCCAGAAGGCCTCTTTTTGAGGTGGAGACCTATCTCGACCTCAATGTCTTTCACTAATTACTAGATTCATTCACTCAGTGTCATTGGCTTTCCAGAGGCAGGTCTGGATGCTACAGATACAATAGTGGGTAAGACAAACAAGGTTCGCCTTAATGAAGACTGGATTCTAGTGGGAAAGAAAGGCAATAAACATGTAAGCAAAAAATAACCCCAAAATCTGTATTTGCTTGTGAGAGCCACTATAACAAAATACTACAGAGGGTGGTGGCAACAACAGATGTTTATTTTCTCTCACAGTTTGAGAGTCTGAAAGTCCAAGATCAAGGTGTCAGCAGGCTTGATTTCCCATGAGGCCTCTCTTTGGCTTGGCTTTCCTCTGTGAGCACACATTCTTGCTGTCTTAAGACACCTTAAAAGGACACCAGCCAGGTGGGAGTAGGGCCCATCCCAATGGCCTCATTGTAACTTAATCGCCTCCTAAAAGGTTCAGTCTCCAAAGACAGTTACTTACTGGGATAATTCGGAGTCAAGACTTCCACATATGAATTTGTGGTGGCGATACAATTCAGCCTGTAGCAGAATCATAAATTCTTTGAAAAATGAACAACACTGAGATGTAGACTAAGCCAGGTTGGGGAGGTGCTAAGATGGTGGCATGTTGCTGAGATGGTATGGGGACCACTGGCCAGTGGGAGCTTGAAGAGGAGGAAGAACATGGCAGGTCAACTCGAATGAGTCTGACTAGTCACTAGTCCAAATCTGAAAGCCCTCAGGACTCAGAAAGTAGAAGGACTAAGCAGAACTGCAACTCTGACAGAAGTTTTGGCTTTGGCTTTGGATAGCTCATGTTATATCTTTTAGTTAGAAAGTTTTCTTTGTATTTCAATGTGAAATCCCTCATGTTGAGATATAATCCCACATCCCTTTGTTTTGTCCCCTGGGAAGAAAGGTTCCAAGTCCCTTCAGATATTGCGATCTTATTATTTGCCTTCCCTGCAGACTTCTTTTCTGAAGTTGTTTTAGCTTTTCATTTCTGTTACCGGATGTGGGGTCACCTGGTCTGTGCCAAGACAGACACTTTGGTCAGGACAAGACCACAGCCCAGCTCTGCTTCCAACCAACCCAAGGACTTGGCGCACAGGTCATTCTGCTTTCAGCAGGCTCTTCATCTGGAAAATTTTAGTTCTCAATAGGATCATGTGTATTTTTAATAAGGTGATGGTTTTCTAAAAATCTAGTTGTTTATGGTGTCCTTAAGCTGTGGCGCCCAAACTAGACATAATACTGAGATAAAAGTCTGATTTCTGCCTCATATTTTCTTTCATTATATTTCAGTCCATGAAGTTTGCTCGTTTCTTAAACAAATTATAGCTCCGACTTGAGTTCACCGTTCTCCTTGGCCATTCTCAACCAGTACCAGCATAACTGTGCCCACCCATTCTCAGACCTCCGGGTTTCTCCCCAAATACAAATAGCAAGTTAGTGCTTGGCTCCCAATGGTCTGTCCACACGGGCATCCTCCATGGCGGTGGCCCATGTGACATCCTCACCTCGTGGTTTCCAGCTGCTACTACCTGCTGCCTGTGGTAGAGTTGCTCCTCTCCATAGTCATCTCACTTTTTCAACTCTCTCACTCTCCTGAGCTCCCTTTTGGACTGACTCAGGCTTTGGGTCCATAGACCCTTCCCATTTCCACAGTCCAGAGCTGTCTCCTGGATCATTTCTTGTCTTTTCTGGTCCTGCTCATGACAGCTTTGCAGCTCCCCTGACCTGGGACAGCCTTAGTGGCCTGTTAGTCCCCATACTAGGGCCTCTACTCCCTGACTTCCTCTTGCATGTGAATTTCTGAGTCTTGTGAGAGAAGCAAAGAGCTAAGCTGATCTGCACATTTGTGACTCCTTGCAGCTGGTCTGCTAACTCCAACTGGGTCCTCAGCACAGTTTGGCAATTGTTCTCTGTCCTTACTAAGGTTACTTCCTTTCTTCTATGGGCTGTCAGGTCTAAAATATTGCCACTTTGCTCAGTCTCCTTCCTCCTGTTCCTCT
This sequence comes from Enhydra lutris kenyoni, assembly GCF_002288905.1. NCBI lineage: Eukaryota > Metazoa > Chordata > Mammalia > Carnivora > Mustelidae > Enhydra > Enhydra lutris. The sequence goes on along the minus strand of NW_019154146.1, from coordinate 8,754,162 downwards.
TGCTTCTAGCCTTGCTTCCTGCCTCCCTTTGAAATAAAGGTCATCAACGTCATACCACTCCTCTTCTTTCTCATGATTTCCAAACCCTCATCTCCCTTCCCTCCTCTTGTCTCTGAGGGGAACTGCTGTCCCCATGACTCCTCAATATTGACTTCATATATGTGAAGCTGCTTTGCACACATGGTCAGACCTGAGGGTAAGCGTAGGTTCGGGTTCATCATGGCGCTCCACTAGTCTCCTCGGTGCCTGCCTCAAAAGGCTGATACCTGCTGTTGAACAGGTGTTGAATTATTTAACATGGAAATGATGAAACTAAGAAACCATGTAAACCACAGTTTGGCATCTTTATTCCTTCCCTGGCATTCCTTTTATTAGGAAATACCTATGGTCATATGAGAAATGGGTATTTCATAATCTAAAATTATGAATTCTTGCCTTTCCTATCAATAGTTCATCAGAACGAGCACTGACCTTCAGGTGTATCTTCTTGCCAATTTATTTAAATGTGACTGATGTGGAGTGTGGAAATTGTAACCATAGTGTCCTGCTATGGGCCCTTTCCTGACCTGTTGACTTCAGAGCATAGTCACCACCAGGCTATACTCCCCACCCTGTCCACTCCTTCATGGCTGGCCCAGCTACAGCTGCAGCATATTCCTGGATCCAGATTCCTCAGCTGTGAAATGCTGGGTCTTGATGGAAAGATTCTAGTCTCCTTTCTAAGAACCATCTCAGGTTCTAAGTTTTATTCTAAAGTTCTAGGGTTCCTTTCAGCTTGGAAATTTTGTGAATTGAGGACATAAAGTGTATTGATTCCACCACTTTTATTGGGTGATTAAACTTTGCAAGCAATTGGGAACCATTTGTATTACTGAGAAATGACTCTGTGCCTTTTTCTCCACTCCTTTGACTGTTTTGGGTCAGCAAAATCAAAATCATATTATTAAAGGGAGAAACGCTGAATTGCAGTTCCTAGGTGTTGAATTTGTGCCTGAGCACACGGAGGTGCACAGAATAAAGAATCGTCTCCAGTGATCCACCAGACACACGTCTCCCACGGGCCCCGTTGTCTGTACCACCTACTCCCCTTTCTCTGTGTGTGATGGCATAGCAGACCACCACTGTGTGAGCCAGGAAGAAGGCCCCGTTAACATATTTAGACTGTGGGCATCACTCTGGGTAAAAGGTGCCGGTGTAGCACACCAGTGAGCATTTGCACACAGTGCTGCTCCCTTTGGGGCTCTATCCCATAATGCTGGAGCCAGACCAGGGGCTGCTGTGTGCCAGACTTGTGCTTAAAGTGTACCCCAGTCCAGAATTTTTAAAGTAATTATGATCAGATGGTCCTATTTTCTCACGCTAGTTTCAATTAACACCCTGGCCCACAGGGAATTAGTAATGTCTATGGCCTGATTTTCTCAGTAGCTTTCTCATGCAATCATGAGTTTTATTAAGTGCAGTTTACAGGGCAAAAATCGGTTTCTGCTCCCCAGCCTGGATGGTGAGCTGCCTCAATGGTAGGGTGCTTTGATTTACTCGTCTTTGTATCTCGGGGGCCTGGGTCAAGCACACAGTAGGTGCTCCATAAATGCTTGCTAAACAGAAGTGCATTTGGAGGCTGCTTCCTCTCTGTCTGCGCCTTGAGAGGGGAGATGAGAAGTGACAAGTCTAGGCTAGGACAGTGCGAGATGCAGAGGGGGGTGTCAGAAGGTCAGGGTCACCCCTGGCTAGTTCAGCCGCTGCTGCTGGGGGTGGTCCTGGGCAGGGCAGAATGTTGGCCACAGAGGGGTGCTGCCATCAATCAGAGATCCTAATTCTTGCCTTCAGTGTCTTGGAATGACATGGAGTACATTTGTGGATTGGAATTCCACAAGGTGGCTGGTCTGTGAAGACGAGGTGTGTATACAGCAGGCTCCATCTGCTATGGGGATATCCCTTCTTTCTGGGGCCTCCCATCTTATCAGAGTGCCTCATTCCAAAGTCACTTCTCCCATTAGAGTGTAAACTTCCCCAGCCTGCAAGCCCATTTTTCAACAAAGAAAATGTAGGCAGTGGAATCTTGTTTGCAGAGCTGTGTAACTTCTCCCATTAGAATGTTCTTGGGTCAGAACAAAGGCCTCAGGGGTTCCAGCCCCCACAGAAATGCCTGGAAGGGAATCAGGAGCTGTCGCGGACTGGAGAGACTTTCCCCCAGCATACCGTGCGTTTCTTCCACATCGATGAATGTGAGTATGTGCTCACAGATTTTCCCATCAGTGAGTGCCTAGGAAGCTGGCGACCAAGAGTGAGGCTGTTTCCCCAGGTGTGGGGTAGGTGCTCTCTTCAGAGGCTGATGAGTGGCTGCTCCCAGAGGGCAGGGCAGGGCCTGAACGCTGGAAAGATGAACTGTCCCCACATGTGTGGCCTTCATGTCCTGCACTCGTTAATATACCTAATTCTTCTGATGAGGTTAGCATCTTGGGGGCCAGTTGCCACTGTCTGATGGCAGACCCATCACGGGCTTTTCTTTCATTGTCTGAGTGAAAAAGAGGTCAGGCATGTCCCTTGTGAGGTCTCTGTGGTCCTTATATAGAATCCCTGCAAATGCAGGTATTAGGCCTGAAAGAAAGCCCTTCTCTTTGAACTTACCAGCCTGTTCATATATCCTAACCAGGTCTTTCATTTGCAAAGAGCATGTTGGGTCATAGTAAAAAGTTGAATTAATCAGCAGCCACTCAATAGAAACAAGGTCTTTCATTTCCAGAAAACAGATGCATTACTTACTGCCCTGCTCCTGAATGAAAGAAAGGCAGAAGAGCTTTAGACTAAAACAAACAAACTGAACCAAACAAACCTTGGAACAGAGACAATTTTCCTCAGCATATTTCCCACTCCTTCATCTTGGCTTCCATAGTCTAGGAGGCTGACCCCATGTTACACTGTAGGGTGAAGAAATGCCAGATGTCTGCATTTCAGCTGTTGAGGAGATCAAGAATGGGCTGTTGCTCCCCTTGCTTTCCGTGGCCCTCATGAGTCCTTAGGAGGAGCTTCTGGAGGCAACATTACCCCCAGAGGCATCCAGAGCAGATGCTTCCTGTGACAGCCCCTGCCCATCTCCAGTGGAGGAGACCTCCACAGCCGAAGAAGCTCCCTGATCCCCTCATGCTGTGTCCATGGGGCTGGGCCAGGGCTGGGTTCCCTGCAAGCTCCTGTCACAGATGGCTGAGGACATCTGTGGCTGGTATCGTCCTTCCAGGCTTAGAGATGAGTTGCTGTCCTGAGTGGGAAGCAGACCCTCGCTCTGCCTATACAGTAAGATGGTCGGCTTAGTGTAGGGAGCGATGCCTCTCAAAAGGCTTAAGATCTGTAAGAACTGAGGGATGTGTCCATGGAAGTAGTTGCTGAACCTCTTCATTCTCATGCCCGGGGCAGGACTTCACACCAACTTGTGCAGAGACCCATCTCGGGTGACCTGGCATTTTGCAGCCCTAGTGTTGTGGGATGACATTGCCAGTATGAAGTCATTTTTACTGATATTCATAGCACTGCTGGGGTCAAAGTCAGCCATGGATGGACACTTTGGATGCCAGCCTGAAGCTGCTCATGTACCAGGGGTGCTTGCGGCTTCTCAGACTGGGCTTCTCAGAACCTGGGAGGACGCTGCCCTGCCAGGAGTCCATGAAGGCACAGCAGACACTGGCCACGTCCACAGGAAGTGCTTTCTGGATGATCTTTCAAAATGTGTGGGATTTTGAGAAAAAGATTATGAATACATTGCCTTGCACCAGGCTTCTGGGATTGCACCATCTTCTTTGCTGATAAATGAACTTCAGGGAAGAGTTTGAGGAGCTCTGCTAAGGGATAAAGGGATTCCACAATCTTGTGAAACAGACAGCAGACAAGACAAAATGACCTCTGTGGAGAGGTTCCAGGAGGGCTTACTGTATTTGCTTTGTTTCTGAGACAGTCCTCTGAATTTTGACGGTCACCCTGTAGGGCACAAGTGCTGGCAGCCTCACACCAGCCTGTGCGGTTGGCCTCTGACTACACTGTCCTTTCTCTACTCCATGCCAAGTCGGATGCCCTGTGGCTCCTCATCCAGTGACAGTCTGGGTGTCCATGCATGATCCCAGAGAGCAGGAGGGAAGAGTCTATGAAGAACTGGACAGGTCCTGGGGCAGGAGGAAGCTTGACCAAAGACACTTAGGTTGGCTTGTTTGTTTTAAGAGTTAGTGTCTGATGTTTTAGAAAGGCTCTTTGGACTTCCACAATCCATAACATTATTAGTCATTGGCCGTGGTGTGTTCAGGGGAGATCAAGGTTGTTTTTCTTTCTTTTCTCTTCTTTTTTTTTTCTTTCAAGATCTTCTGTCCTCTCCTAAACCCTGGAAAGACAGTGAGGATGTACTGCCTCTACGTGTGGGCCCAAGACTGCTGTTTTAGTATCTCTGAGGGTGGAGAGATGTGTATAAGTTGCAAAACTGTTCTCCCTCATGTCCCAACTGCTTCCCAGGATGAGTCAGGCAGGCAGGCCATCGGTTTGGCTGCCCAGGTGCTGGGCTCTTCATTGCATGGTGTTTCCCAAAGCACTGAAATGTACAAATGTCAAGAGACTCATGTGATGAGTGGCTCCTGACGGAGCAGATGGACTGACTTCCCTTAAGAGCAGCGAGGTCTTGGGGACAATGTTGGCATTTTCTATAAGTGGTATACTTGTGGCATGGAAGTCATGGACAGTGATTCCTGGAGCAGCAGACCAGATCCTTCACCCCGAGGTGTCTGTGAGGTACCAAGGGGGACTTTCTCCCAGGGCAGGCACCAGGCTTATGCCACAGTGTGGCTGCTGGTGGCACCAACTCTGTAGCCACTAGGAGTTTCTGAACAAGAGTGAAGTGGAGACAAGGAGGGCTACAGATCCAACAGACCGCAGTTCCAGCCCAGTTTCCTGCCCCTGCTGTCTGGCTTTGAAATCCCGCCTTAAGCATCCTCAGCCTCACTTTGTAAACAGGGCATTTTTGGGTGATTGTGAGGACGTTTGTCAAATGCCTTCTACCTGGTAGGGATCCAGTAATTTATGAAGGTTGGTAACATAGTGACAGTCACTATTCTAAAATAAAGAAATAAGGTACCCTTTCTCCTTATTGTTAAATAGCTAGGCCTATCCAAATATCACACAAAAACCCAGTAGTCAGATTATTGGGATGTTTTTTGGAAAAGAAAACAATAGCATTCAAAAGACTTCAGTTTAAGTGTTGCATATGTTGGTGTGGAAGGAGAGTTTCGTGAAACATTCAGAAGTGTCTCGAGATGACGAGTCAGAACTCTCCCAGGAAGGAGCCCTTGGCAGACGTCACTCAATGCTGGGGCTGGGCCTATGTCAGTGGCAGGGAATCCATACTCTGAGTGGGGACAGCAAAGCCCACGTCCTGTCTCTGTTCTGGCTGTCCACAGTTGATCTGCGCACCCTCTAATGCATCTTCCCTCCCCTTTTCCTGCCCTCCCTCCTCTTCTTTATGCTTATTTATCAAAAGTACACGTAAGCTGGGGCACCTGGGTGACTCAGTCAGTTAAGCATCTTCCTTTTGCTCAGGTCATGATTCCAGGATCCTGGCACAGAGTCCCTCACTAGGCTCCCTGCTCGGTGGAGAGCCTGCTTCTCCTTCTCCCTCTGCTGCTCCCCCTGCTGTGCTCTCTTGTTCTCTCTGTCAAATAAATAAATTCTTTTAAAAAAAAGTTCTGGAACACTGAAAAGAAATTTAAAAAATAAATAAAATTTAAAAAAAAAAGTACACAGAAGCTTTGGACTCGCACCTGGCTCTGATAGTGGTGGAGGCTGGGGCGTGTTTTCACAAGCCCTGCAGGTGAGTCTGATGCACTCTGCGGTATGAGGGTCACTGCACTGGCCTCAGAGGTTAGACCCCTTCCTGCTGTACAGACTGGTGCCCCTGCTGCCCTCAGGGTCTGATGTTTGGGGATTTGGGGGAAGGTGCTGGGGGCAGAGGACAGGGGAGCGGAGAGCCAGAGAACACATAGGCCAGCCCTTTTGGGCCATGAAGAGGAGGATCGGGACTGTCTGTGAAGCTGGGTGGGCAGTGAAGTGGGGCGCCAGGCTGCTCAGTGGAGCTGTATGCTGAGTGACGGTGGATGTTCTGTAGGAAAATGAGAATGTCCTGTTACCTGAGACCAGGCTGAGGAAAGTGGTCACTGGACAGCAGTGGTCATGGACTCTTTTATGCCAACAAAGAGCAGGGACTTGCTCAGAGTAACTGATAATTGTTAGATGTTGATGAAGAATAGCACTGCCAGTTTATGGTGCAGAAAAAGGGGGCTGGATTGGACCACCTCATAGCTGAGAAGGTTTCCAGTGTGAAGAGTCTTTGACAATAGCACTTTCTTCTGCTTATGTCTGGTTCTTTGAGACACATTTTTTTGTGCCCCCTGTGTGCAAAGCATCACCATAAGCTCTGTGGTCCAGCTATGGCTCACGTTCTGGAGGGGTGGCACACCCATCCAGGGAAGCTGATAAATGAGGGGTTTCATCTTTATCACGGTCTCAAACACATTTAATTAAACAATTAATGTGTGCTTAATGGAAGCCAAGTACAGCTTTAAATGCCTTATGTGGATTATCTTACAAAACTCCGTATGCTGTCTATACTTTACAGAAGAGGAAACTGAGCTTCAGTGAAGGTTCTCAAAGTCACCCAGCCTGGGAGTACTAGACTCGGATTCAGACCCTGACTTCGGTGCCTGTGGAAGCTGAATGCAGAAGCAACCATGTTCAGCCAGTGCTGGAGCGTAGATGGGCACAGCACCTTGTTGATCCTTTGATTTTTAAATTTTTTTCTTTGTGAAAAGAACCGATTTTGATTCTGTATAACTTCAGAATATTTGCAAATTTTCGTAGCTGGCAGGAGAGATCAGCAGAGATGTTCTAATCCTGTCTTGCTTTCTGGAGTCTGCTATAATCCAGGTGGTAATCGTCACACCCAGCTGCCCTGCCAAGGAGACAGTGTGTAATTAAGTGCTGTGGGTCTTCTGTGATGGACCCGTTCTGAGTAATCTACCTGATTCTGTTGTTCCAAGAGCAGTGGAGGCGGGACTGTATCCTGCCAAGTTTAAAAGATACTCTGTGCTGGTCAGTGTGAATGTGGTCACTTGTGACAATTGTGACTTCCTGTTTTCATGATAGAAGACTTAAGGGAGATTTATCAGAAAAACTTCATGGGGCTTAGAGAAAACACTAAAATGATTTCATGGCAAGTGAATTTGAACCATATGGGTAGTTTTTCTTTTCTTAATGTGTGCATCAGCTTAAAAGAAGATTACCAGATGACCTATAAAAGATTTTAAGAAAATGGTTGATGGTATGTATCCCAGAATATTAAAGAAAGGAAAATTTCAAAATACTTGAAAAAAATTACAGTTGGCTTTCCTAAAACCAAGGTTTGGAAGATGGGGGTCTGTGTTGAGGGGGCCATTTTCACCTTACTCGGTGGTTTGCAGAGTCAGTGACCTCTGTGTATGGTGGGAGGAGATCTCAGGACAGTCTTTGATGAGAGGCCTTCTCTTACTCATTTGCTACCTGCTGTGTATACTGTCTGGTCTTAAGTGTGCGCTCGCACATACACACGCACTTAATGCCTACTGTGCCAGGCATTATGCTCATGCGCTGAGGAGGGTCTGTCTAGCTCAGAACCTTGCTTCACATTCCTTGGCAGAAGAGGTTAGGTGGTTGGCGGGATGGCACATGGGGTGAGGGGAGAGTGGAAGTGGAAGGTGTCTAGTGAGATGAGAATGGAACCCAGCCCACAGTGCTTGAATTCATGTCCTCACTTGACTCTTTGTAGCTGTGTGGCCTTGGGTCAGAGGCTTCACCTTTTCAAACCTCAGTTTTCTCTTGGGGATTATGACATGTATCCTACTTAACCTGGAAGCTCTTGTAAGGACAATTAAAATAAACCATGTGAGGGCTTATGGTAAACTGTGAAGTTCTATGTAAAGCAGGCAGTGTGCTTGGAGGCTGGGGCTAGCCTCGGCCCTGTTCCTTGTGGTAAACTGTGAAGTTCTATGTAAAGCAGACGGTGTGCTTGGTGGCTGGGGCTAGCCTCGGCCCTGTTCCCCATTCCCCCTTGCTCAGGAGGCCGGCCTCATTCTCCAGTCCTGGTGTGGGGTGGCTAATAGCAGGTTGGAGACTGTGGTGAAAGCCCGTACAGTCTGAGGGCAGCAGCGTGGCTGATGCCTACTGGGCCTGGCAGGAATCAAGACAGAGCTACAAGCTGGGCACCTGAGGCAATAAACTTGTGCCATCTGAGACCAAGATCCTTGTCCTTGGAACCTTACTGTTTCCTGCTTCTCAGGGACCCTGTCATGGTTCCAATGGTCTTTTTCCTTTTTAGAGTTTTGTCAGTGCTTTACTGTTGAGTGTCAGGGGTTATCTGTTTGGAGTAGAGACCTTCTGTGTTCCCAAGGCTCAGCAGTGAGAGTGCAACCTCCAGAAACACTTTGCCCTGTGGTGTGCATGGCTGGAAGTGTCCCAGGACTGGAGGGGAGCCCCATGGTAGAGAATACTATCTCCGTTCAATAACTGATTTTTTTTTTCTGACTCCTGTAAGACCCACATGTGTGTTCTCAGTACATTTGCCCATTTTGCTAGTGATCACCCAGAACTCCCATGCTGATATGTTGCTTTCTGGAGTGATGGGAGCATTGCCATAGGCCACAAAGGGATTTAGAAAAAGAGCCGGGATCGGGGGTAACAAGCTGATAACAGCACCATGAATATCTGTCCCATTTACTGCTGTCTCAGGAAATAGATTGTGGCAGCCATGGTTGGGTGATAACCCTGTCATTTCTGCCCAAAATACTAGCAGTGCAAATGGCCGGTGGCAGCTTGAGCAAGCATCATTTTCAGCCCCACATCAGTGAGAGGTTGCCGTGAGGAGGTATGAACTTTTTACAGAAGTAAAATAAATATCCTATGTTGTTGACAGACATAATTTTCACCTTATAAACTTTTAAAAAACATAGTACCGACCCTTGCCCAAAGCTGGGAACCCCATGAAATCAAACCCCAACCTCAGGTGGTTCACCCTCAGGGAATCTATGTCATCACTCACAGGAGGGTCTTCTGTTAAAACTGAATTTTGTGCATGTGGTGACAGTTTGTATTGGAGGCACATAAAGGGGAATGTGACTTAGAAGCTGTAAAGACAGAATGAAGCAAAGGTTTTTGCTTCCTGTGAAATTTTCTCTTGACTTCTATGCCCCTGCTCATGGCTCATGTCAAGTCTATTTTGTGACTTTGCACAAAGCTAAAAAAGGCACAAACACTATTGCTGAGAAAGTCAACTTGGTTATGTGTTTTGTTCTAATGAATGTCCTCTGCAAATCTGCTAACTTTAAAAACAAACCAAAACATCGTTGTTGATAAATGAGACTAAACATGCTGCTCGTTATTCAGATTTTGCTTCTCATATTTGGTTTTTATGAGACATTTCCCTCAGTATTTAAAAAAGTTCCCACTCAGGCCCCACACAAGGTCTATTCATCAGTGACCAATGCTGACAAAGGGCATTCCTGTTCACCTCTGTGACACAGTCACCTGTGGACAACTCAAGCACTTAATAAGTTTTAGTAGCCTGGATCTTTCTAGGAAAATGGGCACTACATTATTAAGGCTATGAATGAGAGATCCCCATTGGGAATGCATAAAAGTTACCAGGTCATAGGATTAATGTAGGAACTCATACAGTTACTCCGTGCTGTGCCATTAATGAGTTGGGTTATCAGTATTGAACACGTTTGGCAAATTATTTTCTTTTGAACTATATAAATGAGTGTAGTTATCATTTCCATAATTACTTGGTGGCCCTTAATTTTTACAGAGGTTAGTCCTTGAAATTGAGAGCTTACCTCCAACTTGGAACAAAACTGAAATCAGTTTAGTATAACCCTACGGAAAGTGGTTATACTCATGACACCAGGCTGTAAGGGCAAGTTCTATGTAGTTAGTCCTTTGGCTGCATTTTTGGGTCAAAATAAAAAAATCTTAATAATGACCATTTTGCATATTGAGAAAAGTATTTACTGAACCATAGCCTGGTATTCTTGTAGATGCCTCTAGGAATGGGGGTGCCCAATAACTGAGTAGATAATCTCCAGCTCATGTACTAAAGGATATTCCTTTTGATTAGATTCAAGACACGGGCACTGTGTGTCTGACTTTTCAGAATAACCATCTCCAATGGCTATTGATTTATTGCATTATTGAAGTTGACACTAACTTGAGACATTAGATTTTATTTTTATGTCTTCGCTTAGCTAGGAATTTTCCAGTCTAAAAAGTTAGTTGAGAATTGACTAATAATAGGGCCAATGTAGATGGTTGAAGAGTAATGCCTGGGAAGTACCTGGTTTCTGTAGGTGGAGAGATGCTCATTAGCCAAACTGTATCCCTGATGTAGGGCCAGAGTGCGGCTAATGCTCCAAACGGGCAGTGTGGTCGTCACACCCTCCCCACCCCCGCCTTGTTGCCAAACTTATCAGCTCTTAATTGATGTAAAAGCAAGACTTTGAACACTAAGTATTGGCCACCAGAAGGCATTGCTTTGAAAAAGTTAACAATCAGAATGTTTCTTGAGATTGCTCATTTAGCAAGAGGATTTCTAGACATCGATTTCGCAAGAAGGAAAGAGCAGAGACTGGGGATTGCTGCTGTGTCTGTCTGGAGGGGCAAGACAGCCGTGTCAGAAAAACCAAGGTAAAACACAAAAACCAGTTAGCATTTCACTCTTAGTGATTTCCTGTAAAAACAAGGAAAGCCTGTCTTTTCAACCTTAGAGTGGAAAGTGCTTAGGAAAGGACTGTTAGAAATAACGCACAAGTGTGTTTGCTCTATTTTTACACTGACCTTTAGCTCTCACTAGAGAATGTACAATTTTGGCCTTAAGAAGGCAAAATAGACAAGAAGGAACGTTGTAAAACATCCAAGATTTCCGGCTGGCAGCCTCAAAATGACTTCTTGGGACCTCTCTGTCTGAAGCGCGGGGAGGAATGGGTGCATCGAGTGTTGATACCCTTGGGGGAAAAGTGTTCCTACTAGAATTGGTTTACCAAAAATGGATGTTTTGAGCCCAGCTGCTAATTGTTGCTGCTCCGTCTTTAGACAGACTTTATAGACTCAGCGGTTCACTCTTAGGGGTATACTGTGTAATAATTTCTGTGTCATGTCCTCTTTAAGAAAAGGAAGTGCCAAACAAGCCCTTGCGTGTCCGCGTCCGATCCTCAGACGACCGGCTCTCTGTTGCGTGGAAGGCACCGCGCCTGTCGGGAGCCAAGAGTCCACGCAGATCACGGGGTTTTCTTCTGGGCTACGGAGAAAGTGGCCGGAAGATGAATTACGTCCCACTGACGAGAGATGAGCGGACGCACGAAATTAAAAAACTGGGTGAGTTCAATGTTATATGGTATCCGATGTGTTGGTGACCTTTGCCATCACGTCAATGTTTAGAAGCTCGTTCATAACCGAAGATTGTACTTGAGATGCAGTGCTGTTCATTTTCCACGTATGATGATTAGTAACTGTGTTCTTTGCCCTGTCCGTCCTCCGTGCCTTCATCCTTTCAACCTTCAGTCAGTGGCAGGACGAGGCCCCCCTCCACGTGTGCCTCAGCTGCTGCCTCATCTGACAGCACCGGTTCCTTGAGCCGGGCCATTACCCTGGACGTGCGAGGGAACCTGATGCTTTTCTCATCTTGTCTCTGCTTTAACCATTTTGTCCTTTCAAGCTTTGTCTTAGCTCCCAGGACACTGGACCTTGGGTCCTTTCAAGATGAAATGTGGCCGCTGATAGAGTCTGCACACCAGGTCCGCCTTCTTCCTTTGCAGACCCTTACTGTGTGAAGGAAGCTTTGGCCATGCGATGCAGATGGGAACATCTGCTGGAACTGGAGAGATTGTGCACATGGCTCCAGCTTGGGTCGAGGCCTGACCTTTGATGCTCTCACTCACTGACAGGTCTGGACAGTGGCAGAGGCCACAGTCCGAGCAAGGCGATGCTGCAAACTCCTTCTTTTCTCCCCCTTTCCTCACACCCCCTAATTGACCTAATGAGTTTGGCAGGAGGTGCTGGGAAAGCATGGGTTGCCCCTTTGTGTGTTCTCCTCTCACAGGGAAGCCAGACTGTAGAGAGCACATGATCTACTCAGTTCCTCTGGGCACATGTCATGTAGGGCCTAGGGTTGGGCAGCAGAGCCTGGCCGTTCTGCTGCTCATACTAGAAAGCATGCTTGCCCCATGATCTCCAACATAGCTGGTGCCAGCAATAAATATGTTGGCCCCACTGCTTATTCTTCAGTCTCTTCCAAATTGGATCAGTACTTGGATGAGGAAGGGGGGTTCTTTATTGGACCCTCCCAGAAGACTCCAGTAGGACCTGGTGATCTCTTCACTTGATGATGCCAGCCAGGCCTCACATCGGTGAGATGGGCTGGAGGTGGGAAGGAGGGCCGGCTCCAGGCAGAGGAGCCCAGAAGGGCACAGGCTGAAGGTCTGTGCTATGAACAGAGTCACTGGTGAGAGGGCAGTGGTGCCCGTGTTGCCTCCTTAAGTCTGTCAGACGCGACGACGGACAGGCAAGTGGAGGGAAATGAGACAGGAGAGACAAAATAGAGAAATGGAAGCCAGAGTGAGGGTTCTAGGCTTGCAGCAGTGATGACCAGTAGTTTGGAGCTCAGGAAACAGCCTGGTGAGAAAGGTGATGGTGGGACCAGGGCCGCCTGTGGGAAGAAGTTCTGCTTGCCGCAGGTGCCCCAGGTGCGGGAACACAATCCTCTTTGCTCAAGGCATGACCACAGATTCTGGAATTTGGACAAGAAGCTCCGAGTTCCTCAGGACTTCCAAGGCCAGCCTCCCGGGTCACATGGCAGGCATGGTTTGAGCTGGTTGGAGACCCTAGTGGAAGCCCACGCTGCATTCCCTTCCAGTATAGCCAGGAAGTCACCGTCCTATTCAAGCTGTCTGTTCAGCCACCTGCTGAAGAACCTTGGACAATTCTGGTGGGTGTTCTCCTGGGCATAATATACAAACCATCTCAAAATTCAGACTCCAGCGACCCCCAACAAAAAGACCAGCTACCTCTCTTCTCCAGGCCACCGGAAACCACGTGGGATCATAGAAGGCACTGGAGACATCTGAACTGAGCGTGCTTTGTGAGACTTCAGTATTAGCAGCGAGACCTAGAGCCAGAGGCCCCGTCATCTGGAGACGCATCGGTCATTCATTCCCAAACCTACCCCTTGCCCTGAATAGGTGTACTCCGCAGGGGAAATGGGCCAGATTCTACCCAGAGTATCAGCAGCAGGGGAGTCACTCCTTCTGCATTCCTGAGGCTACAGGGCAGCGTGTTTCCAGTGGGAGGTTTTCATTGTTCTGAGTCCTTCATAGATACCATGCAGTAAAACCTGGTTTAGTGCGAACAAGTTTCTCACCTGACTGATGCTGCTGTCTCTTCATTTGCTCGGTAGTGACCCCTGGCTCATCCGAGGGCAACAGAAGGATTTTTCTGCTTTTTGAACTTGAGCCAATGTGGGAACTGAGGTCAGGGCTGGGCTCCGGTCCCAGCCTGATAGACAGTGCCTCTTACACCTCCACGATGTTTTGGCTTTTGAATTTTCACCAAAAAAAAATGTGTTGGACTTGCCATCACCAATGCTCTATGAGGCTGCCAGGAAGAAGAAGAGGTCTCCCTGGACACTTGCTCTATCTTAATGGGGAGGATGCTGTGAATTCCAGGAGGGGATGTTGCAGTGGACCTGCTGTGTCATGGGAGGCCAGTGTCCTCATTTTATCCTACATGGGATTTTACTTATGTTTATGACCGAGATGCCATTGAGAGCGTGGTGCCCACAGGGAATGGTCAAGGAAACCTGGAGAGAGGTGGGGTCCTGTCAGTAAAAGTCCCACCCTCCCACTCATTCACAAAGCACATGTGACTAGACGTTTTCCGTGTCAGGCCTCTTGGGGGAACTAGGGCCCCAGCAGTCCCTCACAGAAACAGATCGCAGACAGAGTGTTGTGAAAGCAGAAACCGTAGAGTAGGCACAGGGGGCCGGAAGTGGTGTGGTGGGCACCCCAGGCCAAGCCCATGCAGGGGAGCACGGATGGCAATGGAAGACAGAGGCCAGAGGACACAGCAAGCGCCCGGACTCACGTGGGAGCGGGACAATAATAAAGGAGTAGTGCATGAGTTTGGGGCCTTCAGGAAGTTATGAAAGACAGTCCCAAGTTCAGAGCCGAAACACTGGCTCTGACAAGGGGCTGTGGTGGATGGGGCTTCAGGGGGCACTGGGCTGATGATGCTGGGGTCATTTTGGAAATTTTATCTCCAGAGTACCAATAATCAGGGGCACAGAATGGAGTATGTTATTGTACCAGTGAGTCTTCGTTATTTCTGTGAAAAAGAGATTGTTGCTCCATAACCAGCACTTGGCTCTGGGCCCTACTCCCTCACCTGCTGTAGTAAATCCTGGTGTCACACTGGCCCTAACACCTTGTCCATGACTGTGGGTGGGTCATCTCATCCCCCTGACCCTGGTTTCTCATCTTCGAAGAGGAGACTATGTGAATAGCTTCTTCATGGGGCTTTTGTTGGGACTAAATGAGGGGCAGGTGTGACACACTCAGCCCAGCCGAGACCAGACTCAGACACGTGGGCTCTTCTGGTTTATTCTACTTCATGGTAATCATAGGCCAGGTAATCACAGGTTTAGTGTAGAGAGCTTGCAAGTCAAGAATCTGGGTATTAACAACAATCTAGGAACTTTAAGAAATACATCCCAAATATGTAAAACATCAGTTGTGGGAAGTTATCCATTTCTTGGGGGCTCTTGATAAATGATGGCACACTGCTTTTTAAGTTTCTTTATATGTGTTCCTGGGTTGCGAGGTTGGATGGCAGAGTTTTTCTTTGTTGACCTTTGGCTGCTTCCGTTGTCAGTAGCACCAAGAAATTAACCATCTTATGGGACTTCTCTTTTTGGAAGCTTAGTTTGATGCTCTATGAATCCCAGTGTTACAGACTTGATTTTTCTCTTTTATGAAACATATATTTCAAAATCTGGTGGTAGAATGTCAGAACCTTAGCCTAAATAATAGTTTACTCATCAAAGCACGAGTTTCATTTGCCCTATGTCTGTGTATGTATGTGTGTGTGTGGAGAGAGAGAGAGAGAGAGAGAGAGAGAGAGAGGCACTGTTCAAAGTTTGTCAAATAATATTCCCTTCCCATGAAATGTGACTGGGCTATTGCAGTTTATAAGTTGATTCTGTGTGAGGTTTTTGAATGCTGATCTCCTTTTATGTTTAACTGACATGCTGTTTGCAAAAAAAAAGGTTAATTTTCCCATTACTGTGAAAGTTTGCAATGCCTGAAGTTCCCCAGTGTTACAAGTTCTCACTAGCATCTCTGTCACCTCTGCAAGTTTTGCTTAGGTATTACCTGATGGTGTAGTTGCCTGATGGTGTATTACCAGATGGTGTATTACATTACCTGATGGTGTATGATTAGGAATATATCATAGTGGGGAGCCTGGGTGGCTCAGCCCATTAAGCATCTCACTCTTGATTTGGGCTCAGGTCACGATCTCAGGATGGTGAGATGGAGCCCCATGCTGGGCTTCACACTGAGCATGGAGCCTGCTTAAGATTCTCTCTCTCTCCCTCTCTGTCTGCGTCCTGCCCTCTCCGTGTTCGTTCTATCTCAAAAAAATTTAAAAAAATAAAGAAATATGTCATATTGCTTCATTTTTATTCTTAAACTAATTAAGGCCGTTGCTGGAAACTCAGTCAGTAGAGCCGGGAGTTAGGCATTAGAAACTCCGGATTCAGAGAAGATTATGAGTCCTTCTTAGGGGCATGACTGTGGGCAAATTGATTTTCTCATGGCTTTATATCCTTACTTATAAAGTAGAAGGCCAAATTGGAATTTAATCAAGGTTTCATCTGGATCCCAGATTTTATGATTCCATAGTACTCAAGAGTTACAGTTTTATTTCATCATTGTAATTTTTTTCCTAATAGTTTTCAAGTTTAGATTCAGTTAGGTACTACTGGAGTGTGGCGTAGAAGGAACTAACTGAAAGAACAATCTAGAAATAAAGGATGTGTTTAAACTTCTACATTTGCTCTTAGCAAATCTTCGGAGGCTCAGTTCTGAGGAATTCAGTTTCCAAGGGCCCAGCATCCTCTCTGCACTGATAACATGGTACACTCACTCTTCTTGTCTTGCTCCCTTCTTTGTGATGACAGATAAAAAACTAGAGTGACCCCTCTTCTCTATTTGGAGGTAAAAAGAAGTTGGGGGGATTCTGTGGGCAAATATATTATTGTTTTCTTTTTTAAACATTGTTCATCTTTCTTCAATGTTGAGGAAATAGAAACCCATTTCTCAAGAATTACAGGTAATAATCACTTCCACGTTTTCTCACACAATGGTGTTTTTCTTGAGCCTAGTTTTCTAATGTTCTTGGTCTCATCTTTAATTATCCTGAAGAAGTTGGAATGCTCCAGAAAGACAAGATGGGAAGGGAGCGGGGCTGTGGGTGGGGGATGCGGACAAAGAGGGTGTGCATCCTGGAAAGCCAAGCGCGGAGCCTCACCCATTGCCGGTTGGTCCACAGCCTCGGAGTCGGTGTATGTGGTCTCCCTGCAGTCCATGAACTCACAGGGGCAGAGTCAGCCTGTCTACAGGGCTGCCCTAACGAAACGGAAGATTTCAGGTATGTTTCCAAGGATGAACCTGCTCATGTCCTGGTCTGTGTGGTTGCCGGGTTGTTTCCAAATGATGCTGTGTAAGTGGCGAATCACTTGGATGTCACTGAGTGTGAAGGAAACCACGGGACCGGCTTGGTCATATTTCGGACACAAGCATGTTTCATTTATACTCAGAGATAAGCGTGTTCGTCCGAGGAAGTATATTTCTCTGTGTATTTTGAATGGCTTCCCTGTGTGACAGATTTGCCGCTGTAGGACCTGCCAAGCATTTGGTCCAATTACAGTCACAGTCTAACCCACACATCAGTTGTCCTTGGTGGCAGACCATGAACAGAGAGAAATGAGAGTCCGTGTGGAGGGGGCAGTGAGCAAGATCTGCCCTCATACTTAATTTTAGCCCAAATCTCCTAAACGTAGCATTGAGAAGAGTGAGAGAAGTGTGGTAGAGGCTTACTCACAGTCTGACCATTGTTCATTTACCGAGGGATGTTCTTCCCTACATCCATTCACAAATTTTTAAAATATTACATCTTAATAAATTACACATACCTATTCTGGGTCCTGCATCTTAATTTAAAGAGGCAACCTGCAGCATGGTTATTTTTAGGAATTCACAATTTATTTGTGATTACAGTTTTATATGACAGACCAGATACTAAATTATGTATATTTCTATATTATCATTTTTGTTTATGATTATAGTTGCTTACGTTGTGTGATGGAAATCTCAAATACATGATGCTGCATTTTTATTTTTCAGTATTTACTGTTATAGAAAACGTGTCCACATTGTTTTTTAACAAGCTATTTCCACCTTCCCCTACCTGTAGAAAAGTCACATCCTTTTGAAACATGGTCCCTGAAAGGTGAAAAGAAAAAAAAAAAAAAAACAAAATAAAAGCCCCAAGAGACTAAGAGCAAAATTGAGGCCTGTAAGTCCTCATTTTGGGTAGAGATTGAACAGAAACTATAGGCTTCATGGGTATGATGTATTCTCTTGGAAATTGGCAAACTGAACTCTACTTTATGTCTGAATGTAACTTTTAATCTGTCTTGTTGGAACCACATTTTCTAAAATGGGAGGACATTGAACCCAATGTGATTTGTGCATTTGTTTGAACCAGAATTTCATTTCATGCCATGATTGCTAAGGAAATGCTCTGGCTTGACCATTTTTCCCCCAAAACTTTTGCTTCTTGTATATTTTGTATTATTTCCCAGAAACTTACAGTATGTGTTAAGAAAACACTGAGTTACTTGGAGTATTTTGGACCAAGGCAAAGCATCCCTTTTGCACTGTTCTTTAGGTCAGCTGGATTGGGGAACTTTTCAAGTAAACTGCCCATTTATTAGACTGTGGGTAAGAACAAGAATGGAGATTTTGGTTGTTCTACATTGACCGAGCAAACAATTGCTTAGCTTTCATTTTATCTACATCAAGTGTAAGCAATTTAAAAATTATATAGCATGAATAATGAACTCTGGGGCCCAGAGGACTCAGGGCAGATCCTCTTGTAAGACCTCTAATGTGTCCCGTTGTCATTTCAGAAGAGGATGAGCTAGACGTGCCTGAAGACATCAATGTCCGGGTCATGTCATCCCAATCCGTGCTTGTAGCCTGGGTTGATCCTGTTTTGGAAAAACAGAAGAAAGTTGTTGCATCAAGGTACTTTCCCTTGTTTATTTATCTTTGTTTTAAGTATGAGAGATGTGAGTTTCTGGTCCTTACGAGACATGTGTTTATTTGCATGACCGTATCTTCTGACATGTGAGTGCTGGCCTCTCTGGTAGCTGGGTGGTAGACTGTTCTATGACATTCTGGCTAGTCTCAGGTGCCGTCACACGTTTTCCTCAGATCAGATATGACCAGGGCCTTGTAATGCACACAGCAGGACCTCACTTCTCACTTGTTCAGAGTTTTTGTCTTGTGTCTGGAAATTCCCTAGATTCCATTTTCTTTCTTTGCCCCATGTGGGTTTTGCTTTGTCTCACTGTGATCTATTTGTGAGCAGAGGATGTGACCCCATTTTAGAAGGAGTCTTACGTTTCCTCCTGTTATCCAGGAAGGGTGACAGTAGGAAGGATTTTTATGTAGAGAAGTGGACATTTGTCGAATGCCTTGCACACCGTAGTTCTTCATTCTTCAGACACTGAATTGCCTTATATCTAGCTCATTTGTGCATAGCAGAAGGCACTGTTTTGTCTCATAATGATATTATGATAATATTAGATATTATAATAGCTCATGATATTATGCTGTTCAGATTTTTATACTGATTTGCAATAGCAGTAGAAGAAAAACCAATCATAAGATTAAAGTAATCTTTGTGTTTAAAAAACATTGGTGGACACCATTCCTTGTCAGTGGTAGATTAATATAAACATCAAAATTTTATTGTTAAACTACTGAATAGTTTATATTACCAAGAAAAAGCCAAGATTTCTATATATTAACTTTTAGGACCCTATATATTAACTTTTGAACATATCTACAACCAAGAAAAGTGAACATCCTTTAAAAAAATGAATGGAGTATAATTCTGAGATTATATATGTATTTTATGTATATATTTTTATATTTTTATTATATATATTTATTCTTTATATGCACACACACACCATTATTTGTATTATATACAGTTTTTGTTACTGTCTGTTAGTAAAGAAAAAGAAAAAGACATCTGCTTCATTTGAAAGAAAGTGAGAAAGCTCATAGTGATTCTCTTCCATTTTGTTCCTGATTACCACTGGAATTTGATTCCCAGTATCTTGATAAAGGGCCTGAGTTTTCTTAGCAAGACTCTTGTATTAATTGGCGGGCTGTGTCTGCAACTGAAGTCTTATCTTGACTTATTAAATATCACCTTGTTAATGCTTCAGATGCTTTCTACTGCCAAGTGGCTGCAAAGAACATTTCTTGGCAAAGGAATACAATAAATGGAGTTTGTAGCTCTTTGAGTGTGGAGGATGTCTTCTGTCTGGGATTGTTACTAACATGTTTGCTCCTAGCATTTCTCTCCCTGATAATCACACAGTAGAGTTCCTTTTGTAAGTTCCTCTATCCTGCTCTGTTTATTACACACTTTTGCTCCTTCTCATGGTAATAATTCTACTCAAAACCACATGTTACCTTTCCTCCTGAACCTATAGAAAACATGCCTGCTTTGGCATGAAGTGGGTCTTCTTGTCTGTCTTTTCTGGAGAACCAAGATACCTTAGGCCAGTTTCAGTTCTTTTTTTTTTTTTTATTTTATTTATTTATTTGACAGACAGAGATCACAAGTAGGCAGAGAGGCAGGCAGAGAGAGAGATGGAGGCAGGCTCCCTGCTGAGCAGGGAGCCCGATGCGGTGCTCGATCCCAGGACCCTGGGATCATGACCTGAGCTGAAGGCAGAGGCTTAACCCACTGAGCCACCCAGGTGCCCCCCAGTTTCAGTTCTTAATATTGCTTTTTTCACACCACATGCCTGCACACACATACACACACACATCCCTCAGAAGGTACCTGCTTGGTCAAACCTGTCCCTCTTCTGTCCCTTCCCTTCTTTATCTCTGAGCTGTAAGACACTAAGCTCCATCTTTCCTGGCTGACTTTAGACACCTTTCCTGGAACTTAAGAGTAAATTCTTTGACTTAATAACATAGTCAAAAATGTAGGTTTTTCTCCTCTTTAATTTCTCTCCTTACCTCCCAAAGTCATTACTTATAGGGAAGGAAGAATAGCAAGGAACCTAGCGTTCAGTTGCAGAGAATTGGTCAACTGGTTGCCTTATTTCCTTATAGACAGTACACTGTGCGCTATCGAGAAAAGGGGGAATTGGCAAGGTGGGACCACAAGCAGACCTCCAACAGACGCGTGTTGGTTGAGAACCTGATTCCAGACACCATGTATGAATTTGCAGTCCGTATTTCACAGGGTGAAAGAGATGGCAAATGGAGTACATCTGTCTTCCAGAGAACACCAGAATCTGGTCTGTATTTAAAATGGCCTTTGGATCTTCCATTTGGGAATTGCCCTGAAAATAAGATTTAAAGATAATTTAAGAAACCAATGGTGATAAAGGCCAGCAGAGGCATTTTTAAAAAAGTAACATTAACCCTAAATCTGGGATGTGTTTCTAGGTACCAAGGCAAAGAAGTTCGGGCATTGTTGCCCACGTTTATCCTCCACTGTCCGTCTTTGTTAGCATGTTATCCTGACATTTGGAGCATAGTACATCCCAGAATAGAGCATAATTACAAATCACCACTGGATCTGTGCATGCCCCTGGGTAATGCATGGAGGGCAGGGAGGGTAGAGAGAATCTTCTTCCCTGAGGCTGAGCTTGCGTTTGATTCTGGGGGAGAATTGTACTTGGTATCAATTATTTTCTTTTAAATAATGTCTTTACAAGTTTTATTAAAAAGAAGTTCGAACTGGATTTTAATCTTCTTTATATATTTCGAGATTCAGCAATGAGAGATATTCTGAATTTCTAAAAGCATTTCCCTAGATATGTCTGAACTCACTGCATGAGTCAGTAGCACTGACATAACCACTATATCGCACAAAGTGTAATACAGAGTGGAGTTTTCTGTCATGTATATTAACAATGAACACAGTAGTGCTGCCCTGAAAAATCTGTCTGCAGGAACCATACGTCACTTACTTTTAAAATATCCATAAGAGCATTTTTAAACCTTAGGTCCTTGTCCCTTTGTAGCTCCTACAACAGCTCCTGAAAACTTAAATGTCTGGCCAGTCAACGGCAAGCCTACCGCCGTCTCTGTAGCTTGGGACGCACTGCCTGAGACCGAGGGGAAAGTGAAAGGTAGGAACCTCATTATTTAAGGTATCGAGTGCACACACAAGAGACATACTCCAAATAGAGATGTCATTGACTCTGATCAACACCAGCTCTAATAGCAGGTTTGGTGACTGGGAGACCAATAGGGAAGCAACATACGTGTATGGGGCGCTAACCCAACGAACAAGGGTATTTCAGGTAGGGTTCTCATTGTCAGTAGGATCCAGGTCCTCATGAAGATGACTTTTCATCTTCCCTATCCACAGCGATTTCGGTGCTGCTATCAGGAGGGGTGTTTTTAATTGTATGGGTGTGACATCATAACCTTTACCCATACAAATGACAGCCTTGTGTTTCATTCTGTGGATCTTCTCATTGTACCAATAAGATTATGGAATGTGGGAGTAAGTAGAAACCCTGTGGGACCACAGATGTCTTGAATGAGACCATAGATATTTAATGGGTTTGAAAAAAAAGTAATAAAAATTAAATAAAAATGGATTTTTTTCCTATTTGTCAAACTTTTTAATTAAATTTTTTTTGGTTGAGGAAAAATATGACTTTAAAACAGAAAAAAAAAATACCAAAGACGAAACCAAATTAAAATAGAATAAAATATTCACAGCTAAATTTAAAAATAATCTCTTGAGAGTATGAAATAAAAACACAAATTACTTCTTTTTGGTGTAAAAACATTCAAGAACCTTTCAGAAGTCTTTTCAGAGACATTTGAGAAGGCTGTATGGTGGTTTTCCCCTGACATCGCATATACAGATGTGCCTTACAGGTACATTATACTATTGCTTGATTTTGGAAGACAACTTACATCTATGTCCAAAAACTATGAAAGGTTTGTGTAAGGTTAAAGAAATTGAGAAAATTATCTACTAACCTCTTTTGAGAATTTCTTAATTGAAAAGCTGAAATGTTCTCTTATATTCAACTTTCAAAGATATCTCAGTTATCTTTGAGGACCTGTAAAGATGGAACAATGGAAGTGAAGGGAGGCACATGTAGGGGAGTAGTTTCTAAACTTAATGCTTTCTCATTTGCTTGGATATCTTAAAGAATATATTGTACTATTCTTGCTCATTTTTTTCCGTGGAATAAATGAGAAGCAAATGAAGAGAAGAAATACTTAGTTGGCCCTTTAAATCATCCTTTTTATGACAGTTTTCATGATGCTGGCAAGGATTCTGAAAATTGCATAAAGACATTTTTGGCTGATGACTTTCATTAGTTATAAAAAAGTCAATTGTTGCTCCTTTCATGACTTTATTATCATACTACTTATTTGCTTTCTTTCCCTCTCCCACATCTTAGTTTATATTTATAGCTCTCTGGCGAATGAACCTCCTTGGTAGTCAATGAAATATTTTCAAAAATAGTAACAGCTACTGAGTTTTTGTGTCCAAAAGAACTCATGTATCTTAACTCTGCTCAGGCAGTTTTCACAAAGGAGTGATGGTGGGACTGAAAATTCATAATTACACTGGGGAATTATATGTATGACAAATATAAAACACAATAGAAGAATATAGTTTGACATGGTTACATTTTTTCCAGATGAATTGAATTCATAAAAAAAACCTGTATTACCAAATTTTATAGACAGTGAGTTCTTTTAATTTTTACTTTTGACCACCACAAATGACTAGTTTGTTCATTTTCAAAGAGAAAAGAATGTGGGTTTTTTTTTTTTTCAGACAAATGCTGCAAAGACATTTTTGGTTGAAGTTTTTAGGTTAATGTACTTTTTAAAGATTAGATCTCAGGGAAGAGAAAAGGTCTTCTGTGCTTCTCTAGATATGACAAAGATAGTATGACAGTTGCTTGGTTTTTCTGTGATTCAGATGATTTTTTGTGGTTAGCTCCTACTCACATTAATTTGACAAGTTTTGTAAGTCTTGAGTACATTGAGAGGAAAAGAGGCATGACAGTTTTTAGTTAAGGGTGGAAATTCTGCTTCAAAACATGGCTTCTTTATGGTACAGCATTTCCATAGAAGCCATACAACTATATTAGTTCCTTGGACTGAATTGTGCTCTGATTTTCAAAGTTCAAGTGCATTACATGTTCATAAATATCAGTGATTGGAGATGGAAACATTAGACATCACATAAATCTATGAACTGGCAACTTTTCCTTACAGTTTTAAATACTGTGAAATATCCTTACCTAGGTATATTGAGTCAGGATTGTAATTCCTACAAAAGGGAAATTATACTCCATATATGGGATTAATGCACAAATAGCCCAGATTAATATACCGGGACTCCTAGAGGTCTTGGTAGCTCTTCCGATTCAGTTCTGACCGTTGTCATTTAAATCTTCCACGGGTTCTTCTACTCAGGATATATTAATGCTGACATAGTAAATTAGTAAATAAGCACAATGAAGAAAAACTCCAATGCAGTGTAAGTAGATTTGGTCATTGTGTGAAGACTGGCCTCCTGGGTTCCATATGTTTAATTTGCCGAAAATAGGAATCTGCCCGAGAATTCACTCCGTGGCCTTGTCTCGTAGCCTGAATGGATTAGTTCACCGTCCGTTGTGTCTTTACGCTCCAGCTGCCGACTTGGCGTGCATTGCTACAGTATTAATTTTAGTAATGCACGTTCTAATTCATCCTGCCCATACAGTCTGTCTGCTGGACACAGGACTGTTTTCAGTTTCCTCCTTCCAACCGTCTGCCAAATCATTTCAGAATACATTCTTTCATACGCCCCGGCTCTCAAACCATTTGGAGCAAAGTCCCTCACCTATCCTGGAGAGACTACTTCTGCCCTAGTGGATGGTCTGCAGCCTGGGGAACGCTATCTTTTCAAAATCCGGGCCGCAAACAGGAGAGGACTGGGGCCTCACTCCAAAGCCTTCATTGTCGCTATGCCAACAAGTAAGCATTGTGTGTTTGTGGCTCTTTCTCTGTCTCTCTTCATTACTGCTAATTGTGGTGTCTTACTTTGAATCATGCTCGTCGATTTAGAACTGCTTTGTTGACGATTTTGGGGGCTACATTTGCCTGTTGATTTCTAAAATATTTTTGTTGTCCCTTGGGAAATTGGTCTCCCCGGAGACTAAAAGATTATTGATTTCTAGTCATATGAATGACTGTTACAATATTCCAATAACATGAATGTATTAATTATGTGATTGCTCTTATATCACTGTGTAATTTGGGGCTTATAATGACAGGGAAATAACATTTTTACAGATGTAATGTGACATTTTTAATTATTAGCTCTCTTCAATTTCTAGATAGTGCTTAAGATTTTTAGTTTATATTCCATTATTTTGGAGTGCAGCTCTAGTCAGAATAATTTAAATTACCTCATTATCTGATCACAATCAAAATGGAGGCTAATAAAATCCCAAATTGGAGTGAGGTGTTTTTAGACTGTATTTTCTATTTCTTTTAATTTAATTTTATTTTTTCAGTGATCCAAGATTCATTGTTTATGTACCACACCCAGTGCTCCATGCAATCCATGACCTCCTTAATACCCACCACCAGGCTCACCCATCCCCCCATTCCCCTCCCTTCCAAAACTCTCAATTTGTCTCTCAGAGTCCACAGTCTCTCAAGGTTCCTAGACTGTGTTTTCTTTTCTGCCTCCCCATATTTACACCAGATGTTGGTAGCTGTCTCCTGCGTGGTGTGTTGTGAGGATTCACAGTATAGTGCAATATTAAACAGTTCTGTGGTGGAAAAATTGGAATAGATGTGGTTTGCTCCCTCTGGGTCCCCCATTGCCATATAAATTCTCCCTGCTCCTGCAGCATCCCTTCCTGCATTCAACCCTGATCTCAGGAAAGAGTAAATTGTAGGGCACCTGTAATAAATTGGTTTACCTACCCCGGGAGTCTTTTGAGTTCAGGTCTTATTATAATGTATCCATTATTAAAGGGATTTTAAGTAAGAAGGAGAAAACAAATACAGACATGTTAGGGGGAATAGGGAACTCTTTGCAATGCCTTAAAAATTACAGATTTGTTGCTTACCTGTCACCTGCAAATCACACACAACACATCCCCATTTAGTTTTGAGTATAGATCTTCAACACTTTTTACCAGGCTTATGTGTGTTTCTCTCCTACATCACTAAGAGTGGCTATAATATATCTGTAGTATCCTGGCAGTTTTATTAAGAAAATCCTACACAAGATTTTGCATTCACAAAGTCAATAGATTACTTTAAAGTACTCCTTTCAAAATTTCTGCAAATAATAAGCTGCAACATAATGATTCAATTTATAGAAATTTAATACACATTTTCTGGGACTATATCATTACTTAAAGTAAAAGAGATCTTTAAAAGAGATTGCCATAATTTGGAAAATGTGTTCAGTGTCTAAAGAATGAGAAGTTATTAATTATAATGACTAATTATAAATGCCTCCACACTGCCATCTGAAATACTCACCTGATGTTTCTCAGCTTTCAATTTTTTTGACGGCAGAATCTTTAAAATCTATTTATAGCCGGTTCTGGCAAGTCCGATGTGCAGCAGAAGACCCATGCTGAAGATGACCAGAAATCTGAAAAGCCAGAGACTTCTCCCAAAGTTCCTGCTTCCACAAAACACACTCATTTGCCTGTTTCTCCCCGAGGCAGAAACGTCAAGAACCCTCTTCTTGACTTGAAGAACAAAATATTGGCTAATGGTGGGGTGCCCAGAAGACCCCAGCTGCACCCAAAGAGGACTGAAGTTTTGGATCTTCAGTCAACAGAAATCACTGATGAGGAGGAGCTGGATTCCCAGGGGGACCCACCAACGTTGCCCTCAGAGACCCAAGAGCAGAAGCCACAGCAGAGGCCACCAAGTAGATCTGTCCCCCCAGTCCTTGCTCCTGGGAGGACCCCAGTGGGAGTGCAGACCCCAGTGTTGCCCCGAAAGGAAGGCTCAGACCGGGGTGGCTCCTCTCTGCCTTCCCACCCTCATCCAGGGACGTCCTCATCTGCACGCCACACACCCATTGAGGGTAACCCTCACCGCCCTTCAGGGGGGCCCTCCACCCATCTGCCCCCCAGCTCTACTGACAATGATTCAGTGGGCCAAGAGGAGGACGAGCCAGCCACCGGCTCCCGGGACCCAAAGGACGGGGCCTCCCAGCGGCTGCCTCCTAAGAGCACCGCCCAGGCTAGGCCTGCCCTGTGGCCCAGCCGCCAGGCCACCTCGAGCGCCCTGCGGGACAGAGGCCCTGGGCACCACAGCACAAAACCAGCGTTGCCTGCGCGGAGAGCACCCCATTTTGGGGGTAGGGAGGAAAATTCGGGTGCCTCAGTCTCATCCTCGAAATTTTCTCCACCCCAGGAAGGATCATCTCGGCTGCTGCCCACGGAACCACACCCCGGGACCCCACTGTCCAGGGGCTGGAAGGATGGTCAGGACACCCCAGCCTCCAAGTCCAGTGTGCCATCACAGTCCAAGTCTTCCTGGTCTTCTGGTCTCTCCTCAAGGACACAGGTCTCTGAGCGAGAGGATGCCTCTGATGGGGATGGTGACAACGATACAGAAGATAGAGGCAGGCAGGCTGAAGCCACGGCCCCGACGTCTCGGGCCCGGCTACCCGCAGGTCCGCCTGTCTCTGGACATTTCAGTTTGTTCAGAAACAAGCCCTTTGCCGCCCATACGAGATATCCAAGCCGGGCTGGCAGCGGCCGAGGACCCCGGTTGCATCCCTCCAGCTCCCCGCCATCCACCGTGTCGCCTCGAGTCCACTCGAGGGTGAATTCTCACCCAGCTTCGGACCACAGGCAGGGCTTGGGCATCCATGGAGACGGTGCAGAGAGCGAAGCGGAGGACGAGAAGCCACTTCCTGCCACCGTGGTAAACGACCACGTGTCTTCCTCGTCCAGGGAGCCTGCCTCCCTGGGCGTGGACCACCTAAGAAAAGGCCCGCAGAGAGGGGCGAGCCTTCAGCGGAAGGAGCCCCTGGCGGAGAACCCCAAATTCGCCGGGACTGAGGCAGGTGCGCATCCTCAGGGCAAATCCCTGGCCTCCAAGGCGTTGGACGTCCAACAGAGCACAGAAGTGGGTGTGGAGGGCGGCTACCCCAAGGCGCAGCTGGCCCCCGCTCGGCGGCCCGCGACTCGGTCCCAGCACCACCCCGGGCCGGGCGTGCCCAAAAGGACGGCACCCGGCCAGGGGCTGGGTGCCGGGGCCGCCGCTCCGGAAGGGCAGCCTTCTCCCGCGGTCTCCGTGTCGCAGCCGCAGCCCCGCGGCCCCCCGCCGAGCAAGGAAGTGGGGCATCCGCTGTCCAAACCGAAGCCCGAGCTGCCGCAGGCTGGGCGTCCCCACCCCGCGGCGCCCTCCTTCCCGGACCCCTACGCGGCCAGAGGCAGTCAGACCCCCCACAGGGCAAGCTCCCGAGGGGTGCTTCCCATGTCGCCCCACCATCGGGACGAGGATTCCGAGGGCAGATCTGGCGGAAACCACCACGACAGCACAGAAGCAGAGGCCCGAGCCGCCCGGGCGCCCGCACACCCGGCCCGGGCCAGGGACCCCATCCAGTCCCTTCCTAAACCCCGCCAGCTGGAGGCTCACGCAGGAGGCGCGGGCGACAGTCACCTCCGCAGACCCCCAAGCTCCCCGCTGAGGCCTGGCAGCCCCCGCCACTACCCCCATGCCCGCCCCAGGGTCCCGGGCCGAGTGGGGCCCCAGGCTGTGGGGAACAAGGACCGCGCTCCCCAGGCCGCGCCGTCCAAAAGGGAGCCCCTCACTTCTAAGTCTCAGCAGTCGGTCTCGGCAGAGGAGGAGGGTGAAGACGCGATGTTTTTTAAAGGAGGAAAGGACGAGGACCCTCTCTCCTCCTCTGTTCCAAAGTGGCCCTCCTCCTCCAGTCCCAGGGCCAGCAAATACTTGGACGGGAACATCGCTAAGGACAAGATGGACCCTGCCATTGTGCTCTCACGCCCCAGGGTGGGCTCCCCCCAGGACGAGAACGACACTCCTGTGAAGCGTCCTCCTCCTCCCCCGCCAGGAAGCTCCCCGAGAGCCTCGCACCTCCCGCCCAGACCCCCCCACCGCAGCCCTTCCACCCCGAGCCCCACCACGGGCACCCCGGCCCGGGAGCGGTACACCACCCGCGCCCCTCCGGTCTATTCTTCCACCACCCCTATGCTCTCCTTGCGCCAGCGCATGATGAACGCGAGATTCCGGAACCCCCTCTCGCGCCAGCCGGCGAGATCCCCTGCCAGACAAGGTAATTCGTTTTTAACTTAACGTTCTCTTTGGGGTCCTCAAAAGGGTTCGTAGCAATTCTTGAGAGTCTTTTATTTTATATTATTGAGTCTCTGCTCCGTCCAAGCACTGTGTTAAGAGCTTTACAGACGTAACTGATTTCATCCTCTTAATTGCCTCTTGTGTTGTGTCTCCTGGTTTTCAGATGAGTGACTAGGGGCCCAGGGATCTGCGTGGTTCCCCGAGGTCAGACAGCTCTGAGGGCTGAGCTGCAGTTCCCATTCCAGACGTGCTAATTCCCCAGGCCTCTGCCATGCCTCTATCACATACTACCTCTTTACATTCCCCAACATGTGCTCTTAATCTGTGAAAATGCTTCATAGTCATGATGCCAGACGAGGTTCCTGTATTTTGGGTTATTTTTAGCTGCTCACCTGCCAGGGTATATTTAACAAATCCCAGAAAGGAATTAGGTAACCGTGTAGGCTGGATCTTGTTCTTGTTGATTGTGCGTATAAAACTCTCAACATACTCTGGGACAAACTCAGTGTCTTGTGTGTGAATTGTTTAGATATTGCAATCGGTGAATGTTATTTAAAACCTCCAGAAAATGCATGTTAAAGATGATTGTCATACGGAGGATTAAGAGGCAGATGTGTGACTTAGAGTGAGGACACCATGTAGGCAGCTATGAATTGGAGTCTACATGGACCCAGGGCAGGATCTAGGGTGTTTAGTCCATGTCTGCATTCAGTTTAGTGACAACTTGCGCTCTCCTTGCATGGAATTGGTACTTAATGGAAGATTCTTGAATCAATGCTTTAGTGTTTGTTAGTCTGTACTTTGTATTATTACCTTAGCCCAATGTTAAAAAAATATATATATAGAACAATGCCCCATGGAGAGGACAGTTTACTCTTAAAATAGACTATTTTAAGCAAACCTTAGACCCTGGTAATAGATATAAAATCCACATTCCCTTGTATACAGCAGAAATTCAATTAATATTTAGTTTTCATTCACTATTTGAGTGAGAAAAGTAAGTCTCTGACCCTCAGATATTTGTCAGAAAGCCCAAGTACTTTATGCCACGGGTGGGGCTGGATCAGAATGCTCCCAGCACAGACCTCGAGTAACTGTAGCTGATCAGAAATGCCAGGAGACAAAGAAGATGGGCAGGTGCTAGGGGCAGACAGAGCAGCAACTGAAGGGGCAGGTAATGGGACCTTCAACTTTATCTCTGAGCAGACACTTCTCAAGCAGCCCCACACAGGCCAGCACTGAGCATGTACAGTTGGTGACTGATGATTGCACCTGATTCAGCTAGATATACTTGTTGGGTTTAGTATAATCTGCTAAGAAGAGCAGAACAACATCTAATATATTTTCGAGAGTTTCTCCATCCTTCCAACTTTCCTTCCCTCTATCTTCTAAATGGTTAAAATAACATGCTAGCCACTACTGTCTTAAGCTTTATCTAGAAAACTTGTGCTGGACTCTCTCCTTTCCCCAGTATTGTCAGAAAACTGTACTTTATTATACTCTTCATAGACATTCATATTTGGTACTTAGAAGTCACAATTTAAGACTGTAGTCTAATATATACTAATTATTGTCTTAAAATTCTGTTTAGTATTTCTGTTCGAAATGATGTGTTATTACTTAGAGTTTAGTATGAAGCCGGCTTTACAGGAGTGTTGAGTTTACCAGATTCTGGCTTTGTTGTTGTTGTTGCTATTGTTCTCTTTTGTGTGCCATGTAGGTTATAATGGCAGACCAAATGTAGAAGGGAAAGTGCTTCCTGGTAGTAATGGAAATCCAAGTGGACAAAGAATTATCAATGGCCCTCAAGGAACAAAGTGGGTAGGGTAAACTTCTTTACACATATGAGTTGTTTTCATGCTGTTGGGAAGAGAAAAGTGGTGGGCACTGTGTAGCAATAAACGAAATGGTCTTTCGTATTCTTCTCCAGTTTTAACCACTCATACATCAATATATTCTTATATTGCTTCTTCCTGTGCTCAGAAGGATCTTCTATTCTTCTGAGTGACTAGTTCGTGTTTTTCTCATAACTAATAAGATAAGTGGGCCTTTACTTCCTGTTTGCTTTGACAGGTTAGGAAGATCACACAAATATTTTTTCCAACCTCATAGCAATTACGTAGATTCTGATGCTTAGCTCCTCAAATGGACTTCTTTTTCTCCACCTCTGTTAGCTTCATTTTATTTTTATTTTTTATTATTTGATTAAGTAATATACACATTTTTCTCCAAATTGTCTCAGATCCTTTATAAAAGAAAGCAGGGTAAAAACAACTGAGTAAACCAAAAAATACTGGATCAAATAGGCAATTTTTATTAGATCACCTTTTGAATTTTCCAATGATTGTCGTTTGAAATAAAAAATAATTAGTAGTATTTTATATGTGTTTAAGATAAATGAGTTTAACTTCTTGGGGTTAAATGTTTAGGAATTTTTGGTAATTTAGAGGATAATGGGCAGAACACTGTACAATATTCAAGGATTTGAAAGACTTTTTTTCAGAGAATCACAAAATTATTCATATTTTTGGACTGGAATTAGACTGGAATTCCCAGTCACAAATTCCCCTTTATAGCAGTAAGGTTTAGGAAAACATTGAGAGACTTCATAAAATTTTTAGTCACAGGTAACAAGATACATTTTATCATTTCTTAAAGGAACAGGAATTTATAAAGGAGGAAGGTGTATTAAAGTCAAATGTTATTGAAAAAATTTCACATTGAAACAGTGTGGAGTAGAGTTCAAAAGAAGGGTTTATATAAGTATATTTTATTTTTAATTACTGAGACAGCATCCAAGAAAGTGGCCCTCTGGGAGGGGTTCCTCCAGTGACCTACTGTGCAGTCACAGTTCTCAGACTTTATGGAGCATCAGAATCTCTGGGGGCGTGTCAAATAAGGTTTGGAGTAGGGCTAGGTAATTAGCATATGTAACCAGTGAGGCTGTGCTGGTTCAAGCCATAGTTAGAGAACCACCAGTGTAGAGTATGAGTTTGTTCCTTAACAGGGATAATAATAGCTCTTCCCCCCAAAAGTTTTATAATTTCTTAGAATATGAAATTTTTGCCTACATTCTCTATTAGGCAATTTAATTACAAATTAAATTGTTTTTGTTATAGCAACTTCAGTGTTTGACATTACAGCCAGATGGAAACATTTCATGCTTTTTAAAAAATTTTTAATTTTTTTTAATTAAAAACAAAGATTTTATTAACATATAATGTATTTTTTGCCCCAGGGGTACAAGTCTGTGAATCGCCACGTTTACACTCTTCACAGCACTCACCACAGCACATACCCTCCCCAATGTCCATAACCCAATCACCCTCTCCATATTCCCTTACCCCCACGGCAACCCTCAGTTTGTTTTGTGAGATTAAGAGTCGCTTATGGTTTGTCTCCCTCCCAATCCCATACGAAACATTTCATGTTTTTAATACACTGGCAGTACATGTTCATGGTGGGAAGTTAAAACAATTCAGAAATATATGCAAAAGATAATTTCTAAGCTAATCAATGTCCCAAACCACTCCCCAGAGATAACCACTGCTAACAGTTTAGGATATATTTATCCAGATTATTTTTCTCTGCAGTTTTAAGCTTATATACACAAATGAATATATTTTTATTTCTGCAAAATAGTCCTGTAATCTGAGTCCGTAGCAGTTAATGTCAATATATGCAGAATTTCCAATTCCTTTCATTGCCCACTAGCTTTGCACTATGTGGATGGGACATATTTTATTTAATCCCTTCCCTCCACTGATGAATACTTAAGTTGTTTGCTTCTTTTCAGCATTACACACAGCATACTAAATGGTAGCAGTATTATGAACATTTTTGCATATTTGAGAAATTGAAAACAATTTGTATATTCTGTGGTTAAGCCATTATAATATGAAATGGGACTGTTTTGCACTTTATTCTTATTATGCCTTGTGAATGATGCAGACAAAAATAATATTTTCTACTCACATTATGGTTTCCTTCTGCGGAGGCTTCTTGGATATGTTCGTGCAGGTGGATTCATGCTCAGTATATTCTTTAATCTGTGTCATGGTTTTAGGTCGTGGATCTGGATCGTGGGTTGGTGTTGAATGCAGAAGGAAGGTACCTCCAGGATTCACAAGGAAATCCTCTTCGAATTAAGCTAGGAGGAGATGGTCGCACCATTGTGGGTAAGTGAGAATTGTTTTAGGCAACAAAAAGTGTTCTGAACCAGCTGTGGGATAACAAATCCCTGCCCATTTTTTAATGGGGCCCTTGGCCCAGTTACTTTTACCATGTGGAAAGGAGTGTCCCAAAGGGGCAGAACTTAGCTTTTTCCCTGATACAACTGTATTTCTACTCTTGCCTCCAGAAAAGGTGGCACTTGACTTCCTTCTTGAGATAGGGCAGCCCAGAGCAGCAGGTGTCAGCAAACGACAGCACAAAGACCAAACCCTGGCTGCTGCCTTTTTTTACTGCCTGCCAGCTCAAAACAGTTTCTTCGCTTTTAAATGATTGCAAAAACAAAACAAACAAACAAAAAACAAAAACAAAAACAAAAAACACACCAAAGAATAGCAATATTTGTGACATGTGACAATTACTTGAAATTCACAGTCTAGTGTCCATATTCAAAGTTGTACTGGAACATAGACACACTCCTTTGTGTACTCCCTGTGCTTTTTGGCCCTGCAATGGCAGAGTTGAGAAGCTGCAACATGAAGCTTAAAATATCTTCTCTCTCTCTATCTTCTCTGGTCCTTTACAGAATAAGTTTGCCACTCCAGGTACAAAGTAACGCTCTTCTTCCTAGGTGTAGGAATCAAGAGGAGGAAAGAGTTACTTCCCCGACTAGAGACTGAGTTATTTCAGGGTAATGGGGCATATCAATGAAGCATTTAGAGGATTATATAAGGTAATTCAGAGTAAGGGACAATCTAAGATGGCTAGAAATTACTGGATAACAGCCGATATTGCTACCTCTGCTGAGTATCCTTTTAATGTTTCCTTTGCTTTTTACTGATTTGAATATAAGAATCCATAAGCTTTGAGAAGACACTTTGCATTTGGTTTTTACTTCCTCTGGATGATCTCATCGTGTTGCACAGCCTTTGTCTGATTTTGTTTCAGATCTGGGAGGAACGCCCGTGGTGAGCCCTGATGGCCTGCCCCTCTTTGGGCAGGGGCGGCATGGCAAACCCGTGGCCAGTGCCCAGGATAAGCCCATTCTGAGTCTAGGAGGGAAGCCTTTGGTGGGCTTGGAGGTTGTCAAAACAACCACTCGTGCCCCCACCACAACCACACGACCCACCACGACAACCCTGAGGCCCACGACCACAGCCACCCGCCGCACGACCACAACCACGACCACCACTACACGTCCAACGACCACCACCACACGCCCAACGACCACCGTTCGAACCACTACGCAGACGACCACCACCACTACTACCACCCCTGAACCCACCACCCCTGTTCCCACCTGTCCCCCTGGGACCTTAGAACGGCATGATGAAAATGGCAACCTCATAACAGGCTCCAGCGGGGTGCCAGAGTGCTACCCTGAAGAAGGTAATGACCTTCCTTGTGATGGTGGCCCACGTAACTAGCATGCTTCATTTTCAAGTCAGGTCACAAAGAGTGTAGGGAGAAGTAAGTAGGGTGCACAGTGGAATGGCAACAAGAGGCATTTCCAGTCCCACATGGTTTGTTCAGCAGTATATGTCACAACCAGGGTTGTCAGATTTAGTAAATGAAAGTACAGCATGGGACATACTTAATGTGAAAAATTATTTGCTATTCATTTAAAATTCAAATCTAAATGGGCATCCTGTGTTTTATCTGACAACCCTTATCACAAACCAAATAAAAAAATTTAGCTAAAACATGGAACATTGTGAGTATGGATGAGCATTTCCCCAAGTGTGTATTACTGGATATTAGTAGATTTGTATGCATTATATTAAAAAAAAAAGTTCTGTGATTAGATATGT
Organism: Enhydra lutris kenyoni; assembly: GCF_002288905.1. Classification (NCBI taxonomy): domain Eukaryota; kingdom Metazoa; phylum Chordata; class Mammalia; order Carnivora; family Mustelidae; genus Enhydra; species Enhydra lutris. The sequence continues at coordinate 8,719,418 of NW_019154146.1, read as the reverse complement.
GATTTAAACAAGGCTAATGATTCTTACTGTTGGACCATTCAGATCCTTGAATAGTCTCATTGTGAATTTCCTAGAAAAGTATAGTGTCCTGAATGCTTTCTCAATCTGCTCTTCCTTTGCAAAATGCTAATCCTTGAGTGACTGATTTCTGGTGGCAGCAAGGGTAGGACTGCTTTCCACTGGGTAGAACTGTGCTGTTTCCTCTGCTACGAGAAATGCAGTTAGGACTATCCTCTGCCCCAACCGTGTCTTCCTGCTGAGAATGGCCAGTTTCTCCTGAGGAATGGAAGCAAGGACACTTCGGTCAGGTCCCAGTGGACCTGCAGAGTCATCATCTTTTTCTGCTTAGTCCCTGTTCAGGCTGCTTTGGAAGAGGTCATCCTACACTGGTGTCTGGCCTGGAGGAGAAAAATTCATCTTCTTTCCCTTAGGTGGAAAAGAATCACCACATAGGCTATGAAACTTATGTCTTTTTAAGCCGATGCTGAGTGAAGATGATTCATTTCAGGAATCATTTTGCACACCCAGAATTCTTTACACAGCCTTCTTGACCGTGATCAGCTTGAACTTGGATGCTATATTCAAAATGGGAATTCTTTTTGAAGTTGGCCCTCCTGCAGAAAAACTCCAAGTAAACAGGAACATCGGACCCATCTAAAAATTCACACCAAAGAATAAGGAACCATGCTGAGAGGAGGGTCACTGGGGAGAAGATTCGCACACTATCATTTTCCCCAGGGAGCATGATTTGGAATTTACCTTTGGATTTCTGGTATGAAAACATTATGTACTTCCCTTGACCTTTCTCTTCTGCATACACTGATGTGTGTGTGTGTGTGTGTGTGTGTGTGTGTGTGTGTATAATTGGAACAGATATTTACTTAATAATTGTTTGAAAACGGGAGAGTGACTATTTTGGCTTTGGATTGAATTACTACTATTATTATGAATATTTTGCGTTTTCCTTTGTCTAAGAGGGCTTATACCATATTCTTTTCATTTACTTTGGATTTTGGGACTTTTTTGTGGCAAGAAAGTCAATGTTTTTCTTGGTATTTTTGTTTCTTCTTCTTCTTTTTTTGGCAAATCATGATGTATGTGTATTTTCTTTTGTGTATCTTCTTTTATGTCATCCATCCACTTCCCTAGCCCAGGCCAAATTAGTAGCCAAGTGTTAATTATAATTTGCCTCTAGACAGCATTTTCAAAATAATTACAAATCAATACAAAGTCTTGGGAAAAAAGTAAATTTGTGGAGAGAAACTTAGGATCTTTATATAATGTTATGCTGTACTATTATTATTATTTTAAAAACATTCCTGTATGGCTGACCTTCCTTTTTTATTTATGCTGCTCCACTAACAACTTTATTTTATTCCTTGTATTCATTCTAATTATAGTTATTTTTATTTAAAAAATTTTAAATTATAGCTTTCTCGAGATTCAATTCACATACCATAAAGTTCACCCTTCTAAAGTGTATAGTTTAGTGGCTTTTAGTATAGTCACAGGATTGTGCAACCATCACCACTATCAAATTCTAGAACAACTTCATCACCCCCCAGAGAAACTCCATACCTATTAGTCATTACTCCTCATCCCCCCCTCCTGCTAACCCCTGGGAAACCACGAATCCACTTTCCGTCTCTATGGGTTTGTCTCTTCTGGACTTTTCATATAAATGAAATCCTACAAGATGTGGGCTTTGTGTCTGGCTTCTTCAGCTCAGCGTGAATTGTATTCAAGTTTCATCCACATTGTAGAGTAGATCTGTACTTTATTCCTTTTCCTGCTGACCAATATTCCATTGTGTGGATAAACCACATTTTATCCATTTATTGGCTGATGGACATTTGGGTTGTTTTCACCTTTGGCTATTATTATGAATAATGCTGCTATGAACAGTGTGTACAATTTTTTTAACACCCGTTTTCGGTTCCCTAGGGTATACACTTGGTAAGAGAGATGCTGTGTCCAGTGGTAACTCTGTGTTTAACTTTGGGAGGAACTGCTAACGTGTTTTCCTCAATGGCTGCACCATTTTGCATTCCCACCATCAGCACATGAAGCTTCCAATTTCTCTATATCCTCACCAACACCTTGCTTTTCTGTCTTTCTGATTCTTGCTATCCTAGTGGGTGTGAAGTGATGTCTCTCGGTGGTTCTGATTTCCAGTTCCCTAATAACTAATGCTATGGAGATGGTGATTTTTTTGTACCTTCCAATGATAGGTTCTGAAAGGGAAAGTGGGCAGGATTATCTTTGGTGCCTTAGGTCAGCCCTGATGTAGAACTGAAGTAAATTTATTTGAAAAATGTTTCATCTTTATCGTTGTGGGGGTAGTGTCATTATGAGAAAGTTCATGTGGTAAACTAGAAAAGATAGAGTAACTCTTGTTTTTGTTATTCTGGCTTCATTCACAATTTTATAAAATAAAATTCACAAATGATGATTAATCATCTAGTGCAGGTGGATTGGGTTCTCTGGGACATACAGAAGAACCACAGATGACCGCCTGTGCCCCTGAAGGGCTTGAGGTTGAACTGAAGTTACAGTGGACAGAAACAACTCACTCTCTTGTCAGAAAACCAAATTGTTCATTTTTATCTTTTTTTAAGATTTTATTTATTTGAGAGAGTGTGTGTGTGTGTGTGCACAAGGGGGCGGTGGGAGGGGCAGAGGAAGAGGGAGAAACAGACTCTCTGAGGAGCAGGGAGCTGGACATGGGGCTCAATCTCAGGACCCTGAGCCAAGGGCCTCATCGACTGAGGCAACCAGGCATCCCCCAAATTGTTCCTCTTTAAAATAACATGAGACAGGGTAACGATTGTTTCGCAATAACCCAGAGAGCTCTCCAGGTCTGAAACCTCAGTGTCTCCTTGGACTTCTTTCATTTCATTGCCAGACCTCATTGCGCACTCACTCATTCTCCAGGCTTCCTTTTTTTTTTTTTCTTAAGTTTTAATTTTAATCACCAGGTGCTCAACATGAGAAGTTAACTCCTTAATACCCATCACCCATTTCCTACTCAACCCCCACCCCCATTCCCCTCTGGTAACCATCTGTTCTCTGGAGTTAAGAGCCTGTTTTTTGCTTTCAGTCTCTCTCTCTCTCTCTCTGTCTTTCTGCTTTGCTTGTTTGTTTTGTTTCTTAAATTCCATGTATGCGTGAAATCATACAGTATTTGTCTTTCTCTGACCTGTTTTGATTACCATCATTCTCTCTAGCTCCATCCATGCTATTGCAAATGGCAATATTTCATTCTTTTTTACAGCTGAATAATATTCCATTGTATATATCTACCACTTCTTTATCCATTTATGTTTCAGTGGACACTTGGGCTGCTTCCATATCTTGGCTATTGTACATAATGCTGCTATAAACACAGGGGTGACTGTATCCCTTTGAATTAGTGTGGGGTGTTTTTTTGTAGTTTTCCATAGCTAGATAAGTTTATTTTATTTTATTTTATTTATTTTTATTATGTTCAGTTAGCCACCATATAGTACAGCATGAGTTTTTAATGAGGTGTTCAGTGGTTCATTAGTTGCATAAAACACCCAGTGCTTCTGTTTTTGTATTCTTTGGGTAGATATCCAGTAGTGTAATTGCAAGATCTTAGGGTAATTCTATTTTTAACTTTTGAGGACCCTCCACACTCTTCCACAGTGGCTGAAGCATTTTGCATTCCCACCAACAGTGTAGCATTTTGCTTTCCCACCAACATCCTCCCTTATCTTGCGTTTCTTGTGTATTTTATGTTAGCCATTCTGACAGGTGTGAGGTAATATCTCGTTGTAGTTTGGATTTGCATTTCCTGATGGTAATTGATGACGAGCATCTTTCATGAGTCTGTTGGCCATCTGGAATGTCTTCTTTGGAGAAATATCTTTCACGTCTTCTGTCCATTTTTAATTGGATTACTTGGGTTTTTTGGTGTTGAGTTATAGAAGTTCTTTTTTTCCCCTAAGGATTTTATTTATTTATTTGACACAGAGAGAGATCACAAGTAGGCAGAGAGGCAGGCAGAGACGGGGGAAGCAGGCTCCCAGCTGAGCAGAGAGCCCGAAGCAGGGCTCTATCTCGGGACCCTGGGATCAAGACCCGAGCTGAAGGCAGAGGCTTTAACCCACTGAGCCACCCAGGCACCCCTAGAAGTTCTTTATATATCTTAGATACTAACCCTTCATCAGATATGTCACTTGCCAATATCTTCTCCCATGCAGTACGTTGCCTTTTAATTTTGTTGATTGCTTCCATTGCTGAGCAGAAGGTTTTTATTTTGATGTAGTCACAATAGTTTATTTTTGCTTTTGTTTCCCTTGCCTCAGGGGACTTTTCTAGAAAGAAGTTGCTAAGGCCGATGTCAGAGAAATTACTGCCTGTGTTCTTTTCCAGGATATTTATGCTTTCAGGTCTCAGATTTAGGTCTTTAATCCATTCAGGGTTTATTTTTTGTGTATGGGGTAAGAAAATTGTCCAGTTCCATTATTTCGCATGTTGCTGTCCAGTTTTCCCAACACCATTTGTCAAAGATTAATCAACCATATAATTGTGGGTGTATTTTTGGATTTTGTATTCTGTTGTATTGATCTTTGTGTCTGTTTTTGTGTCAGTACCATACTGTTTTGATTACCACCGCTCTGAAGCGTGATTTTCCAGCTTTGCTTTTCTTTTTCAAGATTGCTTTGGCTTTTCATGGTATTTTGTGATTCCATAAAGATTTTGGGATTATTTTTTCTAGTTTTATGAAAAATGCTCTCAGTATTTTGATAGGGATTGCATTAAATGTGTAGATTGCTTTGAGTACTATAGACATTTTAACAATATTTGTTCTTCCAGTCCATGATCATAGAAGGTCTTTCCATTTGTTCATGTCATCTTCAGTTTATTTCATCACCATTTTATAGTTTTCAGAGTACAGGTTTTTCACCCTTTTGGTTAGATTTATTCCTTGGTGACTTATATTTTTGTTGCACTTATAAATAGAATTGATTCCTTAATTTCTCTTCCTGCGGCTTCATTACTGATACATAGAAATGCAGCACTTTCTATATGTTGAGTTTACATCCTGTGACTTTACTAAATTTGTTTATCAGTTCTAGAGGTTTTTTGGTGAAGTCTTTTATTTCCTGGTTGACCCATTCATTGTTTAGTGAGATGTTATTTAACCTCTATATATTTGTGGTCTTTCTGATTTTATTTATTTATTTATTTATTTGGTGGTTGACTTCGAGTTTCATAATGTTATGGTTAGGAAGAAATGCATGGTATGATTTCAATCTTTTTGAACCTGTTGAGGTTTGCTTTGTGGCCCAATATGTGATCTCTTTTGGAGAATGTTCCATGTGCACTTGAAAATAATGTGTATTCTGCTGGTTTAGGATGGGATGTTCTGAATGTATCTGTTAAATCCATCTGGTCCAGTGTGTCATTCCAAGTCATTGTTTTCTTGTTGACTTTCTGTTTAGTGCTATGTTTGGATTTCAATGTCATCCATTGATATAAGTGCGGTATTAAAGTCTTTTACTATTACTGTATTATTATTGAGTAGTTCTTTTATGTTTGTTATAATGGTTTTATGTATTTAGGTGCTCCCATGTTGGGTGCATAAATATTTACAATTGTTGTATTTTCATGTTTGATTTTCGCTTTTCTTATTTTATAGTGCCCTTCTTTGTCTTTTGCCATAGTCTTTGTTTTAAAGTCTATTTTGTCCAATTTAAGTTTTGCTACTCCAGCTTTCTTTTGATATCCATTTGCATGATAAATATTTCTCCATCCCCTTACTTTCAGTCTGTAGGTGTCTGGGTCTAAAACGAGTCTCTTGCAGGCAGCATATAGATGGGTCTTCTTTTTATCCATTCTGTCACTCTCTGTCTTTTGATTGGAATGTTTGGTCCCTTTCTATTCAAAATAATCATTGATAGGTACATATTTATTGCCATTTTATTACTCGTCTTGTGGTTGTTTCTGAAGATTCTCTCTGATCCTTTCTTGTCCTTCTCTCTTCTGTGGTTTACTTGTTTTCTTTAGTGATATGTTTGGATTTCTTTCTCTTTATTCTTTGCACATATATTAGTGGTTTTTGATTTGTGGTTACTATTAGGTTTGTACATAACATCTTCTGCATATAGCAGTGTATATTAAGTTGATGGTTATTTAAGTTTGAACCCATTCTTTTCTCCTCTCCCCCTCCATGTTCCAGATATATGGCATCATACTTTTACATACTTTTATTTTGTGAGTTCCTTGGCTTATTTTGTTACAGAAATATTCATTTTTACTGGTATTATATTTCTTTTTTTTTAACTTTATTTTATTTTTTCAGTGTTCCAAGGGTCATGTCATTTTTGTTTTTTGTTTTTTTTCTATTTGAAGCAGTCCCTTTAATATTTCTCACAGGCTGGTTTAGTGGTTATAAACTCCTTTAGTTTTGTTTGTCTAGGAAACTCTTTATCTCTCCCTCTATTCTGAATGATAGCCTCTCTGGATAGAGTATTCTTGGGTGCAAGTTTTTCCCACTCAGCACTTTGAATATATCATGTCACTCTCTTCTGGCTTAGGAAGTTTCTGCTGAAAAATCTGCTGATAGCCTTATCAGGTTTCCTTTGTATGTAATTGTCTTCTTCTGGTGCTTTTAGTATTTTTTTCTTTATCACTAGATTTTGCCAATTTAGTTACAATATGTCTTTGTGTGGATCTGCTTTTGTTGGTTTTTGGCAGGGGGCTGGTCTCTGTGACTCTTCGACCTGGATTTCTGTTTCCTTCCCCAGATTAAGGACATTTTCAGCTATTATTTATTCAAATAAATTCTCTGCCCCATTTTCTCTCTTTTCTTCTGGGACTTCTATAATACAAATGTTATTACATTTGATGGAGTCACTGAGTTCCTTAAATTTATTCTTGTTTTGCATAATTATTCTTTCCTTCTTTTGTTCAGCTTGATTACTTTCCATTACTCTGTCTTCTAGGTTTTTTAATTCATCCCATTGCCTCTTCCAAACTGCTGCTTCTTCCATCAAACATGTTTCTCGTTTTGTTTATCGAGCCCTTTATCTTTGCTATGTTATATCTTATCTCCATGTTAATGGTCTCACTGATTTCTTCCCCTCTTTTGTAAAGCCCGATGAGTATCCTTGTGATTGCTACTTTTGTACTCTATCAGGCATGTTACTTATATCTGTTTTGCTTAGATCTCTGTTCTGTTCTTTCATTAGAGATAAATTTATTCATCTTCTCATTTTGTTTATGTCTCTCTGACTGTTTCTTTGTGTTAGGAAAAGTCAATTATGTCTCCTGTTCTAATGGCTTTATGAAGAAGAGGTCCTGTATTATGCTGCAGTACAGGGTCCCCTGTTCACCAGGGCCTGATGATTCTGAGAGTATCTTCAATGTGGGTTGCATGTGTTCTGCTGTTGTGTCCTGGACATGTTATCCTTCAGGCCAGCCATCTGCAAAGTCTCTTTTTGCCTGTGGTGAGTTGTGTTTGGTTCCTGGCCTAAACATATGAGTTTTGACTAGGTGTGCTCTGGTCTGCTTGTGAAATGAGACCTGTCACCATCACTGCCAGAACTGAGACCTTAAAAACTCCCAAGTCAGAAGATGTGGTACTGGCAGTGGTCTGGGCTGATCTTCCAGTAGAGGGGGTCTGCCATGCTGGGACTGAAGAAACTGTGACTTGGGGGATGGCGGTTCTTCCAGAGGGTTGGGGCTTGGTGTAAGCAAGTTAGGTACCCAGTGTTGGCACTGTGCTGGTTCCTGCAAGTAGCCCTGTGCTTAGCGGAGGGGTGGGAGAGGGAAACGATGCCTGCCAGTTCCTTTGCTCCTGGAATGGTCTGTTCGTGAATGCTGTCTCTCTGGGATGCACTCTGAGATGAGTGAATAACCTCCTCACTGTGCGCTCCAGGTGAGCTTCGGATCACTATTTCCATGCTGCATGTCATGCTGTTTGCCCAGCCTTCTCTATAAGGTCAGCCTTAATATCCTCTGGGCTCTCCCAGAGCCAAGCCCACTGACCTTTAAAACTCTAGGCTTGAAAGTCTCCTGGTTGTCAGAAGTCACAAAATTTGGCCTTTCTCACTTTCTAAGCCAATTGCTATGGGGATTCATTTTTCCCATGCACTTCCCTGTGTGCTAGTCCATCTCTTGCCTTTCTCTGTGACCATGGCTCCCTTCCCACCACAGGAGCCATGATCTGTTTCTCTTCCAAGCTGCATCTCTGCACTTCTGATCTTCTCCAATGTGGGCTCCTCTCTCCCTTTAGTTGTGGAACTTGTTCTGCCAATCTTCAGGTTGGTTTCTGGGGTATTCAGAATATTTGATAGTTATCTAGTTGTATTCATGGGACACATTCCCTAGGGTCCTCCTACTCCACTACCATCTGCCCCTCCCCTTCATCACACTTCCTAGATTTGCTTCATTCTCTCCATCTATAAGCTGGGCCTGTTGGCCCAATACTCTTTGTTATTCTTTACTGGGCTTCCTTCCACCAGCCCCCACTTGCCTGGGGATACCACACATAGTCCCAATTTCTTTCATCATTGGAATGAAACTTGCCAGGGCCAATGCTGGAGAGAGGCAATGGAGCAAGCATCTTGGGTGGGAATTAGTTTCTAAAGATGGCTTATGGGACGCCTGGGTGGCTCAGTTGGTTGGACGACTGCCTTCGGCTCAGGTCATGATCCCGGAGTCCCGGGATCGAGTCCCGCGTCGGGCTCCCAGCTCCATGGGGAGTCTGCTTCTCCCTCTGACCTTCTCGCTCATGCTCTCTCTCACTGTCTCTCTCTCAAATAAATAAATAAAATCTTTAAAAAAAAATAAAGATGGCTTATAATTTGAAAATCAGTCAAAATTACTCTGGGAAATCCTGTGCATTATCTATGAAATACAATGGAGTTTGTCATTTGTTGGTGAAACAACTCTTAGTGGCCTTGATATTTATTTTGTAAATGCTGTAATGATACTGAAAGCAGAGAGATGCTTTCAGTAAGAGGCTCTGATGTCAGCTGAGGGACAGTCCCAAGGCTCTCCCTCACACATGAACTGCAGAACCATCTATATCCTGTCTCCTCTTACTCTGCTCTCAGGTTTGTGTTTTTCTCATGGCCTTTCTCTTTTGTTGTATTTAGTGAAGTCCATAATGTACACTCACAAGTGCTGGGCTCCATGTGTACATAGTCAGTATTAAGCAAGTGACACTTTGGCCATAGCACTTTGCAGGTCCATAGTCTCAAATGTTTGTTGTGGTAGTGCTTATGATCTAGCACCTGCATTAGTGATCAGCAAATGAATACCTGTTCTTCAAGACCCCTGCTCCACAATCCCACCTAGTCACCCATTTGTTATTATATCCCACTGGTGAAGTCCTAAAATTTTGTTTCTAGCCCTCCAATTTTATTTTATTTTATTTTATTTTTTAAAGATTTTATTTATTTATTTGACAGAGAGAGAGAGATCACAAGTAGACAGAGAGGCAGGCAGAGAGAGAGGGAGAAGCAGGCTCCCTGCTGAACAGGGAGCCCGATGCGGGGCTTGATCCCAGGACTCTGAGATCATGACCTGAGCGGAAGGCAGAGGCTTAACCCACTGCACCACCCAGATGCCCCTAGCCCTCCAATTTTAAAATCATTTTTTCAGATCTCAAAGTCTTGGCTCCCCTGTTAAATCATGTACTCTTTTCCTTTAAAACACTGTTTAAAATAACATTCTAGGAATAACCTTGTGTCATTCAACAATTCCAGTAATTCAAGCAGTATTTACGTACTTCCTCATTTGTTATGCAAGCCGTATGTGTATGTATATTCCTGGAAGCACATTATATGCTTGTTTTCAGTGTTTTGTTGCTTTTACTCTTCTCGCTTTCTTGCCACACACACACACACACACACACACACACACACACACACACTTTTTTTTTGCTTGATCTGATTCCCCCATTAAATAACAAATTCTTTGCAGTAGAGACAGTGCCTTCTGCTCATCTCACATTCTTCATGGTACCTTATTATTTGTCTTTGGGTATCTACGCAATGTCTTGATCTATAGGCACTTTCCGTTTTTCTAACTGACAAGTAAAAGCCAGTGGTCTTTGTTTTTCAGGTTCCATTTCTACAGTGGATCAGATGCTATCATGCATGTGTGGAAATGTGTGGAAATTGAACATCTTCAATAATTTGTAACATGATCTTGGGCCGTTTCAGAAAAACATCAGTCATTATGGAAAATGAATCGACTCACTCACAGCTCACTCTGAAAACAGAAAATACAGGGAGAATAATTGAAAATTCACTTGAGCTGGACAAACTTTATAATTTACGAATATCCTTGGTTTTCAAAGGGCTGTCTTACCTTTTCTTTAAACTTCTACTCAGAATTTTTTTTATAGTTTTGTTAAATATCTCTGGAGCTAAGACCCTAATTCTTTGGTGATAGCTTGCACTCAATTTTTTTCATAACCATTAGGGTGAACTACTCAGAGAATTAACCATACTACTATGTTGGTGGCTGCCAGCTGTGGCTCTTTCATGTGAAGAGCTGGAAGCTTTTGACAATGATGCTGAGTTGACGTATAAAGTATCTAGTTTTACGTAGTTCCCAATGCTTCAAAATGGCAATCAGGTGGGACAAATTCTGAGGGTCAATTTAAAAAAAAAAAACCAACACTTTCTTCCATCTGGAATTTACTTTATTTGGAGCCAAGATGGTGCTATTTTAGGAAAATTATGCCTGACTTTATTTGAGCTTAAGTGAAAAAAAAAAAAAAAGCACTAAATCACTCAGTAGAATGTTTACTTTTGCCAGAAGACTTAAAAGACACTCATTCAAGAAGTGATCCCAGTTTGTAGGTAAAAGGCATGATTTCTGTGGCCTGCTGCGTGCACTGCAGTGTTCCAGTACAAGAATTACACTCCACAGCGAGAATCCAGCAAAGAAATGCTATCCTTTTCCATTTTTTTCTTTCCTTTTGGGTTGCAAAAGTTATACAATTTATTCATTTTTGAGCTGGCTAAAAATAAAAGAAAAAGAAATGAATGTGAACCAAGAATGAAGAAAAAGAAGACCATGTTCTTAAAAGTTAAATTGACAAGGGAAGGAAAATGGCAAAAGGAAGGAAGCAATGGCAAAAAAGCCCCAAACTGGGTGGTGTGAACGTGAAAACTGTCTGATTTGAACCACCCCAGAAGTGATTCCTCTTGGATCCAAGAATATTGACATTAGACTAACCTAAGGAAAAATTATGCCTTTTTTTTAAAATAAAGATTTTGTTTATTTATTTGATAGAGATCACAAGTAGGCAGAGGGGCAGGTAGAGAGAGAAGGGGAAGCAGGCTCCCTACCAAGCAGGGCTCGATCCCAGGACCCTGAGATCATGACCTGAGCCAAAGGCAGAGGCTTTAACCCACTGAGCCACCAGGTGCCCCGAAAAATTATGTCTTAATAGCTGTTCTTGAAATGACAGTCCTGAGCCCTGAAGGGTGGATAGTAATTTACAACCTCTGTCCTGCTGACATCCATTGGCCCCATCAGAACACACCGAGGGTCCCCACCTAAATGGCAAAGCAGCTGCTAGAGCATCTCACAGGCCCTGGGCTGTGGGCTTCCTACCAGCGAGGGTGGGGGGTTAGAAGGGAAGCAGTGAGGCACGGCAATTCACATTGGTGTGGTTTGCCAACATAGAATATGGGAGAGGCAGGAAATCAACCTGCTTCCAGAACATGTGATTGTGGCAAGATTGAGGGAGTAAGGAAGATGAAGACCTAATAAACAAGGGAGCTCGCAGGTGGAGGGATTTTTGTCCCCACCCTGAGCAGCAGTTTCCCACCCTCCTGCTTTCTGAGAATGTGTGTTCTCAGGCCTGTGACCTGCTGGCCTGGGGCCCTTCTCACGGCCTCCTGAGAGCTCCCTGGGCAGGCAGGTGAGTGAGCACTGTGTGTGGTAGGGAGGTCAGAAGGTGCTTTGTGCCAGAAAGTGGGTGTGCTAGTGGGTGGCTTTCCTCTGATCGCCAGGGGGCATTCGGGGTGCCTGCCCCTGAATGTAAAGGAAAGGAAGTCTGGATTTCCTATCTGGGTTCTAATGCTCTCCCTTCTGAGAAAGCTGGGTGACTCTGGCCTGGCGACTGACCCCTGTGGAAGGATGGTGGGGACTGGACGCTGTGCCCGGGGCATGGTTCCCAGCCGCTGAGAGGAAACCTTTCTCCCTTTTTTCTTCACTAGATGAATTCTCAGGACTGGAGACTGAGACCGCAATGCCCACAGAAGAGGCGTACGTTATCTATGACGAAGGTACCAACTGATTTTTACAGTTTGGATGTGGACAGTTTCTCTCACTTTAATTACTAAGTGGATGATCTCAATTTTCCAAGTGTCTCTCAGAACTCTTGGCTGCATGGTAATGCTCAGGGAAGGTGGTTGTACCCTAGCTTCCAAGTTAGCCCCCAGTGCTATTTGATCCAAAGGAAAACAGTGAGTTTCATATGTGAATGAAGCCTCCACACGAGCACCTTTGTCCCTGTTCTCTCCCTGCCCCCTGGAACTCTGGAGCTGCTTGTCTGGGCCTGTACTTCCACCACCCCTTGTGACCTGACTTGGTTTAACCCATGACTCTGCTTCCTCTGTTGGCTCCTCTCACTGTTCTCTTTTCTCTCCTTTTCTAATTGTGTTTAAAAAATGCAGTGCTATGGGGGCGCCTGGGTGGCTTATTCATTTGAGCATCTGACTCTTGATTTGGGCTCAGGTCATGATCTCAGTGTTGAACGATCAAGCCCTGCCTGGAACTCCTCACTGGGCATGGAGCCTGCTTGAGTTTCTCTCTCTTCCTCTGCCCCTCCCCCTCCACCCACCCCCTGCTCATGTGCATGCCTGTGCTCTCTCACTCTCTAAAAAAGAAAAAGGAAGGAAGGAAGGAGGGAAGGAAGAAAGAAATGAAGGAAGAGAAAGAAAGAAAGCAAGGAAGGGAGGGAGGGAGGAAGGAAGGAAGGAAGGAAGGAAGGAAGGAAGGAAGAAAAAGAAAGAAAGAGAAATGCGGTGCTATGCAGGTGTTTTTTTTTATCACAAAATCTTTTCAAGCAGGTATAAGCTTGTAAGACTGAGAATGTAATATGCTTTGGGTAGAATCTGGAGCCAGTGCCGTTAGTCTACGTATGACTCTGTGACCCTGTGATGGTTCTGTCTGTTTTATAAATTGTCTCTGCAATTTTCCTGTGGCCATTTTGTCTGCATGGCAGGGCTGGCCTTTGACACTCAGGATGTTCTCACTTTTGTGCTTCCTTGTCTGCCATTATCTGTAACTCCAGGGGCCCCAATACCCCAATGTGAGAATAATGTCACCTTTGATGCAGTCATTGTAAAGCTTGATAAATGGTTTCATCCCACAGTTTAAGAAAAAACTGACTTAAAAGAAAAACAACAGATGTCAGGAGAAAAAGAAGAGTTTCTTAGCACCTCTGAAAACATTAAGCTCCATTCTTACTTTCTTTTTATCTTTGAGCGGTTGAAAGGGAGCAGAGTTTTCTTTTTTAAATGTTAAAGGATTAGTTTTTTAATAGGATTCATTCCACCTGGTCCCCAGGAAAGAAGCCCATACCCAGAAGGCAAATTTTTAAAAAAAATCAAGTTTATTTTCTGATGTGACTCTTTCATGGCTCTAAAAGAGAAAATTATTTAGATACAGAATGTCCGGGGGCCAGTAGCAGGAGCGTGCTAAACTGGATGAATTCTAAGGTTCTGTCCAGCTCTGAGTATAAAGCCTCATTTTTCTGCTCGTATGTGTTTCCTTTCCCTCTTCCCTTCTTTTATCTGTAGCTGCTTCTCTGAGGGGATTGAAGTAGGAGGGATACTTTTTCTTTCCTTTTTATTTTTTTTTATGCATCGAGCATTTTTTTAAAATTTTTTATTTTTTCTGCATAACAGTATTCATTATTTTTGCACCACACCCAGTGCTCCATGTAATCCGTGCCCTCTCCAATACCCACCACCTGGATCCCCCAACCTCCCACCCCCCGCCCCTTCAAAACCCTCAGATTGTTTTTCAGAGTCCATAGTCTCTCATGGTTCAACTCCCCTTCCGGAGGGATACTTTTTCACTGGGAACAAATTAGGTTCAGGCATAGCATTTATTTTGGGTGTGTGTGTGCATGTGTGCTTTAATCTCGAGTTGAATTTCTAGAAGGTATGCCCCTTTTCTGGAGAAGCCCAATTACAAAGCCTTTGTATCATTTCAGATTATGAATTTGAGACCTCAAGGCCACCGACCACCACCAGGCCCTCCACCACGGCTGCGGTGCCCGAGGTCATCTCACCAGAAGGCTCCATTAGCTCCTTTCCTGGAGAAGAGTTCGATTTGGCTGGAAAGAAACGATTTGTTGGTAAATAGAATTTCCTTTGTCAGAGAAACATGGGTTTTAACTTTTTTCTTTGAGGAAGAGCATAACCAATTTCTTGACTTGGCCAAGGCAGCACATTTGGAGCAGAAGCTTTCCCAGAGTGAAGTTTCCATTTAGGGTGACTCAGTGAGTCAGTCCTGCTGGAAGGCATATTAGCTTGCTTTCTACAGGAGTCATGGGAATGGGGTTGGCAGGAGAACATCTGGTATCCAATCGAGTAGAGCTTCGAGAGTCTGCCTCGTGTAGACCAAGGGTAAGAACACTTGTAAACATCTTCAGAAGCAGAGAACATGACTGTTTGTGTTCTATCAACTTTTTCAAGGTGGGGCTTCCACTGGGACTCACTTATACGTGGTTAAGTTCTTCCTCAAAGATGAGCAGCTTACTGAATTGAGCTACTGGTACATCTTAAGGTACCACAGAGCCAAAGCTGCTTTTCTTCTGTTGTTTCCTGTAATTTTCATTAGCCTTAGGGAGTAGGAATCTAGACGTTTACTTGACTCTTCTTTCTCGGTTATTAAACAACTTCAAGAAGAAATTCTCTTTCACTACACTGTGCTTCACTCCCTTTGGGAGTCTTCTTTTCCCATGCCTTTAATGAACTTCACTAACGAGACACTTAGATTAGTACATTACAAAGCGGAAAAAAATATTACCAAGTGGAGACAGGCAACAGCTTAAACTAATATCACACTTTTCTGTTTCCAAAACAAATGTTCTGCCATAAGTAGAGAAAAGTGCTTGCCAGCCAAGATGTAGTCTTGAGTGTCTAAATCTCATGTGCTTGAAGAACAAGAATATTAATTTGAGGTAGCATTCCTGAGGCAAGCACTAATGCTGGCCCCTGGCATTAAGCAGACTGACTGAATTTGCTGAATGTTCTGGTCCGTCCTCTCTGTGGCTCCAGGACAGAAATGAAAATGCTTTCAGCACTATTGTTTGCTGTTCCACAGAACTCTTCTCAAGACTGAAAGGCTGGGGCACCTGGGTGGCTCAGTGGGTTAAGCTTCTGCCTTCAGCTCAGGTCATGATCTCAGGGTCCTGGGATCGAGCCCCGCATCGGGCTCTCTGCTCAGCGGGGAGCCTGCTTCCCCTCTCTCTCTGCCTGCCTCTCTGCCTCCTTGTGATCTCTCTCTCTCTCTCTCTCTCTCTCTGTGTCAAATAAATAAATAAAATCTTAAAGAAAAAAAAGACTGAAAGGCTTACTATTGTCTGGCTATTTTTTTTTTTTATGTTTGTAAACTCTTCAAAGCATAGTACATTACTCCCCAGAACTACCTGATTAGATCCATCAACAAGCTCTCAAGGTCTAATTTTATACAAATTACTGGATATTAGAGGGTCTAAAAATTGCTTTTAGTCTCAGTGGCCATCAAGAATGAGAACCTATACCAAAAGATGCAGTGGAACATTTAGAAAGTACTAGAAATTGTTACTTGAAAACACTTCAGAGTTTTGCATATATGAAGCCCCAGCTCCAACTCCTTGACATTTCTGCTTCTTACAGAGCATTTATAATAAAGAAGTGTGGGCTGGAGGTAGAGTCTTGTTTGAGCCTAGCTTTGTGGGCTCTCTCAGCAGCAGTTGGCTCACCTGGAACATGGAGTATCTGTCCATGTCCTGCTTTATTCCCAGGGCCCTTGTATCCACTGAGATAATATGTGTAGAAAACCTTGAACCTGTCCATAAATGTGAGTAGCTGTATTGTACTTAGCAGTAATATTGTAAAGGCTGTTCAGGCCTGGCCTTGTGCAAATATCCTGGATGATCTGGGTATCTCTGAAGTTCTAGAGAAGAACACCCATGACTGGAGGCTAGAAGCTGCACATCCTCATCAGGGTATTTTTTTTTTCCCGGTTCCAGCACAGTCTAGGAGGTGAACAGTGCCAAGAGAGCTCTAATTAAGTGTCAGCTGGGCCCGATTCATACCTTTCCAAACATCTGGGCATACAAATGGTGGAACGCTGCAGACTTATGCGACATTCAATTATAGTTTGGGGGGGTCCTTCAAAATTACTTTGAAGACCCAGTCGTTGATATTGATGGGGAGACCAATCTTCTGAAACTTCTGGATTGGAAGATGTAAATGTGTGGATCCATTGAGGAGAGCTAAGGATGTGTTTATGAGTTTATCATCAGGGCTGAGGGGCTGATGGTGCTGGAGCCTCTGTCTAGCAGGGAAAGACTGGATGGTGGGTCTGCTCCATCCAGCAGACATTCTGTTTCTGCCTCTAGGGAAAGTTTTCAACAATACAGTTGGGTATCTCTCTTCTTTTCCAGCTCCTTATGTGACATACCTAAGTAAAGACCCATCAGCCCCATGTTCTCTGACCGATGCTCTGGATCACTTTCAAGTGGATAGCCTGGATGAAATCATTCCAAATGACATGAGGAAGAGTGACCTGCCTCCGCAGCATCCCCCCCGCAACATCACTGTGGTCGCCATGGAAGGCTGCCACTCATTTGTCATTGTGGACTGGGACAAAGCCACCCCGGGAGATGTAGTAACAGGTGTGTCCAAGGCAGATGCTCAGAGTTCTCATTGACTGTAGGTGGAAAATACAGACTATAAGGGATGAATGGGTGATGGATAAGTGGATGGATGGGTGGATGGGTGGATAGATGGGTGGACTGGATGGATGAAGGCAAATGCCTCCTTTCAAAAGGATGACATACAGGCCACAAGGGAAGCCTTGTGAAGTAGTATGAAGAATACCAGGTGGAAGTCAAAAGTCCTGAATCTTAGTCCCACATTGGTTTGTATGACCTTGAACTAGCTGCTTCATCTCTCTGGACTTTGATTCCTTCCTCTGCAAAATATGATTCCATCTCTAACATTCTGTAATCCCACAAATGGTCACAGAGTCCACATAGCCACTTGCAAGGTCAGACCCTGCAGCACAGGCCCTGAAAGACTTCTTAATGTGCACTGTCCTGTGGAAGAGTCAACACTGGGACTAAGATTCTGCCTCTGGACTTAATTCAGATGCGGCTCCTGTATTATCCTGTAGAGGGTGTGTTTCTGAACCACGTGCTCTTGTTAATACGAATCCCAAGGAGTACAAAGCTCCCTGGAGATTTCGGTCTCATCACATCATCATGTACCCTACACCTCATCCGAAACCAAACCTCAGTGCTCCCATCACAGGTACTCATGCCCCTAGTATAAATAATACGGAGGAGGTATTTCCAGGGACTTGGGCATTCGCAGTTTAAAGCTGTGCCTGCTAAATTGATGACCGTGGAACATTTCAGTCACGACAGCCCTGCCAGATACAGGCAGAGCAACAGACCAAACACAGCACCAGCCATTGTTACCTATAGCATCACGGGAAGCACACATGGCTTGATGTCACTGTTAGCAGAGGAGGAAACACTGTGGAGGGAGCAACAGCTCTTCATGAGTTCTCACACAATATTTGTTGAAAAAAGAGAAGAATGAACTCCTCCGGGGAACAGTGTGGAAAGAGCTACGGAGCCTAGTGCACCTGTTTCTGATATGCCCGTTGGTTAGCTGTGTGCCCCTAATCCACTCTCTTTATGTCACCAAAATGACTCTGTGGAAAGTAATCAGCAGCCACAGGTTGTTAAATAAAGTAGCTTGCCTCATAGATGCATTCGATGCTGCTAACATTTTCCTCCCCCTAAACTTGTGACCTGTTTGTTTCAATCTCTGAGTCACTCTCATAGGCTTATCTGTGAGACAGACATTTAATGCCCCAGAATTAAGTGTTGGAACTTCTCAGGGCATGGTCTCAACTCCTCTTTCCTTTTTGCTCCATCTCTTCTCCCTCCAGGATCTTACCCAGGAACATAGTTTTAATTCATCCTGGAGATGAGTCATTGTTTTATAGCTCAAGGCTAAGCCTATCTCTCCTCTGAGGTTCAAACACTAAAACCAAATGGGCACTTGATATCATCACTAGAATGTCTCCAAAGCATCTCAGACAGCATATCCAAAATCAAACTCATGATCCTTCTGATTCCCAAACCTACTCATCTGCGTTTCCTATCTCAGAGAATGACCCTATTCTTCACCCTTTTTCTGTAAGCATGGGATTGTCTTCAAATCTTCTTAATTTCCCCCACCATATTCAATTCATCAGTGAATCCTATCAGTTTTACCTTCCACGTTCCTCATGAACCCATCAATTTCTCTCCATTAACTACCAAGTTAACCTTAGCTGTTGCCATCTGTCCCTTGGATATTACAGTAGCCAGCTGGCTAGACCACCCAATCCACACCCTATACCTGACCCATTTCACTGTGCACCAGAGGGAGGCATTGAAAGCAGATGATGGGTATTAAGGAGGCGCGTATTGCATGGAGCACTGGGTGTGGTGCATAAACAATGAATCTTGGAACACTGAAGAAACAAAACAACAAAAAAAGCAGTCTGGTTGTGCCACCCTGTAATGTCTTCCCCTTTATTTTAGAGTGAAAATTAAAAACCTGTATGACTCCAGGGCACTGAATATTTCTGTTTTATGCTTCTTCAGTTTCATATCATGCTTTAATGGCTCTGTAAGACTCAGTTTTCTCTTGTGTCAAAATGGGGATAGAGAGGTCTACATACTAGGAACAGGAGAATTAATCAAAATAAAACTTGGTTGAATGTGTTTGGAATGTTTGACACATGGGAAATTCCTGATGGATGTTTTCTTCCTTTGTGTATAACATGGGAGACTGTAGAGGATGCACTGAGCCATGACTTCACTTGGCCTTCTGAGGTCTCCTTGAAGGCTGGGCAGATGTCAGGGCCCACTGGGGTCCATTCATAGCAGAGAAGGCAGAAGGCGCTGCCTGACTGCTGTCACTAGACATCAAGGTCAAGGGCAGGCACAGATATTCAACAACTAGCAATCAAAGGAGAGCCTTCACCAACTGGGTGAGGAGACCACTGCAAATCTGGAGTCTTTCAGTCCCACATACACATGCTAGTGTAAATACATGTAAACACACACACACACACACACACACACACACACACACACACACACACACAGCATTTGCCATCAACAGTTTTGTCATTTTGTGTAAGGACAATTGTATATATCTCTGACAAGAAATTCTTAAATATTTCCGTGGAGGTCACTGCTTTTTCTTCCACTGCCTTTTTCTCTGTGCTGTCAAGCTCAGTTGAGGTGATTAGTTCTGAGGAAATGAAGGCGGCCAGGAAATGTGGGAGATAAAGAGAAGGAAGAGAAGTAGGGAACGGGCAGTTGTCAAGAAGTGTGTTTAATTTTATTATCTACATCTGAATTCATCAGAAGTTTCCATTATACCGATCCAGACGCAACATGGAGGTTTTTCCCATTCTTGAACTTTACCCTCAGACGGCAATGCCTCTTTGCCATGGCCTCCTCCCCATCCTCCTCCATCAGGCATGATGTGGTTCCTTGATGCTCAGTGGATCCTTCTGTATCTCCACCTGCAGGTTACCTGGTTTACAGTGCATCCTATGAAGACTTCATTAGGAACAAGTGGTCCACTCAAGCTTCCTCAGTAACTCATTTGCCCATTGAGAACCTGAAGCCAAACACAAGGTATGATGTGTCAGTCATTAAAGAGAGAGAGAGAGAGAGAGAAAGACCTGTGTGCATGGTCACAGGTATCCTCAGGTTGGAAATGAAAAGGTTGATGAAAAGGTTTTATGATTTCTTTTGTAGTCTCTGTTTACTTCTCATAGAATATCAAGGAATATCCACCATATGTCATTACATTTCTCTTAGAAGAAATTACTGCATCTGTTAGAGTTGTTAGTCTTTTGTGCTTATATTTTGTTACCAATTTTCCAGAGTCTAAACACTACCTACTGTTGGGGAAACAAAGGTTGTTCTGTGTGCTGAAAGGGACTTGGATCCATGTGCAGGCACCCAGGTGGTGACATTAGAGAGCACAACCTTCATATGTAGCATTAATGAGGCAGCCATTGCTGAACATATTAGTTAACTGTACTCAGACTCTGTGATGTGGAAGTTCAGACCATTTAGAAAGACGAATGTTGCACATTAATAAGGTTACATACATGCCTTCCTAGACTGGGCAGTACCTGGCCGGCCAGAGGCCCCTCTGGGAGCCAGAGTTTGTGGCACTCAGTGTGAAATCTACAAAACTTGTTCCCAGGGTTACAAACAGAGTGAGCATGCATTTCCTCTTTCACACTATCTGGTTTTGATATTAATGATCATCAGGAAAGCTTTCCTGGTCGGTTAAAATGGGCAAAGCACCAAGCACATGCGGATCAAGCATGGTGTGCATGTAAACCAGCTCTCTGGAGAAGAAAAAGTCCCTGGTTTATGGAGCTTACTATTTTCTCTAGTGTGAGCACTCCCACCATGGCCAATTCCAGCCTTCAGTGGGCCTGCAGGATTCTTGAATATTTAATGATTGCTTCTCTCAAGCCCATGCAAATGAATCCAGCACCCCATGGTCATATTAAGCCCCATAATTATGGGGCAAAGAGCTCTAAATGATGTGTCTGTGGGTCTAAGGCCTCTCATATCTTGTATAGTTAGAGGAATGTGGAGAAAGTTGAAAAAAAAAAAAACTCTCCTTAAACAGAAATGTGCCAAAGGAGATAGAAACTAATTAATAGCCATGGGTACTGAGACTCTGCTGAACTAGCAGAGAACTTTCCTCAGGGTATTGGGGGTGCCGTGGGCTTCCCTGAGCTAAACTTAGTTCATAAACTATTATCAATTTGTGGATTTGGCAAATAAAAAGCAAGGAGCAAAACTGGAACCTGAGAAAGGACTTTATTCTTTCCCTAATAGTGAGAGAAAATGGATTAATTAAAGCAAGCAAACAACACATTTAAGACAGTGGAGTCCACACTCAATTCTCTGTATTGTATACAGAGTGATGGTGCTTCCCCAGCACAGCCTCAGCATCCCAAAACTGAAAGAGGTACCGGAGGGGTTTTTCTGCATAGCTTCTTGTGGTGGAACTTGAATCCCCATCTCCTGACCCCCCTCCTCTTTTGGCCAATGTTCTTTTTCCAACTTTTGTTGCCAGGCTGAGCTTGAGTTTAGAATGTCAGGAGATGGTCATGGAAGATAAAGGTTTATTTGTTCTTTCAACTGGTATGAAGGAGTGCCCACAATTCCTTCTATTCGTACTAGGTGTTTGCTCTGCACCAGACACAGGTTATGCACTGAGGGTGGAATGGCATTGGGAACAGGAAGCGGGTGAGGGTAGAAGGAGGGGAGTAGGGTCAGGGAGGTGGGCTATAAAATACAGAGGAACTGTCCTCATGGAGCTCACAGTTTGGCAGAGATAGATTGTTTAGCAGCAGCACAAATATAAATGTTGACTAATCAGTATCCTGAAGGAGACTTTTTTCCTGAGCTTGTGGGGGGGGGGTGGGTAGTGGTGAGTTTTCCTGGGGAAATAGATAAGCAGTGCTGAACATGGAGAAGCTAGGTGGGGTGAGGCCAGGTTGTTTTAGGTGGAAAGCATGTCCAACAGCATGGTATGTTCTAGGAAGGGAAGGAGGCCAGGATGATGGGAGCAGGAGGAGGGGAGGCTGGACAGGCTGGTCCCAGAGGGCCTTGGGAGTCCCTTGTGGCTTCTCTCTTACCCTTACACATTCAGTGCCCTGATAGAAGGGCTAGGAACAGTAGCTGCTACTGTAGCCTTCTCTCTGAGATGCTTGCTCAATTATTCTTTCTCCTGATGGAGGGCGCTGGGCAGGGGCATAGAGAACATGTGGCTCTTCTACACAGATTTCCTCAACCCCTATGAACAGCCCAATGTAAGGACCCTTATTGTTTCCCTGCATTACACTGATGGGCCCACATTAGTGGTTCACATCCTTCTTCCATAGAGGCTATGTGTCCCCATTTTTAGCCCTATCCTCGGGGCTTCTCAGGAACCCACCACCATCACGTCCCTGTAGGAGACACAAGAAGTCAGTCCCCTCAAGATGGGCTGGAATGCAAGACACCAGCTTTGGTTCTTTATAACTCAGTCTGGGGATTGCCTGCCTTGTCCACCCAACTCAGTCCCAGACCACTCTCTGGAATCTGCGTAATTCATCCATCTTTCAAAGCACAAAGATTCTGACTGTGGGGTCTTATTCAGAAGAAGGTGTCAAGAACTTATGTAAGAAGGCAAGGCATGGGTTTCTCTTGTTACTTGGGTGAGGCAGAGAATGTTCAGAATATGAGATAGATATTTTTGTTTCTAGAAGTTTAATATGGTTTGGAAAACAGGAATCTTACTTTTCCCCCATAATTTTGTGTTTTTCGACTTCATGTATTTAAATTTGCTTTGATACATTCGGTAAGGTTCAAACGGAAGTATGTCTGTGGAATTCGGCCATGCGGGCCTTGTTGGAGGACAGAGGAACTGTGGGGACAGAGAAAGTAGATGAGAACACTGGGGTTTCAGTGGGGAGACAGAATTGATACAGTGAAGGAATCAGACCAGTTTGGCATCCTGTACCCTCCCCACAATCGTAGAGCCATGATTCCCTCTGTGGACCTTGAGCACTGGTGTCAGGACCACTCAGGCTTAAGAAATGTTCGGCAGAAATATTTCATGTAGCCTCTGAGGAGGTGTCATTACTTAGGGTTTGATTTCCCTTTTTTTTTTTTAAAGATTTTATTTATTTATTTGACAGAGGGAGATCACAAGTAGACAGGCAGGCAGAGAGAGAGATAGAGAGGGAAGCAGGTTCCCTGCTGAGCAGAGAGCCCGATGCGGGACTCGATCCCAGGACCCTGAGATCATGACCTGAGCCGAAGGCAGCGGCTTAACCCACTGAGCCACCCAGGCGCCCTTGATTTCCCTTTCTAAGGAAAGAAAAAGTATCTTTAAAGTTTGACCAGTATCATTGACGTATGCCAAACCCACTCCCTGTAGAATTTTGTCTTAAATAACTCCATAACCACTACATAAAAGTATGCATAATTGGGAAAACACAGACCACTGAGTGAATTGAGATTTGGAAACTCATATGTTCTTAATTGTGCATATCTTTTTTTAAAAATGAAATTTAAAAAGGATTCTCTTCTAAATGAGATGTGAATGACTTTCTTGAAAGCCTGAAAAGAAGACTAAATTTACCAAATTAGCCTTTCTTTGCTCTCTGTTTATTCAAACCCAAAGTCACATATTTCTGTGTAACCATGAAGCTGGAGGCTCCCTTGGTGATCTCAGGAGCTCTGGAAGCTTGGTGCCAGGACAGTGGTGTAACGGAAGTATGCCTTTGCTCTCTGAATAAATTATCCACCTTTTGAAAATAGAGTGCATTTTAATTAGCACTTAGAACCTGTGTGTCAAGACTGACATAGGAAAAGACTTGTCAGGAAGTCTCTGCAATGGCAGAGCCACCCCTTACAGGGGTTTCTTACCCCCTTCTTCACCTGTAAGTAGCTCAGGACTTGGAGAGCACAGGGAATGTCGGGTGTCCCAGAGGGAAAGGAAATACGGAGATTAACCGTGGATATAGTGGGTCACAGCTGCTCTGTTGGTCTCTAATATTACTTCACCACCACTTTTTGTCCTGTAGCTCATCAGCTCACAGAGGATGTTTGGGGACTTCCCACCCACTCCGCCTATCAGTCTCCCTCTAGACGAATGAGTACATTCTCTGTTCCAACACAAGGATAAATCTGACAGCAAAATCTCTCCCAGCCTTTTCCATTTCCTCTTCTTGGACTTGCTTCTCTTTCCTGGAGGCACAGAAGCTCAGGACTCCATGACTTTTAAAGCTCCAGAGCCAACCATAGCACTTATCATGCACCCAAAACATCATTGTCACGTTTGTTCCACTGAGGAGGCCAACCTCGGGACGGGCTGGCCTTCCTTCCACCAACAATGAGTTGCATCATTACTGGGTCAAACACATGCTTTTTCACAGGGAGTTCAGTGATAAGAATTAGGTTAACTTTGAATTTTGCTGTAAGTGCCTTGCTGCTCCAGCTTCTCCCTCTTGAGCTGTGGAACTCAGGTGGGTCGGAGCAGGAGCATCAATCCAGGGGTGAGCCCATGTGGGGCCACACAGCCTTGACGCCCTAAGGAGCATACGCTCTCTACATGGCTTATTTGCCCCATGTGCTCCTTCTGCTGCCATCAGCCACATTGGTCAATGCTGTGACTTGTATTATTTTGAGTTATTAGAAAGTGAGAAGTTCAGAAAAAATAACGAATAGCAGCAATGTATGTGTTTGTTATGAAATAACACTCAAACCCTGCCACAGAGTTAAGTGCTCAATAGTTTAGGATCTGTCTTATTACACAGAAATTAAACAATCTTCTCTTTCAAAAAAATGTGTTGTTTTTTTTTTTATAATTTCAGGTATTATTTTAAAGTTCAAGCCAAAAATCCACATGGCTACGGACCCATCAGCCCTTCGGTCTCATTTGTTACAGAATCAGGTACCTGTGACTTCACATTCTCATCTTTCCCCCGTTTTCCTCAAAGACAAATAATTTGGAATCATGACCACAATAGAATAAAAACTGAAGAAGTGAAGTCCTCATTTCTTTATTTAGTGAGTCTTACTGGATATCACTTTATAAAATAAACATCGTTTTCTTTGTGCTAGACAACAAAATTAAGAGGAACTGCCTGGAAAGTGAAAAGGTCACATTCCAAAGAAAGGGGAAAAAAAATCTAGTTTTCAGCCATGTGGGAAAGATAATTTTGAATCTCTCTGTAAAATGTTTAGTTGCAGAGCTAATTTTTTTTTATTGCAAACAGCTGAAAAGCATAAATGTCATGTGGCCTGACAGTCATCTGCTTCTTCCAATTAGTCAGGTCTCCAAGATGGTTCTTTCACTAGGAGACAAAGAAATCCTAATATGGAGAGTTTAATTAATTAATTAATTAATTAATCTTAGAAGCAGTATTACTCAGAGGATGGCCCTGCACTGGGGGACACTTGGTGTACAGAGCTCTCCAGCCCTCTGTAAGATGTGGTCATCTTGTGGTCATCTGAAGCAGTATGCCCTGAGCTGGCTGTGGTCATGGTCCTAGGTGGGCAGCCTTTCCACACAGGAAGCCACACTGGGAGCTGGTCCCTCTGCCTCTAAGCTAGGCCACCTTCAGAGGTTCGGCTGAACCAACTGTGCACTAAATTCGCTCTAGCTTCTATTCAGTTAGATTATTTCCCACATGTAGCTTGATCCCAGAATATTGATCATTGGAAGTTATTTTTAAGTGTGTTTCTTTGAAATCTACTGACTCACAATTAAGTGGAAAAAAATAAAATCTTTTGTGAGAGTAAGCTTCATATTGGAAATGCTGGCAAAGGACCTCAAGAGTGTTTTCATTTTTTTCATTTAAGAAGTGTGTCCCTCGGGGGGGAGGAGTCAAGATGGCGGAGAAGTAGCAGGCTGAGACTACTTCAGGTAGCGGGAGATCAGCTAGATAGCTTATCTAAAGATTGCAAACACCTACAAATCCAACGGGAGATCGAAGAGAAGAAGAACAGCAACTCTAGAAACAGAAAATCAACCACTTTCTGAAAGGTAGGACGGGCGGAGAAGTGAATCCAAAGCGACGGGAAGATAGACCGCGGGGGGAGGGGCCGGCTCCCGGCAAGCGGCGGAGCAACGGAGCACAAAATCGGGACTTTTAAAAGTCTGTTCCGCTGAGGGACATCGCTCCAGAGACTTAACCGGGGTGAAGCCCACGCAGGGTCAGCGTGGCCTCAGGTCCCGCAGGGTCACAGAAGGATCGGGGGCGTCTGAGTGTCGCAGAGCTTACAGGTATTAGAACAGGGAAGCCGGCTACAGAGACAGAGCCGAGGAGTGACTCTCAGCTCGGGGTTACCTTGAACCGGTCGCAGGCTCGGTCAGCTCGGAGCGCGGCCGGAGGCAGGGTGACGGGAGTAAATTGGCGCTGTTCTCTGAGGGCGCACTGAGGAGTGGGGCCCCGGGCTCTCGGCTCCTCCGGGCCGGAGACTGGGAGGCCGCCATCTTCATTCCCGCCCTCCGGAACTCTACGGAAAGCGCTCAGGGAACAAAAGCTCCCGAAAGCAAACCCGAGCGGATTACTCAGACCGGCCCCTGGTAAGGGCGGTGCGACTCCGCCCGGGGCAAAGACACTTGAGAATCACTACAACAGGCCCCTCCCCGAGAAGATCAACAAGAAGCCCAGCCAGGATCAAGTTCACCTACCAAGGAGGACAGTTTCAATACCAAGGAGAGCAGCGTAATTCCAAAGGAGGAGAAAGCAAAGCACGGAACTCATGGCTTTCTCCCCATGATTCTTTAGCCTTGCAGTTAATTTAATTTTTTTTCTTTTTCAATTTATTTTTCTTCTTCTGCTAAATTTTTTTAACTTTTACCCTTTTCTTTTTTAACGTTTTTTAACTAGTTTATCTAATATATATATATTTTTTTCCTTTTTATATATTTTTCTTTATTGGTTTTCTTTTTTTAATTGTTTCTTCCTTTTTTTTTTTTCCTTTTTCTTCTTTCTGAACCTCTTTTTATCCCCTTTCTCCCCCTCATGATTTGGGATCTCTTCTGATTTGGCTAAAGCATATTTTCCTGGGGTTGTTGCAACCCTTTTAGTATTTTACTTGCTCCTTCATCTACTCTTATCTGGACAAAATGACAAGGCGGAAAAATTCACCACAAAAAAAAGAACAAGAGGCAGTACCAAAGGCTAGGGACCTAATCAATACAGACGTTGGTAATATGTCAGATCTAGAGTTCAGAATGACGATTCTCAAGGTTCTAGCCGGGCTTGAAAAAGGCATGGAAGATATTAGAGAAACCCTCTCGGGAGATATAAAAGCCCTCTCTGGAGAAATAAAAGAACTAAAATCTAACCAAGTTGAAATCAAAAAAGCTATTAATGAGGTGCAATCAAAAATGGAGGCTCTCACTGCTAGGATAAATGAGGCAGAAGAAAGAATTAGCGATATAGAAGACCAAATGACAGAGAATAAAGAAGCTGAGCAAAAGAGGGACAAACAGCTACTGGACCATGAGGGGAGAATTTGAGAGATAAGTGACACCATAAGACGAAACAACATTAGAATAATTGGGATTCCAGAAGAAGAGGAAACAGAGAGGGGAGCAGAAGGTATATTGCAGAGAATTATTGGAGAGAATTTCCCCAATATGGCAAAGGGAACAAGCATCAAAATCCAGGATATTCAGAGAACCCCCCTCAAAATCAATAAGAATAGGTCCACACCCCGTCACCTAATAGTAAAATTTACAAGTCTTAGTGACAAAGAGAAGATCCTGAAAGCAGCCCGGGAAAAGAAGTCTGTAACATACAATGGTAAAAATATTAG
Organism: Enhydra lutris kenyoni; assembly: GCF_002288905.1. Taxonomy (NCBI): domain Eukaryota; kingdom Metazoa; phylum Chordata; class Mammalia; order Carnivora; family Mustelidae; genus Enhydra; species Enhydra lutris. Next base: position 8,691,769 of record NW_019154146.1, on the reverse strand, counting down.
ATTGGCAGCAGACTTATCCACAGAGACCTGGCAGGCCAGAAAGAGCTGGCATGATATATTCAGAGTACTAAACGAGAAAAACATGCAGCCAAGAATACTATATCCAGCTAGGCTATCATTGAAAATAGAAGGAGAGATTAAAAGCTTCCAGGACAAACAAAAACTGAAAGAATTTGCAAATACCAAACCAGCTCTACAGGAAATATTGAAAGGGGTCCTCTAAGCAAAGAGAGACCCTAAAAGTAGTAGATCAGAAAGGAACAGAGACAATATACAATAACATTCACCTTACGGGCAATACAATGGCACTAATTTCATATCTCTCAATACTTACCCTGAATGTGAATGGGCTAAATGCCCCAATCAAAAGACACAGGGTATCAGAATGGATAAAAAAACAAAACCCATCTATATGTTGCCTACAAGAAACTCATCTTAAACCCGAAGACACCTCCAGATTTAAAGTGAGGGGGTGGAAAAGAATTTACCATGCTAATGGACATCAGAAAAAAGCAGGAGTGGCAATCCTTATATCAGATCAATTAGATTTTAAGCCAAAGACTATAATAAGAGATGAGGAAGGACACTATATCATACTCAAAGGAACTGTCCAACAAGAAGATCTAACAATTTTAAATATCTATGCCCCTAACATGGGAGCAGCCAACTATATAAACCAATTAATAACAAAATCAAAGAAACACATCGACAATAATACAATAATCGTAGGGGACTTTAACACTCCCCTCACTGAAATGGACAGATCATCCAAGCAAAAGATCAACAAGGAAATCAAGGCCTTAAATGACACACTGGACCAGTTGGACATCACAGATATATTCAGAACATTTCATCCCAAAGCAACAGAATACACATTCTTCTCTAGTGCACATGGAACATTCTCCAGAATAGATCACATCCTGGGTCCTAAATCAGGTCTCAACCGTTATCAAAAGATTGGAATCATTCCCTGCATATTTTCAGACCACAATGCTCTGAAGCTAGAACTCAATCACAAGAGGAAATTTGGAAAGAACCCAAATACATGGAGACTAAACAGCATCCTTCTAAAGAATGAATGGGTCAACCAGGAAATTAAAGAAGAGTTGAAAAAATTCATGGAAACAAATGATAATGAAAACACAACGGTTCAAAATCTGTGGGACACAACAAAGGCAGTCCTGAGAGGAAAATATATAGCGGTACAAGCCTTTCTCAAGAAACAAGAAAGGTCTCAGGTACACAACCTAACCCTACACCTAAAAGAGCTAGAGAAAGAACAAGAAAGAAACCCTAAACCCAGCAGGAGAAGAGAAATCATAAAGATCAGAGCAGAAATCAATGAAATAGAAACCAAAAAAACAATAGAACAAATCAATGAAACTAGGAGCTGGTTCTTTGAAAGAATTAATAAGATCGATAAACCCCTGGCCAGACTTATCAAAAAGAAAAGAGAAAGGACCCAAATAAATAAAATCATGAATGAAAGAGGAGAGATCACAACTAACACCAAAGAAATACAGACAATTATAAGAACATACTATGAGCAACTCTATGCCAACAAAATTGACAATCTGGAAGAAATGGATGCATTCCTAGAGACATATAAGCTACCACAACTGAACCAGGAAGAAATAGAAAGCCTGAACAGACCCATAACCAGTAAGGAGATTGAAACAGTCATCAAAATCTCCAAACAAACAAAAGCCCAGGGCCAGACGGCTTCCCGGGGGAATTCTACCAAACATTTAAAGAAGAACTAATTCCTATTCTCCTGAAACTGTTCCAAAAATAGAAATGGAAGGAAAACTTCCAAACTCATTTTATGAGGCCAGCATCACCTTGATCCCAAAACCAGACAAGAATCCCATCAAAAAAGAGAACTACAGACCAATATTCTTGATGAACACAGATGCAAAAATTCTCACCAAAATACTAGCCAATAGGATTCAACAGTACGTTAAAAGGATTATTCACCACGACCAAATGGGATTTATTCCAGGGCTGCAAGGTTGGTTCAACATCCGCAAATCAATCAATGTGATACAACACATTAATAAAAGAAAGAATAAGAACCATATGATACTCTCCATAGATGCTGAAAAAGCATTTGACAAAGTACAGCATCCCTTCCTGATCAAAACTCTTCAAAGTGTAGGGATAGAGGGCACATACCTCAATATTATCAAAGCCATCTATGAAAAACCCACTGCAAATATCATTCTCAATGGAGAAAAACTGAAAGCTTTTCCGCTAAGGTCAGGAACACGGCAGGCATGTCCGTTATCACCACTGCTATTCAACATAGTACTAGAAGTCCTAGCCTCAGCAATCAGACAACAAAAGGAAATTAAAGGCATCCAAATTGGCAAAGAAGAAGTCAAACTATCACTCTTTGCAGATGATATGATACTATATGTGGAAAACCCAAAAGACTCCACTCCAAAACTGCTAGAACTTGTACAGGAATTCAGTAAAGTGTCAGGATATAAAATCAATGCCCAGAAATTGGTTGCATTTCTCTACACCAACAACAAGACAGAAGAAAGAGAAATTAAGGAGTCCATCCCATTTACAATTGCACCCAAAACTATAAGATACCTAGGAATAAACCTAACCAAAGAGGCTAAGAATCTATACACAGAAAACTATAAAGTACTCATGAAAGAAATTGAGGAAGACACAAAGAAATGGAAAAATGTTCCATGCTCCTGGATTGGAAGAATAAATATTGTGAAAATGTCTATGCTACCTAAAGCAATCTACACATTTAATGCAATTCCTATCAAAGTCCCATCCATTTTTTTCAAAGAAATGGAACAAATAATCCTAAAATTTATATGGAACCAGAAAAGACCTCGAATAGCCAAAGGAATATTGAAAAAGAAAGCCAAAGTCGGTGGCATCACAATTCCGGACTTCAAGCTCTATTACAAAGCTGTCATCATCAAGACAGCATGGTACTGGCACAAAAACAGACACATAGATCAATGGAACAGAATAGAGAGCCCAGAAATAGACCCTCAACTCTATGGTCAACTCATCTTCGACAAAGCAGGAAAGAATATCCAATGGAAAAAAGACAGCCTCTTCAACAAATGGTGTTGGGAAAATTGGACAGCCACATGCAGAAAAATGAAATTGGATCATTTCCTTACACCACACACGAAAATAGACTCAAAATGGATGAAGGATCTCAATGTGAGAAAGGAATCCATCAAAATCCTTGAGGAGAACACAGGCAGCAACCTCTTCGACCTCAGCCGCAGCAACATCTTCCTAGGAACATCACCAAAGGCAAGGGAAGCAAGGGCAAAAATGAACTATTGGGATTTTATCAAGATCAAAAGCTTTTGCACAGCAAAGGAAACAGTTAACAAAACCAAAAGACAACTGACAGAATGGGAGAAGATATTTGCAAATGACATATCGGATAAAGGGCTAGTGTCCAAAATCTATAAAGAACTTAGCAAACTCAACACCCAAAGAACAAATATCCAATCAAGAAATGGGCAGAGGACATGAACAGACATTTCTGCAAAGAAGACATCCAGATGGCCAACAGACACATGAAAAAGTGCTCCACATCACTCGGCATCAGGGAAATACAAATCAAAACCACAATGAGATACCACCTCACACCAGTCAGAATGGCTAAAATTAACAAGTCAGGAAATGACAGATGCTGGCGAGGATGCGGAGAAAGGGGAACCCTCCTACACTGTTGGTGGGAATGCAAGCTGGTGCAGCCACTCTGGAAAACAGCGTGGAGGCTCCTCAAAATGTTGAAAATAGAACTACCCTATGACCCAGCAATAGCACTGCTGGGTATTTACCCTAAAGATACAAACGTAGTGATCCGAAGGGGCACGTGCACCCTAATGTTTATAGCAGCAATGTCTACAATAGCCAAACTATGGAAAGAACCTAGATGTCCACAACAGATGAATGGATAAAGAAGATGTGGTATATATACACAATGGAATACTATGCAGCCATCAAAAGAAATGAAATCTTGCCATTTGCGACGACGTGGATGGAACTAGAGGGTATCATGCTTAGCGAAATAAGTCAATCGGAGAAAGACAACTATCATATGATCTCCCTGATATGAGGGAGAGGAGATGCAACATAGGGGGTTAAGGGGGTAGGAGAAGAGTAAATGAAACAAGATGGGATTGGGAGGGAGAGAAACCATAAGTGACTCTTAATCTCACAAAACAAACTGAGGGTTGATGGGGGGAGGGGGGTTGGGGGGGATTATGGACATTGGAGAGGGTATGGGCTATGGTGAGTGCTGTGAAGTGTATAAACCTGGCGATTCACAGACCTGTACCCCTGGGGATAAAAATATATGTTTATAAAAAAAAAAAATCCCCCTGATATATGAAAAAAAAAAAAAAAAGGGGATGTGAGAGCTTCAGTGGGATACAGCTAACATCATTTGGGATAAATCCCCAGTTCGAGCTTACGGTTATAATAGCCTGCTTCTAGATTATGTTATATTGCTTTTGTTTCATTGTACATGTCAACAACCTAGTATGTATTTTTCTTTATACCCTATATTCACATAATCCTCACTATTGTGTATGCATATATATGTGTGCATATACACACACACAATTACATATTGATGGGATAATTATTAGGCTTAATCATATGAAATTGCCTTTTTGTATGTTGAAATTGATTACATACCAGGAAGCTCATATGGTTTAATCTAATATTTTCTCACTTAAAAATATCTCATGGAGGGGTGCCTGGGTGGCTCTGTCGGTAAAGTGGCCAACTCTTGATTTTGGCTTAGGTCATGATCTCAGGGTCCCGGAATCAAGCGCTGAGGGGGCTTCTGCACTCAGCAGGGAGTCTGCTTGAGAGTCTCTCTCTGCCTCTTCCTCTGTCTACCCTCCTCTTCACGTGTGCACTGTCTCTCAAGTAAATAAATAAATCTTTAAAAAAAAAAAAAGTGTGTCCCTCACTAGTAATTAAGAAAGAGTCAAAGAAAACCATTTTCAAGGGTTAATTTGCTAAAGTAGGGAACGTGTCTATGTTCACGGCTACATTTTCTGAAAAGGGAATTGACCTTTGGTGACTATCAGAATTAACATGATAAAAGTCTAAAAGAAAATAAAATAATTCAAATCTAGAAAGCTTTCAAGAAATTGGCCCCAAATCTGAGAATAGAAATATAAATGTAATTTCTGAGACTGCAGTATAAATTGGAAAAGACAGCTCTCTGCTACTCTCCCTCCCAAGAAAAGCCCCACCATGCCCCCACCCTATACTTTGGGACCCCTAAAGGATGGGTGACAGGACTCCAGGGCCCCGCATGCAGACCTCTTTTACCGTCAGCTCCCAGGAGATCCTCATGCACACCATTTGACAATTACTTGAAATTTGACAATTATTAGTTTTGGCCATCTTCACTTTATTCAGTCAGTTTGTTCAAATTTCTCCTTCACTTTGCACAACCCTGCCGTAAGAGGTTAGGTTAACAAAAGGAAGACTATCAAGTAATTGAACTTCGGCACTTGCCAAACATAGAAAATACGTGAGGTAGATGCATATGTGAGCACAGGCTGCAGCATGGGGTCAACTTTTGACGTTGTTTGTCTTGTGCTGTTGTTGGTTTATATGTCCCCCTCCACCCTGGAGCATTTGAGGTTTTTTCCAGCAGACTATTGAAACTTAAGAGCAGGAGAGCAAAATGAGCATTTACACTTATAGCTAAGGGTAGGTTACTCTTCTGTGGGAGTGAAGGAATGGTCTGTACAAAGGGGCAGCTCACGGGAGATTTGGGGTGATGGAAATATTCTCTGTCTTGATTGTAGTAGGGCTCCGTGAATCAATGCATGTGTTCAAACTCACAGGATATTTACCCTAAAAGAGTAATCTTACTCTGTGATAATTTTTCCAAAAAAAAAAAAAGAGAATGGCCCATGTTATTTTATAAAAATGAATTTTTTTCTAAAACAGAATTGCTTAAAGACTAGTTCCATATTTTTTTAAAATTTATTTATTTATTTTTAGAGAGAGAAAGAGAGTTGGGGGAAAGGGTGGAGGGAGAGGGAGAAAGGGAGAGTCAAGCAGACTCCCCGACGTGGGGCTCGATCTAACACCACTGAGATCATGACCTGAACCAAAACCAAGAGTCAGATGTTTCTCCAACTCTGCCACCCAGGCACTGCCATATTTTCTTAAGGGGCATTACTTTGGCTAAGACATAGAGATGTTTTACATATAGCTTTATTGAGATGCAAATGGTATACAGTAAGACGCACATATGTACGGTGTATAACTCAATGTGTTTTAAAGTATATTTGCCCCATTCAGGCCATCGCCACAATTACACTAGTGAACATCAGCGTCACCCCAGCATGCTGACTGCTGCTGTGCAACCCAGCTCCCCTGCCCCCTCCATGGGCCCATCTTCTCCCCTGTTAACAAGGAATAACTCATCTGCTGTCTGTCACTTTCGATTGGTTTGCGCTTTCTAGAATTTTATATAAACGAAATCATACAAAATGAATTCTTTGTCTGGCTTCTTCCCCTCAGCAAAACCATTGTGTTCATACTGCTGTCTTATTTATAGTTCATTCTTTTAATTACTTAGCAATATTTCATCATAACTTAACCACTTGCCATAACGTACTCATTCACTTGTTCATAGACATTTGAGCTGCTTCTACTTTTTGACGATTACAAACAAAACTGCTATGAATGCTCATGTACTAGTGTTTGCACAGACATGTATTTTAATGCCTCTTGGGTAAAAACTTAAGAGTGGAATGGATAGGTCATAGAGTAGGTGTATGTTTACCTTTTTAAGAAACCATAAAACTGTTTTCTCAAGACAGACGCATCTTTTAAAAATGATGAATATTGAATTATTCTGTTGTACTCCAAATCAAAATCTGACTATACTGACCCACAACTTCCGTACAAATATCAAGGTAGTTTAACTAGAAAAGGATATTTTTCAAAAGGAAATGTTTAGAAAATAAAAACTAAGGAAAACATTGGCACCACTCGAATAAACTCTATTTGTACCTATTCCAGGGAGCTCTTCAGTTAACTGTCTCCACCACAGTAACATTTCAACAATTTCATGGTTATCAAATAGGATAGTGAAGTCAATACTTTCTTTTTCATTTTACAGACAATCCTCTGCTTGTTGTGAGGCCACCAGGTAAGTTTCTCTTCTTGACAGACTTGACGTTCTAGTAACCAAGTTGGATATTGACAATGAGATTGCTATGATTGCTGACAAGTAGAAATGCTAGACCGTTTTTGCATTTTTATGATTTTCTGACAACTTCTTTGCTTTCCTTGCCCCCTTTACCCTGATCTAGGGAAAAGAACGATCTGGGAATTTTTTTATAGGACCATAGCAGCCAATCTATATAAAAGAAACTGTTATGGGGTGACCAATATCTATAAAATAGATAACTTTATTTACATAATCTCTTTGAATATTTTAAATGGCTGAAAAGGTAGCAAAATGCATTAAAATTACAACAAAATTTTACTTCATATTTCAAACAAACTGTGAAAGCTCTATTTCTTAAGTTCAAAACAGTTCTTGGGAGTGATGAGAACAGTGAGAGTCTATGCTGGAGGGGGGCATGTAGGATGGCATATCCCAAAAGATCAAATATGCCATTATATCTTATTTTCCTTGAAGCTGAAGGGCTTTTTGTTACTTCAAGAATCCATTGTAGAAATTCAAATACTTTAAATGTGTTCAGGTATAAGAAGCTCCTCAGTGGTACTTCAGTGCCAAGAAAGAAGCAGAATGAGGGAAAGAGTGCCTACTGGGGAGGTGGGAAAAGCCCTGAGAGGAGGGGAAGGGCTGATGAATAAGTCAAATTCTCTGATATTTTGTGTGAGAATAAACATTGTGGAATGCCATGATTGAGAGAGTGTGTCTTGTGTTGTCAAGGTGGTGAGCCCATCTGGATCCCATTTGCTTTCAAACATGACCCTAGCTACACTGACTGCCACGGCCGGCAGTATGTGAAGCGGACGTGGTATAGAAAATTCGTGGGAGTTGTTCTTTGTAATTCACTGCGGTATAAGATCTACCTCAGTGACAATCTGAAAGGTAGGTCTTTGAGAATGGTGAGGTATGGGAAAGTATGAGAAGGTATGTTGTCAGGTACTAACTTGACATAGCAGGTGCATCAGAATGTATTTGAGCTGTGGACCCATTATACATCACTGTGGCTTGAACACAAATCAGTTTTTCAGGCTTTGCTTTGGAGTTCCTTATTTTTACTTTGACATCCAGAAATACACACACACACACACACACACACACACACACACTCATATAATTTTTTAAAATCCACTACATTTTATTTTTTAATGTATATATTTTTATTGTGGTAAAATATATAAACATAAAATTTACCATTTTTAACCATTTTTAAGTGCACAATTCAGTGATACTAAATACTAAATATCCATCACCACTACCCATTTCCAGAACTTTTTCACCTTCCCAAAAGGAAACTTATACTCACTAAACAGTTTCTCCATTTCCCCTCTTCCGGCACCTGGTAAGCTCCATTCTACTTTCTATCTGTATGCATCTGCCTATTCCAGGTTCCTCGTAGAACTGGAACTATATATCTGTCCCTTTGTCTTGAAGTCTTGAAGGTTCATCTGTATGGTAACATATAAATGAATCTCATTCCTTTTAAAGACTGAATAATACCCCATTATATGGATAGACCACATTTTGTTTATTCATCCATCATTGACGGACATTTCTGGTCGTTTCTGCTTCTGCAGCATTTTGAATAATGCTTTAATGAACCTTCATGTCTGAGTTTTCGTGTGAATACCTGTTTTCACTTCTCCTGGGCACATGCCTGGGAGTGGAATTGTTGGGTCATATGGTGACTCTGTGTTTAAGTTTGGAAGAACTGCCAAACTGTTTTTCCAAAGTGGCTGTAACATTTTACAGTCCACCAATAATATGTGAGCATTCCAGTTTCTCCACATCATAGCCAGCACTTATTCTTTTCCATGTTCTTTTTTTCCCCATTATGATCATCCTGGTAGGTGTGAAGTGCTCTCTCATTGTATTTCTTTTAAATACATTACTTTATAAATATATTATTTTTTAAAATCCACTACATTTTAGAAATGAGGTCCAAAATTCTGTTAAAAGTGTAAAGGCCAATTTTCTTTGCTGTGTATTCAATAATACTAGATAAGAGCATAAGCTAGAAATATCAAGGAAAAGCCACCCCCTTCCTGCCCTTGCCATTGCTACACCTTTATGCAGAAAAAAATATAGATGATGAAACATACCTCAGTATTACTTGTTCTGTGCCTGAACAAAAATTACATTATTTTCATTATGGTAGGGAATTGAAACAAAGAATACCATAAGCACCTTGAACTACTAACATTTCAAAATGTCATTTCTACCTAGCTGGCTTTGATTCCCCTACCTACACAAATCTGTTTTTTATTTTTAAACTTGCACATTTTTAATTTTTTTAGTACATACATTTTTAAAACTTTTCCTTGGTTGCTATAGATTTTATTTTTCTTGCTAGTGGTGATCATTTAAAGACAATGTCAAAACAAAGTCTTCCCTACCATTCTCCTCTGGCAGTTTCTCAGTGCATATGCCTCTCCCAATACCTACTGTCTGTTTCTCTCTGCTCTTTATTTTCTCTCCAACCATTGTACTTGCCCTCCCCTGCATCAGAATTCCTGGCAGAAATTGCACAGCCAGCTCCAGTGTCCCAGGGTCGACAGAAAAAAATGCCCTACTGTGCAGCGGTGGTTCAGGACCATGGACAGCAGGTTATGCCACAGACACACATCCATTTCTAGTTGTGTGTGAAAATAGGTTCTTCTGTTTTTTACAGATTTCATGCCTTTTGTAATTATTTCATGATACATTCCCATTGTGGTTTTATCTATTCTTTTTTTAAAACCAAGACGTAAAAAGCACTACCATTTATAGGCTGAAACTGCCTACAATATTAATAGTTTCCATTTGTTGAGGACTTGTTAAGTATTTGTGTATGTGATCTTGCTGAATCCTTACAATACTTTGACCTTGGTGCCATTATTACTATTTTTCCAACATGGAAAGTATGACACACCAAGTTTAAGTACCCAGTTCAAATGGTTTCCAAAGCTTGTGCAAACTCTTAGAAAAGTGTTTATGTTTTGACCAGTCACTAACCCATGATATTCCCTTACGCAGACACATTCTACAGCATTGGGGACAGTTGGGGAAGAGGTGAAGATCATTGCCAGTTTGTGGATTCACATCTTGATGGAAGAACAGGCCCTCAGTCCTATGTAGAAGCTCTCCCTACCATTCAAGGTAATTCAAACAAAGTCCTGATTATACTACCCTGTGGGTTAGGAAAGGAGGGCTAATATAAGGAGGAAATAATCATAGCTCTCCTTTTTGCTTACCACTTAAAGATGGATGTTGACAGCATTTTGGATCATATAGATAAGGAACCAACAAAATACTCCAACCATGTGCTGGAATTGGTGTAAACCTAGGAGGCAGGGGTACAAAGGAATATAAGACCTTGTCCTTACTTCAGAAAAATCTCTTCCCTGCTCCATAACTGGGAAGAGGAAATAAATATGTGAAAGGCAACTAAGAGTGAACAACTTAAAGTACAGATAATGACAGGAGTTATATCACATAGTTAAACTATTTTTAGGTAATTGTGCAGGTTGTAATCACTATCTGAGTTCAGGGAAGGCAGACTAGTTGAGGCTGTCAGGAAAGAAGAAGCAGAGTCTGAGCTGAGTCCTAAAGACCTAGACATGTAAAGATTAGTCTTCCAGGCAGAGGACAGCATGAACACAGGTGCGGAGAAAGAAAGGTAAACAAACACGCAAACCAACCATAGCTTATCACATACTTCAGGAGGTTATGTAGTAACTATTTCATTATGGTATCACAGGGTGAGAACAAAAATATTAATCTCAAAGTTTAACAACCTGCAGTATGCTACTAACTCCCTCAACTGCCAAAACAAGAAAATAAACAGAACAACTGAATGGAGTCCAACACTCTTTCCATTATGCACTCAACTCTTAGTGATCTGGCAATTTCAAAACACGAGATGCTCTATCAATTTTTTTAAATTGGAAAAAAAATACGATTGACTGGTAAACACAAATTGCCTATTTTCAAAGAATTAAGATAGAGTAAAATATACAGAACAGAAAAGTAAGTGTATTAGTCAGAGTTTTCCAGAGAAACAGAACCAGAGAGAGATTGAGAGAGAGGTGTCTTAAGGAATTGGCTCATATGATTATAGGAGCAGTCAAGTCCAAAATCTGCAGAGCAGGTCAATAGGCTGGAGGCCCAAGGAAGAGTCTAGGTTGTAGTTTGTGTCTGAAGGCAGTCTACTGGCAGACTTTGTTAGGGAGGGTAATCTTTTCCTATGAGGGCCTTCAACTGATTGGATGAGGCCCACCCACATTATAGAGAGTAACTTACTTTGTTCAAAATCTGATGATTTAAAAGTTAATCTCGTCTAAAACTATTTTTACAGAAATATCTAAAATAATATTTGACCAAATATCTGAGCACCATGGCCTAGCCCTGTTGGCACATAGAATTAACCATCACAGTTAGTATACAAAATATATAACATTTCCTCCTTTTTTCAGGATCTTTCATTGACCCAGGGTTACTATGCATTATTTGTATTTTGCTGTGGTCATGGTTTTGGTTCTGAGCAGAGGTGTTGCCTAACCAGCATGCTCACTGGTAGGATGGTAGGTAAACTTTCATCTGGCGAGAGTAAACAGGGCCAAAGAGTGGTTGCCAAAAATTTTTTTGAACAGGCTGGGGCCTCACTTTTACTTTAAAGTATAATGGCTCAAAAGTGCTATCGTATTCTTTCCTTGAGAGATTTACCTGAAAGATCTAAAAACCTACCACAGACTTCAAGAGTTAAACCTAGGGGCTTGAGGTCCTAAGTGCCGGCAGTTGTTCACCCTGCAGGGAGTCTCCATAAAGAGCAGCTACAAATGATCCTCTTTTGTGGGGAGAGAGAAATAGGGAACTAACAAACACGCTTTCCCACCTGTGTCACATACGTGTGGGGACTGGATTATCCCTTCAAATCATGTCTGGTATAAACCCAAGGGGTTATTGTGACCCACATAAAAATGGTAGTATTTATTTGGAAGTAGCATTTGTTATAAGAACAATTCCTCAGAGATCTTCTGTTTGAACAGAGGTTCTAAGGATGAGAATTTTTCTCTTGGTTTGGCCATTTTTGATACTACAGTTGTGATACCAATTCCAAGTGTGGGATTTTCCCCCACACCAATAGCAATTCCTGGACATCAGCTGGATGTACTACAAATCAAGTCTGTTCTGACACTGTGTTCCCAGAAGTGGCATCAGATCACACAGGTTAAGGGCTCAGTCCCATATGACTGAATGCCCTCCCCCGACCAACTTCAGGTGGCAGTCAAAAGTCCAGACGGCCATCTGAGTGTCTGACCTATTGGCTACATATTGGAGGGCCCTATTGCCCCCTTCTTGGGTTTGAGTAATTTGCAAGAGTGGCTCACAGGACTCAGAGAAACATTTTACTTAATAGGCTACCTACCAGTTTATTACAAAAGTGTACAATTTGGGCGCTGCCGGATGGAAGAGATGCAAAGGCACAGTGTGGGGAGAGAATGCAGTGTCCTCCCTGGGAGCACCACCCTCCCAGCATCTGCATGTGTTCACCAACCCAGAACTTTCAGAACCTGGTGTGTTTGGGTTTTTCTGGAGACTTCATTATCTAGGCCTGATTGAAGAAAACATTGCCCCTTCGTGACTGAACTCAATCTCTAGCCCCTCTCCCCTCCGCAGAGGCCAGGAGGTGGGACTTTCACCTCTAATCCCACGACTGGTCTCTCTGGTGACTAACCCATCCATAGATGCTTTCCGAAAGTAATCCCATCAGCATAAACTCAGGAGTGGTCTAATGGGGTTTGTTAGGAATATCAAGATACCTATACCACTCTCATCACTTAGGAAGTCCTAGGGTTTTAGGAGCTATGTGCCAGGAACAGGGATGAAGACCAAATATAGATTTCTTATTATCAATCACAATATCACAGATGCATTTTCTTTCCCTTCCTCTCCTTTTACCCTTGTAGGCTACTTCCGCCAGTATCGCCAGGAGCCAGTCAGCTTCGGCAACATTGGTTTTGGAACCCCCTACTACTACGTGGGCTGGTATGAGTGTGGGGTCTCCATTCCAGGGAAGTGGTAACTACAGGAAGATCATACTGAAAGCTCACCCATCCGGCCCCCTTGACTAACTTGCACTAGGGACTGTGAGCAGGAAAAGACAGTGTTCCAAGCCCCATGGACTCCTGGTTCCAGCAAGACCACATAATGGACACTGGACATTTCAGGCATCTCCCATCTGGAACTTGGTCCTACTTATTGGCCTGGACTACACACAGAATTCAGTGTTGCTGTTAACTTTGCTTCTCCACGTGTTTTGGTTGTAATAGCACCTGCCAGAGACAGCAGAAACACAGCTGCAGGGAATGCTCACTGACTCGATGCAGTCACACTTTATAGGCACAGAAATCAGACACATCAGTGTCTCCAGGGAACAGCATCAATATGCTGTGCTTGCTTCATGGAATGCTGCACACTTTCTCTTTTCTCACTGGACTCTTCCGAAAGTCGCCAGATCGAAGCTTCAGATCTCTCACTCTGCAGTAGAACTGAGTTACTAAAAGCACCACCGAAGGAAATATATCCATACTTAAGATTTATTCCATGGGTGTACCCATTGCTAGACCAAATGTATCAAATCATATTTGTAAATTCTCAATTTTGAAAGATACATATGTGTGTATATAGGCATATACATATCCTCACTTGTCTGCAAGAACATTGATTAAAGTGGCTAAATTTGTACTTGTTTACTAGATAAATGCGTGTGGGACTTTACGGAGCAAAGGTGCTATTTACGAGCCTCTTTTAGAAGTGTCCAAAGAATCTGTAATCTGCGTAATGAGACCAGCAGAGTGATCGCTGCTGGACTCTGGGAGTGACGGGGAGCTGGTGGTGACAGTGATCAACACCGGCCACCTAGATGCAAGCCAAGTGCTTTCTACCTCAGGAGACCATCTTTTTTTTTTTTTATGTTATGTTAGTCACCCTACAGGACATCATTAGTTTTTGATGTAGTGTTCCATGACTCATTGTTTGGGTGTGATACCCAGTGCTCCATGCAATACGTGCCCTCTTTACTACCCATCACCGGGCTAACCCATCCCCCACCCCCCTGCACTCTGAAACCCTCAGATTGTTTCCCAGAGACGATCGTGTCTCATGGTTCATCTCCTCCTCTGATTTCCTCCCCTTCACTTTTCCTTTCCTTCTCCTAACGTCCTCCATGCTATTCCTTATGTTCCACAAATACGTGAAAGCACCTGAAAATTGTCTTTCTCTGCTTGACTTATTTCACTCAGCATAATGTCCTCGAGTCCTGTCCATGTTGGTGCAAATGGTGGGTATTCATCCTTTCTGACGGTTGAGTAATCGTCCATTGTATATATGGACCGTATCTTCAGGAGGCAATCTGTCCAGGTGAAAACTACCACTTGCCTCTATGGGGGCATATCCAGTATGTTTTCAGAATTATCAAGGTTTTAGGTCCCAAATGATTTAAAAGTCCAGTTAAAAAAAATCCTTTCCTCTTCCCTGCCTGAGTATTTCCTCCTCAAAATACATGTTTGTTATCCCTCTGGATGGCAACATGACAACATTTATTTAAAGACACATTATTCTAATTCTTTTTCAAACATGGTGTCCTTGGGGAGGAGTCAAGATGGCGGAGAAGTAGCAGGCTGAGACTACTTCAGGTAGCGGGAGATCAGCTAGATAGCTTATCTAAAGATTGCAAACACCTACAAATCCAACGGGAGATCGAAGAGAAGAAGAACAGCAACTCTA